>NC_135721.1:51245066-51545066 GCF_964656455.1 Halichoerus grypus | reverse complement strand
TTTACAGTGTCCCAACTTTGTGCTAGATGTGGTACTTGGCTCTGGGGACTCAAAATTAATGTGACAGTCTTCCTGTCTGCAACAAGCTCACAGGCTTCCTACATGTGAAGCCTATAACCTAGTGACCCTTTACTGTGCTCTTCATTCGAGGAAAATTACCTCAGTTGCTCTCATCTTTCCTCCTAGTACCTGTTTTTCCAACATCACTGTTACTTATTGGACAGATAAAGGACATTTTTAAAGGGTAGGAAAAACACACAATAGTCACAATATTGTAATTCCCAGTTGTTTTCCATCATTTTATTTTAGACCCTACTCACGTGTATAATGATTTTTAAACAGTAGTAATACAAGCATAAATAACAGTTATATATTCACTCTAATCTTTGCTTTGCTAACACGTTAATATTACATTTTGTGGCATACTAAAATTATTTATTCTAGATGGTGGAGTTATGGGTGTTTTAATTTTCTTCTTCTTTTTTTTTAATTTTCCAAATCTCTACAATGACCATATGATACATTTCTAAAAAGAAAACATGTTTTAAAAGCTAAAAATATTTACAATATTTTTAAAATATATTTCTTTTAATTTTTTAAAGATTTTATTTATTTATTTGACAGAGAGAGACACAGAGAGAGAGGGAACACAAGCAGGAGGGGTGGGAGAGGGAGAAGCAGGCTTTCTGCTGAGCAGAGAGCCCGATGCGGGACTCGATCCCAGGACACTAGGATCATGACCTGAGCTGAAGGCAGACGCTTAACCGACTAAGCCACCCAGGCACCCCTTTAAATAGATTTTAATTTACATGTAGTGAAATGCACTGCTCTTAAGGTTACTGGTAGATGAGTTTTGACAAACCTATGGACCATGTAACCTACTCCTCTATCAAGATAGAACATTTCCTCGCTCCAGGAAGTTCCTTTATGCCTCTTTCAGGTCGGTCCCCTCCCTGCTCTCCACTCCACCCTAGAAATACAACCACTGTTCTGATTGTCATTACCACAGATTAATTTTGCCTGTTCTAGAACATCCTATCAGTGGAACCATAGAATATGTACTCTTGTGTGTCTGGCTTTTTTCGCCGAGTGTTATATTTTTGGCAATTCATCCACGTTGCTATGAGCATATCAGCAGTTTGTTCCTTCATGACTTTTTATTGCTGATTAGTATTTGTTGGAGATTGTCATCAAAAAAGATGTGACCGCTGACTGACTGGTGAGCTGGACCCGGGCAGTCAGAGGCTCCTCACCCCCACCCGTCTGGAATGTGGGTTCTGCTTACCTTTCCTGCTCCCAGAGACTGCTCCAAGGAGATCACCTTGAGGTGGTGATGTGGGGTTGAAGACAGCTGCATGGTATACACGACTGAGCCCATTTAGGACCTCTTTATAAGCTTTTAAGATTTCAAGGATGAGTCTAGGGATCGATTTGTCTTGCTGCCACTCAAGACAAGCCTCGTATGTAAGTTCCCTTTGCCATTGTTAAAATTGTCATCTACCGACAAGGAGAGGCTTGTTTCTCTTCAGTCTTCCTGTGCCCTCTGCCTACAGGGGTCAGATTCAGATGACGCCAGGAAAGCTCCTGAGGGGATTGTGGACCTACAGTATTCCACTGTATCGGATTCCAACTTTTGACATTTATTAACTTCTTGATTATTTAATAACTGAATAATATTTCATCGATAGTGCTCTAACGCCTGTGTCTAGCCATTCATTTTTGTTATTCTTTCCTACATCCTCCCTGTTTCCTTTGCCTACTGCCACAAGAAGCCTTCCTGGGATAGAATCCCCTGCCTCCGCAGAACGGATAATGGTACCTTACGCCCTGGAATTTGATCAATACAGTTACTGCAGGGCGACCAGGAACAAGTTTCCTGAGCTTATCTTTTTCCTGGAAGAGTCACTGAGAATGTTAATTGATAAGCTGAAACATCTTTGCAAATCCCTCCATTGATTCATCTTGTTAGATATTAATTTTAATCCCACAATAGCGTCCCTCAGCAATGCAGTTTGTGTTAAAAGTCGAATGCAGTGTTTTGGGCACCATCCAAAATTTTGCAATAAAGCTCCAAAAGAAACCTGTGAAACATTTCACTCAGAAAGCTGTCTCATAGTGGAGCCAACGGCTGAGTTAGGCCATGGTGGAATTTTGACAGCAGATCACCAGTTTGCTTATTACTTACTATGGATGCATAGTAGAAAAGAATGAAAGAACCTGTATTAATTTTCTAGGGCTGCCATAACAAAGTCCCACAAACTGGGTGGCTTAAAATAATAGAAATTTGTTGTCTCACAGTTCTGAGGCCAGAAATCCAAAATCAAGGTGTTGGCAGGGTCAGGAGCCCTCTGCAATCTGTAGGTGACTCCTTCCTTGCCTCTTCCTAGCTTCTGGGGGTTTCCTGGCAGTCCTAGGCTTAACTGTAATCTCTGCCTTTAGCGTCATGTTGTGTTCTCCCTGTGTGCCTGTGTCTTCACGTGCTGTCTTTTTTTTTTTTTTTTAAGATTTTATTTATTTATTTGACAGAGAGACACAGTGAGAGAGGGAACACAAGCAGGGGGGAGTGGGAGAGGGAGAAGCAGGCTTCCTGCTGAGCAGGGAGCCCGATGCGGGGCTTGATCCCAGGACTCCGGGATCATGACCTGAGCTGAAGGCAGACACTTAACGACTGAGCCACCCACGCGCCCTCACGTGCTGTCTTATAAGGACACCAATCATATTGGATTAGGGGCTCACCCTACTCCAGAATGACCTCATCTTTTTTCTTTTTTTTTTTTTAAGATTTTATTTATTCATTTGAGACACAGAGATACAGAGAGAGAGAGAGAAAGCATGAGCAGGGAGAGAGGGAGAAGCAGGCTCCTCGCTGAGCCAGGAGCCCGATGTGGGGCTCGATCCCAGGATCCTGGGATCATGACCTGAGCCGAAGGCAGACGCTTAACCATCTAAGCCACCCACGTGCCGCCCAGAATGACCTCATCTTAATGTAATTAATTACATCTGCAATGACCCTATTTCCAAATAAGAATACATTCTGAGGTCCTGGGGGTTAGGACTTCAACATATCTTTTGGGGGGTTACAATTCGACCTATAACAGTGTCCAAGGAAGTTAATGTCATTGACTTCTACTTTCCTCTGTCAGGTGTATAGAGGGTGGTGACTAAATGCTAGATGCTGACCATATCTAGGAGGTGAAGGCCTGGGCTTGCAGCAGACAAGGCCCACACTCTATCGTACCGGAGGCCTTTGGATGGGCTTGATGTGGACCACAGTGAGTGAAGTCTGTCTTCAGAGAGAGCTTCCCTAAGGCATAAAAATCCTCTGTTCCTCTAGATGGTCCGCATTATATCCTTGGGTGAAATTAAATCATCAGAGAGCCTTTGATCTATTCTACATTGTTTTTGCCACCTGTACAAATGCTCTATTCTGGATTTTGCTTTGGCATTACCCCATGGGCTTACATTAAGATATTATCAGAGGGGCACCTGGGTGGCTCAGTCGTTAAGTGTCTGCCTTCGGCTCAGGTCATGGTCTCAGGGTCCTGGGATCGAGCCCCGCATCGGGCTCCCTGCTCAGTGGGAAGCCTGCTTCTCCCTCTCCTACTCCCCCTGCTTGGGTTCCTGCTCTCGCTGTCTCTCTCTGTGTCAAATAAATAAATAAAATCTTAAAAAAAAAAAAAAGAGATTATCAGAAATAGATACAAGAATCTTCACTCATATTTATTGTGGAGATCTTTTGAAGTCATATTTAATAATTATGATGGCAATGATAGCCACTGAGTTTGAATTTTTGTTTTAGTGTTTACTACTTTGCTGGATTCTGTGCTAAATGCTTTGTTATATTATTCTGCTTCATTTTTACAAGAACTCTGCGAGTTGATATCATTATTCTTAATGTACAGGTGAGAAAAATGAAACTCCCCCTATTGACAACCCAGCTAGAAAGGGTTGAAGCCGGGATGCCTGGGTGGCTCAGATGGTTAAGCGTCTGCCTTCAGCTCAGGTCATGATCCCGGTGTCCTGGGATTGAGCCCCTGCTTCTCCCTCTGCCTCTGCTGCTCCCCCTGCTTGTGCTCTCTCACTTGCTGTCAAATAAATAAAATCTTTAAAAAAACGCATTTCTAAAAAAAAAAAAAAAAAAAAGGAAAGGGTTGAAGCTAAGATTCAAAGCTGGGTCTATCCCACCCCAATATCCATGTTCCCCCTACTAAGCTTTACTACCTCTCACTGTAGCCTACTGTGTCTCCTTCACAAAGACCCACAGATGAAATTTCCCTCAATATCAGAATTCCCTTTATAGTGTTGGTGACACTAAGAGTGATGTAGAGGAGATGGAACTCTCTCCATGAATATTAGATTTTACTGGATCGTGGGCACAAGGCTATGGGTACATTTCAACCAAGGCTTATATAAGATATAAAACCCTTCTCACTCAATAATTCATATCATCTCCCTGTTCTGTTTCCTCCCATTACCATAACATCCTACCACCATTTACCAAAAAGGACGTTATCAGAAAAGTCAGGAGAAAGAGACCTACTATGTGACCTGAGCCCTAAATTTAGCCATACCCTCAGCTTGTGAGCCCTAGCATTGTAAAAGCACATAGCACCAGCTATGAACAGCGGAAGGTATCCAGCTTGGGCTGAACCCCATTGACATCCTGGTGCCAAGAAGATCACTTAGATCCTCCCCATGTGCAACTTCAGCCAATCAAATGCACGCTACAATGCAGACACCTGACAAATTAACTAAGGGAAAGGAGACGAGGCAGAACAGTTCTAATGCTGGTCATGACTAATTGGGTCATTTTTAAGAACAAGAAAACAGAATTCAGAATATCAAAACATGGGTTGCAAGGGCTATAATAATGCTTAGTGTCAGATACGGAGAGGAAGATATCTTTAAAATCAAAGCTAGTGGGGTGCCTGGGTGGCTGTGTTGGTTAGGCATCCCAGCTCTTGATTGCAGCTCAGGTCATGATCTCAGGGTCATGAGATCACGCCCTGTGTCAGGCTCCAGGCTGGGGCATGGAGACTGCTTGGGACTCTCTCTGTTGCTCTCCCTCTGCTCCTACAACCCCCCCTTCTCTCTCTCTCTCCCCCTCCCTCTCTGAAAAACAAAACAAAAAACCCAAAGCTAGTTTGATTCTACCCTCTACTGCTAAATCAGGGAGCCCAGAAGAGCTCTAGTAATGCAGATTACCTCTCTGTAATCTCAGTACAAAGAAAAGCAGGGCAGTTCTGGGGCAACTGGTCTCTTCCTCTTACAGACACAGTGAATCTCTCATTACTGATTACAATTCCCTCTTACTTTGGCTTCTAGGCAGAGAAATCTGTGGCTTCCCTCTAATAACTGTACAGGCTCTTAAGGTCTGCATTTTGGTTTCCTTCCCACCCCCCTAGCTTTACCTTAGTTTTCTGTGTTTTATGCCCTGTCACTGAATTTCCCCATCTACTTATTTACATATTTATTTATTTTTAAAGATTTATTTATTTGGGAGAGAGAGCAGGGGAGGGGCAAAGGGAGAGGGAGAGAGAGAGAGAGAATCCTTAGGTAGACCTGGACCCCGAGATGGGGTTCGATCCCAGGACCCTGAGATCATGACCTGAGCTGAAATCAAGAGCAGGCCACCTAACCGACTGAGCCACCCAGGCACCCCTATTTATTTATTTATTTAGATTTTATTTATTTATTTGAGAGAGAGCGAAAGTGAGAGAGATCACAGAGGGAGAGGGAAAAGCAGACTTGCTGCTGAGCAGGGAGCCCGATGGGGAACTCAATCCCAGGATCCTGAGATCATGACGTGAGCCAAAGGCAGACGCTTAACTGACTGAGCCACCCAGGCATCTGATTTTTTATATTGCATTATATGTATTTCTTTACACTACATCCCACAACATAAATCACGTATTAATAAATCAGTAAATATATTCAAAACATTCAGGGCACCTTGATCTTAATCAGTAAATTATCTCTAAATCATAATCCAACGGCAGTGGCCCCTACTGGTCACTAGCCTATGTTTTGCTTGCTATTGTTTTTAATTTTTGATTTTTATTTTGACAGGATCAGGTTCACTCATTTTAAATTTTTATTTATTACTTTTTAGAATTCCAGTGTCATTAACATACAGTGTTACATTAGTTTCAGGTGTACAATATAGTGATTCAACAACTCTTTACATTACTCAGTGCTCATCATAATAGTACTCTCAGTCCCCATCACCTATTTCCCACATCCCCGCCCCCTCCCCTTTGGTAACCATCAGTTTGTTCACTGTAGTTAAAAGTCTGTTTTTCTGTTTGTCTTCTTTTTCTTTGTTCATTTGTTTTATTTCTTAAATTCCACATATGAGTGACATCATATGGTATTTGTCTTTCTCTGACTGACTTACTCCATTTAGCATAATACTCTCTAGATCCATCCATGTTGCTGCAAGTGGCAAGATTTCATTCTTTTTAAATTTTTTATTCATTTATTTTTAAAGTTATTTATTTATTTCAGAGAGAGAGATTGAGCACGAGTTGGGGGGGGAGCAGAGGGAGAGGGAGAAGCAGACTCCCCGCTGAGCAGGAAGCCCGATGTGGGACTCGATCCCAGGACCCTGGGGTCATGACCTGAGCTGAAGGCAGACACTTAGCCAACTGAGCCACCTAGGCGCCCTTCATTCTTTTTTTTATGGCTGAGTAATATTCCACCCAGCTTTATTCAATCATAAAGCAAAGTTAAATCACAATTATAAAGCAGGTTCAAGATTCCAAACTCAATAACAATGCACATGTGATTAAACTTGGCTTCTTATACAGCACACAAGGCAGGACAGAAGACAAGCCACACAACAAACAAGCTCACAGAAGGGTGCAGGAAGTTAAGGAACCAACTTCACGTCAGTCTGTGGGCCCGCAGTTGAGATAAGGCCTTGGTCTGGTCTGGGTCAGCTCTCGGCACTACTGCTTCTGATGTTCAAGCAGCGAAGGATCTCGGTTCTGTTTGAAGATCAATCCAGCAGAGCCTTCGGCGGCAGTTACCTTTTTTAAGTGGTCAGACATAGAGGGGTCATGTCTGAAGAGTCTGACAGTTTGCTGCCAAAATCCTTCCCTTTTTAAAGGGATTTAATCAGTTTTGGGTCCCCGCAGACCTCCTCTGGTTTTGCTCCTTATCAGTTCTGGAGTGTTAGCTGACGCTGGTCCCCGCCATACCTCCTAGCTGCAGTACCTTAACTGCTTGCGTCATTGCTTGACGCAAGCTACTGCTTGAAATGAGAGACTCCATTTTGCTCTCTACAATAAATTACGTATATATTCTGGATATTAACCCCTTATTGGATATATCATTTGGAAATATCTTCTCCCATTCAGTGGGTTGTCTCTTTGTTTTGTTGGTGGTTCCCTTCACTGTGCAAAAGCTTTTCATTTTGGTGTAATCCCAGTAGTTTAATTTTGCTTTTGTTTCCCTTGCCTTTGGAGACATATTTAGAAAAATGTTTCTACCTCTGTTGTCAAAGAGATTACTGCCTATGGTTTCTTCTAGGAATTTTATGGTTTCAGGTCTCACATTTAGGTCTTTAGTCCATTTTGAGTTTATTTTTGTGTATGGTGTAGGAAAGTGGTCCAGTTTTCATTCTTTTGCATGTAGTTGTCTAGTTTTCCCAACACCATTTGTTGAAGAGACTTTTTCCCATTGCGTATTCTTCCCTCCTTTCTTGAAGATCAATTGACTGTATAATCATGGGGTTATTTCTGGGCTCTCTATTCTGTTCCATTGTTCTGTATGTCTATTTTTGTGCCAGTACCATATTGTTTTGATTACTACAGCTTATAGTATATCTTGAAATCTGGGATAGCGATACCTCCAGTTTTGTTCTTTTTTTTCAAGATTGCTTTGGCTATTCAGGATCTTTTGTGGTTTCATACAAATTCTACAATTATTTTTTCTAGTTCTGTGAAAAATGCTGTTGGTATTTTGATAGGGATTACATTAAATCTGTAGATTGCTTTCGGTAGTACGGTTATTTTAACAATATTTGTTCTCCCAATCCATGAACATGGAATATCTTTCCATTTGTTTGTGTCATCTTCAATTTCTTTTATCAGTGTTTTATAGTTTTCAGAGTACAGGTCTTTCACCTCAGGTTCACTAACTTTTAATCCCTTGTAACATCCGAGTACCTCTTACTTTAAGGCATTTGATCATTCTAGTGATGCTAGTCATCATCTCTGTTGTCCAGGGTGGCTCTCTCCTCCTCATGACTTTCCATTTTCCCCTCTGCCCACTCAGTCAGTCTTCAGTCTCCTCCATTCTACTGTAAAAGGTCTTGTCAGGGTCACCAGGAACCTCCATGTTGCCAAATCTGACCATTCCTTCAGTGTTCTCTTCTTCCACTACCCTTGGCACACACTGACCACTCCCTCCTTCCTCAGCCTCTGGACAACATGCTATCCTGGTTTTCCTTTTACTTCAGGGATCTTCCTTCCTTCCTTCCTTCCTCCTTCCTTCCTTCCTTCCTTTCTTCCTTGATTTTATTTGAGAGAGAGAGAGAGAGAGCACAAGAGAGCACAAGCACGGGGAGGGGCAGAGGGAGAGGGAGAAGCAGGCTTCCCAGTGAGCAGGGAGCCCATGTGGAGCTCAGTCACAGGACCCTGGGATCATGACCTGAGCCAAAGGCAGACTCTTAACTGACTGAGCCACCCAGGTGCCCCAAGGACCGATCTTTCTTGATCATCCTTTCTAGGCTCTCCTCTGCTTGACTTCTACTACTGGAGAGGCCCAAGCTTGTCCTAGGACCCCTACTGTTGAAATCACTTCCTCCCTAGGTCATTTCATCCAATACCATCCACAGGCTGATGTGTCTCAATTTGACTTCTACTTATATTTTATAACCAGCTGTGCTTTTTACAACTCCACTTGAGTGTTTAATGGACATCCCAAGCTTAACGTTTTGAAAATAGAACTTCTAAATCCCACTCCCCACTGCCCTCCACCCCCGATGCCAAATCTGATAGGTCTCTAGTTTTCCCCGTTTGGGTAAATGACACCACTCTGCACTCGGCTGCTCAGGGGAAAGATTTAGAGTTACACTTGATTCTTTTCTTTCCTCACCTCCCACATCCGTCCATCAGCAAGTTCTGTCGCCTTTGCTCCAAAATATGTGCTGAGTCTGCCTGTTTCTTCCCGTTTCAAATCTTCCACCCTCATCTAGCATCATGTCCATGGGGCTTGCTCCAGATTCTTAACTGGTCTCTGCCTCTCCCTTCAGCAGCCTGAGAGATCTTTTTAACATGTAAATCAGATCATACCCCGTCATCCCCTTGCTTAAAACCTGCCAGTGGCTTCCCACTGCACATAGGACAGACAATAAACCCCTTACCCCAGTGAGGGCTGCCTTGTTCTGGCCCCAGCCCAGCTCTCTGATTTTCCTTCTCCCTTTTTCATTTTTGAAACTTTTATTATGGAAGAGTGGAAACACATAGGAAAGTAGTAGACCGAGTATTTAAAAGAACCCCTGTGTGCCTACCAGTAATTCTTTTCTTAACTCATGGTCAGTCTTGTTTCTTCTTTATCTCCACTTACTTTCCCTGACCTGTGTTATTTTGAAGCAAATTCCGGACATCTTATCCTCTCATCTGTAAACCCTTTCAATCTATATAAGATTAAAACTCTCAAAAATAAAATATAACCACAGTACCATTATCATACCTAAAAATATTAATGCTAGTTCCTTAATGTCATCAAATATCAAGTCAGTGTTCAGATTTCCAGTTGTCTCCTAACTCAATTTTTTTTAGTGTTGATTTAGGATCCAAATTATTATTGATACGCCTTTTTAAATCTCTTTTAAGCTATTATTCTCCCCTCCCCCATCTCTCTCTTTTCTTATTCTCTTTGCAATTGATTTGTTGATAAACCTAGATCATTCATCAAATAGTGTTTCTCACAGTCTGGATTTTGCTGATTACAACCCTGTGCTGTGGGTTGACATTTCCCTCTTCTAATATCTGTAACTTGCTCTTTGGCTCTAGGGGCTTGATTCGATTCAGGTTTGATATGTTCCTTTCTCGGGTGGGGGTGGGGGAACAAGATTACTGCACAGGTGGTAGTAGAACTTAGCTTACCACTGTCCTCCTTGCCCACACCAACTTGGGCCACACTGGCCTCTGTCCTGCTCCTTTAGTTCCAGCCTTGGGGCCTTTGCCTTGGCTGTTTCCTCTGCTTATAACACCACCACCACTACCACCACCATGACCCCGCAACCCCCATCTTTGCATGGCCAGCTGCTTCATATCATTCAGATCTCAGCCTAAATGTCCCCTCTGGGACCTCTCTATCCGCTCCTTAGCATTTCCCACTACTGGACACCATGTATATATTCATTTGTTGACTTGTTTACAGTCTGCCTCCTCCTGAACTAGAGCATCAGCTCCATGGGAGCAAGAGCCTCATCTCTCATGCTCACTGCCGTATCCCCAGCACCAGGAATAGTGTTTGGCCCGTGGTAGATGCTCAGCAGATGTGTGCTGAAGGAGATGATGCCGCTCAGTCACATCTTTCTCTGTGTGCCCAGGCAGCCAAAGGAGGCACCATCAAAGCTGCTTCAGGATTCAGTGCCACTGAAGATGCCCAGACCCTGAGGAAGGCCATGAAGGGGATTGGTAAGTGTCCCACGGGACGGGAACACGCCCTTAGGTTTTGTGCATCACAGAGTCACACAGAGGGTGCTGGGTCCACTGGCAAAAATGAGCAGGTCTCTAAGAAAATACAGTGGGAACTAGTTGGCTTTTAAGACAGATTAGATGGGAGGGTGTTCGTTACTCACTTTTCTTACAGAATTAACATTTAATGCGCTCATTCTGGATTTCCCCACTTAAATCTGTTTTGCATGAGAACATTACAAATCTATATGTAAACTTTAGAAATGTATCTGTTTTCCAGTTAGTGCTGTATGTGTTTGGTGCCATAGGGTTTACAAAGCACTTACACAAATATTATTTCAATGGGTATGTACACAACAGCCCAGCAATGCAGTGAAAGCAGTGACTGCACTTGTTATTTTCAGCCCATTTCATGGATGTGAAACTGAGACCCAGAGAAGTGAAATCACATAGTAAGTGGAACTGAGCCATGAGTCACACACAGCACGTGGGCGTACTCTGGCCGCTCTTGCATGGGTGGATGTTTGGCCAGAGAAGTGCCCTTGGTTCATAGCTGCTATTTATAATCTTCTTGTGATCTGGTTAAAAACATTTGATCATGAAGCCTTATTTCCCAATTTTTCTCTCTCCAAAGAGCTTGTTTTACTTAGCCCCAATGTTACTAGCAGCAAATACGACAAGAACAATAACAGACAACAGCCTGTTTTACTGCTGTGAAGTTGAGATTTAGGGAGGTTAGCTAACTTGCCCGACATCTCAGAGCTAGTAGGTGTTAGACTCAGGATTCTAGGCAATTCCAGGCAGTCAGACCCAGGCAGTGTGACTCCACAGAGCTGGAGTTTAAGTCCCCGTGCTGTCCTGCTGCCCACCTCTGAATGGAACATTGTTCTGAATCGATATGTCCTTCTCCTCATTTTCCCTTTTTCATAAATAAGATGGAAGGTGTGCTTGGCCCACTCTTTTTTTCATGTTTTCCTGTTTCTTTGGTATATAGCAAGAATACCATAATTCAGAATGTGGACCACATTGCATTCATAATTCTCAAAAGTCAGGAGACATTTGACAACTGGTTCTTGTCAATGTCTGTTATATGGGGACCAATGTAAGGCAGACAGTTGGAGGAGACGTGGATTATAAAACCTAGTCCAGCGAGTCCATGGATGCTAGATGGGTAAGGCGTGCACAGAAATAACTACAATAATGTGATAATAGCTATCATAATATGATAGTGATAGGAGGGGCACAAATGAGATCCCATTAGGTTCAGAGAGGAGATCACATTTAATTTGGGGGCCTCAGGCAAAACTTAGAGGATATAGAATTTGAGACGGGCTTTGCAAGATAAGTTGTTTCAACAGAGATAAGAGAGAATGTGTTTCAGGTGAATGGAATAGCATGAGCAAAGGCATGAGAGGAGTGTGAGCATTGTGCCTTTTCCAGTTTAGCTGAGGCCTAGGGGACTCACAGTGAATACATGGAGAGGTGGCTTGCAGCAGGAGGTATTTGGAAAGCAGGAGTTGGCTGGTACCAAAGGGAGGTCCTGGGGTTGCTACCGAGAAGGCCACCTGTAGAATCACAGACATGGGGGGATGGCCCAAAGGCATTGGCCGGGAAGCCAGTGCCACAATCATGACACTCTTATGGGGTGGCTAGAGGGACATACAGACCAGTAGACTGGGAATGAAGAAGGTCAGGAGAAAGGAGTGCAGTACAGTTGGATCAAGTACAGTAATTCAAGAGCTAGGTCTGTGAATTTGGCTGCCTGGTATCCTTTTGTGTGGATATTTACAACAGTGAATGGGATATTGTAGAAAGTCTCAAATGCCGGACTGCAGCTCCTGTAGTAAATCTAGCAGACGGGGGGGTGGGGGGGGGTGGGGGGGGGATGTTGGTGGGGCATTGTGTATTCCTGAGCAGGGGAGGGGCCCTCTGAGAGTTTTTCTTTTTAGGAAAATGAATCTGGCAGGACTTTGGAAAGACCAATTAGGAGATAAGAATACCAGTTAACAGATGTTACGTGTGTCTAAGCCCCTAAAATCCTGAGTTGGAGTAGTAGTGGTAGGAATCAAAGAGGGGATGGAGACAAAAACGATTTTTAGAGTTAGATTTTGTATGCCTTGGCAGGAAATTTGAATGTGGAGGATGAGAGAGAGTAAAAAAAAAAAAAATCTATTTTGAGGGTTCAAACCTGACTGAAAGAAGGATGGTGCCTTTTATAGAAACGGGTGAGCGAAAGATGGATCTTCCCCCGCTGAGAGTTCTGAAGGAGAACGGGAAGGTTGTATATAGACACCTCTTTTTTTTTTTTTTTTTTAAGAGAACAGAGAGTAGGTCCCTAAGATATGTAAACAAAGTTCTATAGCTTCCGTCCCTACAGCTCACACTTTTCTGGATTTCTAATCTTGCAAAGAATAACTATGGTAAATCTAGACTTTTTCATTTCTCCCTGAAATATCCCAGTAGAATCTCTTCTGTAGTCCCTCACAATTCCCCATACAGGTTAAACAGTGAGGAAGCACAAAACTCACCAAACATACGTGAACATCCAGCTGTTACTAAGACAAGGGACCGATTTTGAAAAATCAGAATAAAGCCCCTCCCCCCCAAGTCAAAGTAGCTTCAAGAAACAGGCACACAAAATTTAGGACATTTAAAATTTGTAATTCTCATGAAGTTCTGGTCGGGTATTGCACAGTGGGAATTCGTCAGCAGTTATCAAAAGGGAACTGCCTGAGGTCAGGAAGGATAGCTTGGAAATGAAAAACACATTTACGGATCTCAGAGCGCCAGTGCATGAAGTGGGCAGCCCATAAAACCCTGCAGGCTTCACCCCCCAGGTGAAGGGGGTCGAGTACACTAGTGACGAGCGCTCAGCGATGGACAGAAGTGGTGAATCACTATATTGTACACCTGAAACTAACACAATACTGTTCGCTAATTATGCTGAAATTAAGAAGCAAAACCCTGCAAAGTGCAAGTGAATTAAGAGTCCGAATTGTTTCAAAACTCAGAGGAAATGATAAGATTAAAAATGAGAAGAGGGGCGCCTGGGTGGCTCAGTCGGTTAGGCGTCTGCTTTTGGCTTAGGTCGTGATCTCAGGTTCTTGGGATCGAGCCCCGTGTCAGGCTCTGCACTCAGCAGGGAGTCCGCTTCTCCCTCTCCCTCCTCTGCCTCTCTTGCTCTCTCTCTTTCTCTCTCAAATAGATAAATAATATCTTTTTAAAAAATGAAGAGAGAAAAAGCAAGAATATGGAAGATACAGAAGAACCAAAAGATATGAAAAGAATTGCAGAGGAGGGTAAAACACAATTCCAGTCAGCATTTAGTGAATATTTAGTCACTGAGGGGCATTGTGCTAAGGAATTCACTTCCTTGTTTTATTGAACACTTGCAGCAGCCCTGTGAGGGAAGGTGCTATGATCACTCACATTCGTGGGTAAGGAAGCTGATGCTCAGAGAAGTTAGGTTTTTTTTCAGTGGTAAACAGTTGATTCAAGGAGAGGCTAAAAAAAAAAAAAAAAAAGGAGAGGCTAAGACTCAAATCTAGTGTCTGGTTCCTGAAAAAATAGACAAACCTACTGAAAAAGGACCTCCTTTCTTAAAAAGATCTCTGCATGTGTTGGGGGTAACGCTGGTGTCCTTGGGGGACCTGTTTTCTCACTCCTCTCTCAAATCACCTCACTCACCGTCCCCACTCTCCGCCAGGCACTGACGAAGATGCCATCATCAGCGTCCTCGCTTACCGCAACACGGCCCAGCGCCAGGAAATCAGGACGGCCTACAAGACCACCATCGGCAGGGTAGGCCGCAGCCTCTCTGGCTCCGGGGGCTGACGAAGAACCTGTCAGGCAGCAGGGAGGCTGGGGTCTCTTCCTGAGCTAGATTCCTGAAGTGGCCCTGGGTTTTCAGAAGCAGATCCTTGCCCTGTTTAAAGATGTTCTTGAAAAAAACAAAACAAAACAAAACAAAATGGTTTCAGCATGTTCCCGCCACTCTCCTTAGCCAGATGTGATTTCTGGGAGCTCTTGGTGTCTTCCCACCCAGCTCCTTGCAGGGACTTGGTCGCTCAGTGGACTCTGCCCCCACCCTTCCAGCACTGCCTTCCTGATCCTGGTCAGGCTGCCGTTAGGCCACTGTGGATGGAGCAGTGTTTATATCTAGTTTGTTTTAAACAGGCTGTCCTAGGATTTAGAGTCTATTCCGACTCTTCCACATAAACACATTTGTCGCATATATTCATTCCTTTGATGATCCTCAGTTGAGGGACCCCCTCTCAAATTCTAGAATGAGGCCAGTGTGTTGGTGAAGATGTATATAATTTGTAACCTTAGCATTCAGAGGGTGTTCATTCACCCCTTCTGCTCTGAATCGTGCACCCCTCAGGGACCCTCTTTCAAACTCCATTTTCAGCAACTCACTTACCAGAGCCAGTCCAGCCAACCTTTCCTCCACACTGTCTGTGTGATTAGCAAGAATCTTTTTACGGAGGAAACATTATCAATGAGTGTTTTAGGTCTCAGAGTACAATAACTCTGGTAAATGTTTCTATCCTCGAGAAACGTTATAGCTAGTCCAACTGCAGCTGCTTCTCGAAGACTGGCACTAAAGTGCTGGCTGGGACAGAGCTGGCTTGGCGATCCCCCAGGGCATCTGCATGCCAGCTTTGGCTGGGACCCCAGTGGGGAATGAGATTCTTCATAGCTCAGACTGTCTTTTGGGCATTTGGAACTCTTCTCCGTCCCAAAGATACTTAATGAGCACAGATTGGTGTCAACATGCATGTGATGTGTGAACTGGAATATTCAGCCTCCGAACGAAGCTCATCTGATAGCAGTTTGTTAAGATGCCCAGCGTTAACGGATTGAGCACTGATTTGTTCATTCATGCAGTATGTGTGGATTTGAAATACAGGGCTGTGCAGTCAGGTTTGTGAGAATCAGAGATCTGACTTGAACAGTATCTCAGCTTCTTATATTGGTTGATCTTAAGCGGGTTCTTGAACTCTCTGACCTGTTCTAGGAGGAGATGTGAATAAACTTCTTTAGAATTTGGTCCTTTGTCCAAAGAATTACATTTCTTTTTAGGAATTGAGTCTTAAGAAATAATCATGAATGATCATAAAGATACAGCTAAATGCATGTATACGTAACAGTACGAAAATAGAAACAGGGGACCAATGAAAGAAATTATATTGCACCTACATATAGAAATTTTAGCAGCTGTTAAAAATGTCATAGGTGATTATTGACTTGGAAATATATTCAAAGTACACTGCTAAGTGAGTGAATACATTTAAGTCAGAGTCTACAAACTTTTTGATCTCAAGATCCTTTTACTTAACTTACTGAGGACTTTTTTCTTTTTGTGGATTATATCTACTGATATTTGCCATATTAGAAATTAAAACAGGCATTTAAAAAATATATGTCTGTTAACTTATTTAAAAATAATAAACACATTACATGTTAATATAAATAACACTTTTATGAAAAATAGCTATACATTCCAAGACAAAAACATTTAGCAAGAAAATTGGCATTGTTCTACATTTTGCAAAGTTCTTTAATGCCTGGCTTAATGGAGGACAGTTGGATTCTCATATCTGCTTCTGCACTGTTTGTGGTGATGCGTGGTTTTGGTTGAAGCATAGGAAGAAAATCTGGTCTTGTACAGATACGTAGTTGGAAAGGGGGCATTTAAAAAGCCTTGTAACAGGGGCGCCTGGGTGGCTCAGTCAGTTAAGCGGCTGTCTTCGGCTCAGGTCATGATCCTGGGGTCCTGGGATCGAGCCCCACATCCGGCTCCCTGCTCAGCGGGAGGCCTGCTTCTCCCTCTCCCTCTGCCTGCCACTCTGCCTACTTGTGCTCTCTCTCTCTCTCTGTCAAATAAATAAATAAAATCTTAAAAAAAAAAAAAAAAGCCTTGTAACATAATTGTAGAAATGTACATGTCTCCGGTAGCCTTTGCAAAACTCCACTGTACAACTGTGAGAGAATGACAGTGAAAAGGCAAATGCTGTCTTCGTGTTATCATGAAGAGAGTCGCGACCGTGCAGGCCCCCTGACGGGGTCTGGAGACCCCAGGCAGCCCCGGCCCACACTGCGAGAGCGGCTGGTTGAAGTTAGCGTGGCAGTTACACAGAGCCCCTTGCTTGCTTTGCAGGACCTGATAGAGGACTTGAAGTCGGAACTGAGTGGCAACTTCGAGCGGGTGATCGTGGGGATGATGACGCCCACCGTGCTGTACGACGTGCAGGAGCTGCGGAGGGCCGTGAAGGTGTGTGGCCCTGCTCTCCTGCAGCCGCTGACCAGCTTCCTCAAGAAAGCGACAAAAGCCTTGTGAGAGGGGGGAGGGGGAGGCACAGGAGAGACAGTTCCCCTCGTTGGTGACAGCGCGAGAACGTGACATTACATCACAGCAGTCGTCACGTAAGGGTTGTTCCCGACGACATGAGGCGGTCATTTGCTCTTTCCCGTGGCTCCGGGGGGGCGGCGATGGTTGTGCCCGCGGTGCAGCTCCAGGAACTTCCTTGCTGTGTAGCTGCTTCTGAGACACGAAGCTTTATGGCGGACCCAGTGCAGCCTCTGGGTCTGCTGTAGCCTCAGAACTGTCAGAAAGGGTTCTTGGCCTCCCGCATTGCTGGGTCCGCTGTGCCCCAGTCCAGGGTCTGCCAGTTTTGAATGATCAACTACGAAATTCAAATACAATTACCCTCCCCAGCCATGTCCCTGAACAGCCTTGTGGAAGGTTCTGGGAGAGCAAAGAGGTTGACAGTCTTTGCCAGAAGATTCTGCCCTTCAGAGGAAAAGTACAGGGGAAGTCAAGGAGAGATTAAGCGCCCCCAGAGGGCAGGCACTGTCCATAACCTGGCACAATAACCATCCAATACAAACAGCCCATAAATGTTTGTTATTACTAAAAACAATTACGAAAAATACATTGGAATTTGGGCAGGACAATTAAAATTAGCAAATCCTGTTGCTAGAACCCCGTGGGTTGTCTTTATTCTCTGCAGATTCCTGGCTATATATGCCTCTGTGTCTGGGATTCAACATTGTGAACTGGCTCCTAACTCCCTCTCCTCTGGGTTTCGTGTGTAGGGAGCCGGCACGGATGAGGGCTGCCTGATTGAGATCCTGGCCTCCCGGACGCCCGAGGAGATCCGGCGCATAAACCAGACCTACCAGCTTCGTATGTAGCGTCCTCAGTGGCCCCGTTGAGGCTTCACTGTGATTTGAGAAGTAAACTAGCAGCGGGTCATTACCTACAGATTAAACTCTCCTCATAGCAACACTGACTATGAGGGATCCTCAGTTTCAGGCAGATCCCTGTCTAGGGAAATGACAGTCTGTTGGCTTCTCAAGACTTCTCTGGTTAAGATGCCACTCCACTGAAGCCACCCAGTGTAGCATTTTATGACCCTGAAAGTTGGAAGGTTCTTATTATCAAGCAGAGAATCAAATGTGTTTGTTCAAAAGTGGTGGCACCAATGAATCTTAACATTCTAGGGAGTGGCCTGGGGGGCTGTCTAGCCCAACTTCTTACCTCCAGACGGGACTATATACCCTCCAGCCATCTCAGAAAGATAGACATTTACTGCCCTCTTAAAAATCTCCAGAGGATGATACTTATGAAGAGCCTTTAAAATATGTCTTTTTGCCCTAAGAGGGCAATAAAAAAATGCACAAAGGTTTAGATCCTAAAGTGCTTATTTGGTATTGTTCATACAGCTAAAAATATCCAACAGTAGCATATTGACTAAGCAAAATATGGTGCACCCACACAGTGGAGTATTATGTAGTCACCAAAATGTATATTGAAGGATATTATTAAATTTCATTAAAGGGATTATGGTAGAGTTTTGTGGGGGTTTTTTTTTCCTCCTTCATTTTATCTATCTGTTTTTCCCTAAGTTTCCCATAGCAAACATGCACTACTCTGGTAGAAAGAAAACAAAACAATAAGAGTTTTTTGGTAAGTGTTCAGAGCAGGAGATACTAGACCTTGGGAGCTTGGTTCAAGCACTCAGATCCCCACGTCTGCTGAATATAGGTTTTCTAAACCTGAGGGGCTGTGAAGGGTTAGAGCTTCTCTGGGGGAAACTCTCAGAAGGCACGTGCTGGAATTTGGGCCTGACAGCCCCCTGCAGGTCCCCAAACATGGGTTCAGAAACTGCTTTCTGTTTTCCTTTCAACCGTCACCATTCTCTATGTCACTGAGAACCACAGTGAGGACAGAGCCCTGGGCAGTAGGAACCACAGAGGGAGGATTACAGCCGCAGCCTTCTTGACCTCCCATGTTTTTTTTCTTTCTTTTAAATTTTTTTTTTAAAGATTTTACTTATTTATTTATTTGACAGAGAGATAGAGAGCACAAGCAGGGGGAATGGCAGGCAGAGGCAGAGGGAGAAGCAGGCTCCCCGCAGAGCAGGGAGCCGGATGCGGGGCTCCATCCCAGGACCCCGGGATCATGACCCGAGCTGAAGGCAGAGGCTTAACCAACTGAGCCACCCAGGCACCCCTCGACCTCCCATGTTAAGGAACAGGAACATCTTGTTTCCTCTAATCCTACCTTGACCATTTCATCAGCGTTCAGTTTTTGAAAAACTGTGTGCAGGGTGAAAACCCTCATGAGGAGCTGCTTCAGTAAACTGGCTCATCCTGGGGAGGGCAGACGGCTCTGCAGCAGGACGCGGTCCTGGGCAGGACTCTCTCCTGATGCAGCTCATTTTGCTCTCTTGCCAGAGTATGGGCGGAGCCTTGAAGATGACATTCGCTCTGACACTTCGTTCATGTTCCAGAGGGTGCTGGTGTCTCTGTCCGCTGTGAGTCGCTCCCTCTGTGGGCTGCTTCTGACAGGGGTTGAGTTCTTTGGGGCGCTCACTCCTTATCTCTTCTCCAGACTTTCTCATCCTTTCATCCTCCCAAATGTGAATATTCCCCAGGTGTTGTTCTTGGGCCTGTCTGTTGTTTTCATCTTCTTTCTTTTAGAGACTCTGGGTAGTCACGCATACCCATTTATTCAAATTTGCATATACAAGTACCTAATACATGCCAGATACCCTTGCTTTATGAGTTTATATTATCACATATATAAATATTATATTTATATATCAGGTACACAGGTTGCTGTAATAAAAGCAGGAAAAGTGCCCAAGGAGAGGAACAGAGTAAAAAGAAGGTTCAAGGAGAGAGTCTGGTTGCAGAAACAAAAGAAAAGCCTTCATGACAGAGGTGCCGGTTTGGAGAGGACCTGGAGGTTTGCTAGGATTTCAAGAAGCAGAGGTGTAGGTGGGTGCATCACACACAGGAAGAACAGCCAGAAAGAGGCAAGGAGGCAGGAACCATGGGGTGTTTCATGTCAGTCAACAACCGACTGAGCAGTTGGCAGGCAATTCTAGGAGCAAGGTGGAAGGAAGACCTGGGATCCCTTGTTGCAAGAGTAGTAGGGAGCCACTGAAGGTTTGGGAATGCTGGAGGGAACTGCATTTTCAGAAGAGTAATGTAATAGTGGTGTGTAAGATCAGTTGAACTGGAGGCTGGGAGGCCAGGTAGGTCGTTACTTCAATATTCCAGATGAGAAATAAAGCAGGACTGGGCTAGTGTGGGATCAGAGGTGCCAGAAAATAGATGATGCATCCATGAGATATTTCACCTGACTTCCAAATTTTGTCTTTATCTTGACCTCCTTCCTGAGTATAAGACTCTCATTTCTCACTGCTTTCTAAGGTGCTTCCTCAAATCAGGCCTCCTAACCTAAATCTGAACTCATTTCTCTCCGCCGCCCCCACCCCCCAAACCGGCTCATTTTCCTGACTTGCCTGTTTCTGTTAATACTGTTGCTCTTCTTCCAACAAAGCAGGACCCTGGAAATCATCTCCCACCCTCTCTCTCCCCTGTCTCTGATACTTAATAACGCCAGCCTGCTTTTCTTATTTCCTACCCATTTTGTTCTTTGCCTCCCAGATTTAGCATTCTGCCAAGCCATGCCTAGACCATAGAATATTGAGACAGCATAGCAAATAAAAATAGTCTAACAAACCAGAGGAAAGTCGCCTGTTTTGTGGCTCCTTAAGCCTTCCTCCAAGGCTTTAACCCCGCCGTCCCCGGGAGCTGGTGTCCGTGAGGGATGGAGCATTTTCACATGCTCCTTAAGCCCCACCGCTGGTCCTAGACTCTTGATTTTCTTCTGTTCCCAGCCCCTGTTTGGCAGAATTGATCAATGTAGATTTGCCAGTTAGGAAGGCCTTGGTCAGCTAGGAAGACATAGGCGTGGGGGGGGGGGTGCAGGGGAGGGGGTTGTCAGCAGGCGGGGTTCACTTCCTTCGCTTCTCCTGGCATAGACACCTGGGCAGCATTCAGGAATCGCTGGCTCTCTGGTTGGTAATGTTTTCTAGGCACAGGTTAGAGCCACAGGAATAATGGAAGCACATTCATCCCTCCCTAGGCTGGAAGTGTGACCCCTGTTGGCATTCAGTCTAATGACCATGTCCTTGGGTTCCCAGACATTCTGTCTTCATGGATACTGTCTCATTCTCTTTGCTTTGTTTTTCTCAGGGTGGCAGGGACGAAGGAAATTATCTGGATGATGCTCTCATGAGACAGGATGCTCAGGTTAGTAGAACTGCAGTTTCTTTCTTTTCTTTTGCCAGTAAGGCCTTAGTTGGTGGATTCCCTTTTATATTTATATTTCAGTGTATATTGGCCAGGCTGGGATATGTTCTATAAAAAAAAAAAAAAAAGATTCCCACAGATGACCTTTAATAGCAGAAATTTCTTGCAGAAATATACCTGGGGCTTGGGGTGACACAGGGCATTATTATATAAGATCCCTGGGTTCTTGACATTGAGATCATGGTATGGCCACCCCAGAGAACCATGGAGTGTCTTCTGAATCACCTGGAGGTGAAGGGACCTGCCTATGCTTTGTTTACCTTGCATTTTTACTTCCCCAGAGAGAATGTTTGATAGAACCTGTGTAAAAGAGCTTGGCACAGTGTGTACCCTGTGGGGTAAAATTAATATCCAACCGCAAGAAGCAGTTGTTTCCCTGGTGCCCAGCCCACTGATGGCTGCCCTGGCACCAACCCCGATTCATTTACTGTGGCCAGATAACACTAATTACAATAGTTAATAAAAAACAGGTCCTTACCAGGTACCAAACACTGTTGTGAGCTCTTGACACGAAGTATGTCGTTGAATCCTTGCAATAACCCCACGAACCAAGTACTGCTATCCCCATTTTATGGATGAGGGAATTGAGGCTTACAGTAGTCCAGTTCCTTGCTCAAGTTCACAGATAATACATGGAAGAACTAGGGTTTGAACCTGGGCATTTTGGATCTAGACCCTGTACTCTTAACCGACATACAACCACAGGGAAGGATTGGTCCCATTCAGTATGTGAGGAATGAATCACTATGGATTCTACAGGAAAGAACCTATTGCTTTCACCAGAAGGGAGAGGGGTAATCGTGTCATAAGAGTTCTGAGGATACAGAGGGGCCCATCCCATACTGGAGAAATAGGAAATTGCCTTTAATCCAGAAGCTTTGAGGAGGGAGGAAGTATTGAAGACATTGGAACTCCAGGATGCTTATGTGAATTTCAGCTACCTCAAGGACAGCATTTTTGGAAGCATGTTGGAAGGAGCCTCCATAGCCCGGGTGAATCTCAAATTAAATGAAGAGTTAGTGAGCAATTTATTCCGGAGACATTATACCCACCGTCGGTTTCTGATGGGTCTCCTAGGTGCCAGGCATTGCATTAACAACCTTATGCTTTTTCCTTACAACACATCTGTGGAGTAGATATTATTATTTCGTATGCTTTAGAGATTAAGAAACTGATGCAAAGATTTAAATAACTTGTCCCAGATCACATAGCTGGTGGAATTGGGCTCTTAGAATCCAGGTCTAATTTTTTAAAACCATGCAATTCAATGAACAAATGTTTTAGGGGCTCTTCAAGGAGCACAGTTCCCCTTGGGAGTGATCGGGGTGAAAAGGGGCTTCCAAGTAAGTTTGGGCTGGGGAAGTTGGACAGAGGGAGTAGAGCTCAGAGTAGGTTTTTCTGGATCCTTTCAAGTCTTTACCAAGAGGTGAGGAATTTAAGAACAACTGCAGCTGAGATTTCAGCTCTTAGAGGATAAAACAGGAGGAAAACCTTTTCAGCCTTTGCTCTGTGACTTGTATCAGCAACAAGGGGAGTATTTGCAAACAGTGGGTATTATATCTTGATTTTGACAGAGGAAAGTAAGTGAGTTTGAGATGAGAAGAATGATCAGGGCAGGTGGAATTAGGTAATGGTTACTTATAAAAGGTAGAAATCTAAAAATATAGAGGCTGTTATCCAGCAAGTCCAATTGTATCTGTTCTTGGGATGAAACTTGCACTGAAGGACATAACCAGGAGCACTCAGAATTCCCACTTTAGAAAGAAACTTGTGATATAGTAAAATGACATTAAAAATGCCCTTACGAGTTTTGGCTAGATGACACATTTTGATTCCCTTCTGAAAAACAAACAAACCAGCAAATATAAAAATAGGGAAAATCTGCAGCAACACTGGAAACTATGGAGGAGAGCCATTAAAATGCCAGATGGGCAGCGAACCTGGGCCAACGACTCCGGAAAGACATTTCTACCCCAGAAAAGCTGCTGATCCCCCCCAGCTCCAAGCCAGAAGCAGGCACAGTGGCTTCATGCAAACGGGAAGAAATTCCTCAGGGAACTCCTGTGTCTTGGCTGCCCTCCGTGGACAAGCAACTGGTGCTCCTGCTTGAAATCCATGCAAATAAAAAGTGAGGCGCTTCAGGAAGAATCCACTCACCTTGTTCTGGAGGGAAAAACCATATCCGGATAGGCTGCTCATCATTTAAGAATGGAAGAGCATGAAAAGCCACAAATGCCTCAGCCCAAACACCATGTGGCCTGTGAATACACAGAAGCAGGAAGGGAGGCAAACGTAGCCATACTGTAAGGAAGACACAGATTTCAGGTTGAGAGAAAAACAGATTTCAATGAAACAAGAGCTAAAAAAAAAAAAGTGAGAAAATAACAGATGAACATGAAGCCGAATGAAGAGCAAGAAGAGATAAAGGGAGCTAGAGGGGCTCATGAGAAATGATCTTCAATGGAAATCTGAATTTTACAGTTTATTACTTTACTACTTAGATGAAGCCTTTGTGCCCTTCGAGCTTTAAAATTCCATGGTTCTGTGAACTGACTCTAAAGCAGTGAGGAAATTAGACAAAGAAGCGAAGAATGAGGAGATGGAAGTAAGCCCACAGAGTGACAAAATGTGTCAAATAAGGGCATTTTGAAAAATTTAACAAGCCAGCTGCTGATTATAAATAAAGAGTTTAAAAACATTTGTTTTTAATAAAATACACATAACATAAAATTTGCCATCTTGACTGTTTTTAAGTATACAGTTCAGTAGTGTGAACTCTATGCACATTCTTGTACAGCCCATCTCCAGAACTTTCTCACCTCACAGAACTGAAACTCTATACCCATTAAACAACTCCTCATCTCTCCCTCCCCCCAGCCACTGACAACCACAATTTGGCTTCCTGTTTCTAGAAGTTTGACCTCTCTAGAGGTCTCATACAAGTTAATCACACAGTATTCAGTGTTTGTGTAACTGGCTTATTTCACTTAGCACAATGTCCTCAAGGTTCATCCGTGTTGCAGCCTGTGCCAGAATTCCCTTCCTTTGTAAGGCTGCATAGCGTTCCGTTGCGTGCGTACACCCACACTTTGCTTTTCCGTTCACATGTCAATGGACAGTTTGGGTTGCTTCTACCTTTTGGCTATTGTGAATAATGCTGCTATGAACATGGTATACAAATATCTCTGTAAAGATCTGCTTTCAGTTCTTTTTGCTGTATACTCAGAAGTAGTAGTATTAGATCCTGTGGTAATTCTATTTTTAATTTTTTCAGGAACAACCATACTGTTTTCTATAGCAGCTGCGTCATTCTCCATTCTCATCAACCGCACAGGGTTCCAGTTTCTCTACATCCTCGCCAACACTTGCTATTTTGTTTATTTTTTTTTAAAGATTTTATTTATTTATTTGGCAGAGAGAGACATGGCGAGAGAAGGAACACAAGCAGGGGGAGTGGGAGAGGGAGAGGCAGGCTTCCTATGGAGCAGGGAGCCCGATGTGGGGCTCGATCCCAGGGCCCTGGGATCATGACCTGAGCCGAAGGCAGATGCTCAACGACTGAGCCACCAGGCACCCCTATTTTCTTTGTTTTTTTAAATAGCAGTAAGGTGATAGGAATACTAGTTTTGATTTATCAGTAATGTAGTTAAAGCGACCAGAATTTCTTATAGTCCTACCTGTTTGGAATATAAGCAATTATGAAAAAAAAAAAAAAAAGGAATGTAAGCAATTACTAATGGGTCCTGGTTCTACTGTGAGATCTTCCGTAGCCTCAAGCAAATCACAGATCATTCCAGAGCAGTGCTGTCCGATAGAACTTTCTGTGATGCTAAAAATGTTTACATTGGCGTTGTCTAGTATGGGTAGCCACTAGCTAGTTTTAATTAACTAAATTTAATTTAATTTAAAATTCAACTTCTCAGTCAGACCAGCCACATGTGGCCACTGAGCACTTGAAATATAGCTAGTATGATTGAAGAGTGAATTTTTAATTTAATTTAATCTTAGTTAAAATGTAAATAGCCAGGGCGCCTGGGTGGCTCAGTCATTAAGCGTCTGCCTTCGGCTCAGGTTATGATCCCAGGGCCCTGGGATCGAGCCCCCGCATCGGACTCCCTGCTCAGCAGGAAGCCTGCTTCTCACTCTCCCTCTGCCTACCGCTCCCCCTGCTTGTGCTCTCTTTTTCTCTGTCAAATAAGTAAATAAAATCTTTAAAAAAAAATGTAAATAGCCACATTTGGTTGGTGGCTGCTGTACAGAACAGCTAGTCTAGGGCATGCCTTTTAGCTCTTAAGATAAAACAATGGGGGCACCTGGCTGGCTCAGTCAGTGGAGCATGTGACTCTTGATCTCAGGGTTGTGAGTTCAAGCCCCACGTTGGGTGTAGAGACTACTTAGAAATAAAATCTTTAAAAAAAGAAAAAGAGAGAACTATGTAGTCCGTATATTGGGAGCTGCTGGTGCTTGCTCTGACTTTCCCATTAGTCTTTTTTGGGGGCCGGGGCAGGAAGGGGCAGAGGGAGGGAGAGAATCCTAAGCACGCTCCACGCCCAGCACGGAGCGAAGGCGGGGCTCAATCTTAAGACCCTGAGATCATAACCTGAGCTGAAATCAAGAATCGGATGCTTAACTGACTAAGCCAGCCAGGCGCCCCAAGGTCCCATTAGTTTTATACCTAAGGAAAAATCTTGAGTCATTGCCACTCATCACAAAGAGCATTCCCACACCCATCACCAACAAAATAAAACAAAGCCAGCTCAACTCTTTGATGTTCTGGAAATATTTGCATGTTTCCTGGCACCTTCTCTGTGATGGCTTAAACTTGTGCTTTGTTTGGCTTCAGGACCTGTATGAGGCTGGAGAGAAGAAGTGGGGGACAGATGAGGTGAAATTTCTAACTGTTCTCTGTTCCCGGAACCGAAATCATCTGTTGCATGGTAAGGCGCTTGCCTCATCTTCCAAAGAAAATGAGAGACGATGAAAACTATTGTCCATTATTAATTGAGAATTTTCCCCCTTTACTTGTACAAAGAACAGATTGTACTGAATTGTCCTAGATGTTTTACCTTGGAGATGTATGAGTACAACGATGTGCATGAGGGCCAATTTCTTTTTTTCTTTTTTTAAAGATTTCATTTATTTGAGAGAGAGAGGATGAGTGAGGGGGAGGAGCAGAGGGAAAGGGACAGGGAGAAGCAGACTCTCCACTGAGCGGGGAGCCCGACATGGGGCTCGATCCCAGGACCCGGAGATCATGACCTGAGCTGAAGGCAGACGCTTAACCGACTGAGCCACCCAGGTGCCCGCTGAAAGCTTAATTATGAATAATTAGCAGATATACAACATATTAATAGGAGTTTGGCATTTCTGTTTGTAGGAAACCAAACCTTCACGGTCAGTCCTTTTTCTAAAGCAGCCCCATTTCATTTTAGTTACGTAAGAAAAAATCTTCAGTACATCAGTGAGCAAAAAAAATAAAATTGTTGGTTGACATTTATCCCTAGTTAATATCCAAGTTGTAAAGTTAATAGAAGTGATTTCTTTAGGGAATATGTTGCATAAGATAAATAGTGGATAATTCCAAATTTTATTTCCTATGTGTAATGTTTCTAATTTGCTTCTGATAATGCTTAGTCTTTGTAATGTGCTTTTAACTTCTTTGGGGAAAAAAATTGTAGCACATTTGTCGTCAGGTTTATTTTCTTCTTGTAAACAGCAATAAGGATTTAATAAGATATTTCATCTTTTATGTAAGTTCTTTAGGTCTTTACGTTGCATCATCATTTTTGAAGCCCACCATGCCTTATAATCACACACAATTTACAAAACCTATGGGAAATTTGAGAATGAGTTCAGTAAATTGAAAACATAATTGAAAATTACAACACATTTGGAAGTTGCATTTTTTTCGGATATTCCACAGTGACTAAAAATAGGTGATTACACCTGTTAATAAATGTCATGGGCTACCATCAGATGCACCAACTTCTGACTGAGCTCCCTATTTCTTCGCCTTCCCTTCCTTGCCGGATGACTAAGTACATAAATCTCCCCCTGGTGGTATTTTCCAAGAACTGCAGGTCCTCAAAAAATGCAAATAACAATTTTCACTTCTAGGCCCAAGTCAGTTGTTGGGAAGTTATAAAATATCTGCTTGTAAACCACTGGAAGAAAATCTAAGCACTCTTGGGATAAAGAAAACTTCATAATTTTTTTACCAACCAACAATAATAGTGAGGATTCAAATAACTAAGGTTTTATTAATTATCTTCTAGGTGCAGTGCTAAGCATATTAAAGATTTTTTTTTTTATTATTTGACAGAAAGAGAGAGAGCACAAGCAGGGGGAGCTGCGGGCAGAGGGAGAAGCAGGCTCCCCGCTGAGCAAGGAGCCCGAATGCGGGTCTCAATCCCAGGACGCTGGGACCATGACCTGAACTGAAGGCAGATGCTTAGCGAACTGAGCCGTCCAGACGCCCCCAGTGCTAAGCATATTACAGGCATTGTTTGTTGCAACATCCCATTGGGGCAGCCATTATTTCCCCCATTTTACAGTGGAGAAAACTAAGGCTTAGAAAATGTGTCAATTAGGGCGCCTGGGTGGCTCAGTCCGTTAAGCGTCTGCCTTCGGCTCAGGTTATGATCCCAGGGTCCTGGGATCGGTCCCGCATCGGGCTCCCTGCTCAATGGAGAGTTTGCTTCTCCCTCTGCCCCCCCCCCCCCCCCCCCGCTCATGTGCTTGCGCGCTCTCTCTCTCTCTCTCTCTCTCTCTCTCTCTCTCTCGTGCTCACATGCACAAAAATAAATAAGATCTTTAAAAAAAAAAAGGAAATGTGTCAATTAGATCTTTTGATCCTAAGCAATAGACACAGACTCCAACTTAAGTAAGAAGAAGAAATAATACAGAATGGGACAAGAGGGAAAATGGAAAATACTGGTGGCTCACTGAATTGAAGGGAGAGCCAAACATTTCCAGGAAGTACAGAAATCAAGGCAGATCTGGGGATCTCAGTGGAAGGGAGTCACATATTTTATTTGTAAGGCAGTTTCCCAAAGTCTGGTCTTCGTTGAAAATGCTGATTCTTGAACCCCTACTTCAGACTGGCTGACTTAAAATCCCTGAAAGTGACATCTAGGAAGTCTCCCAGGTTTCCCAGGTGAATCCTATGTTCTCTAGGGTTAAAGATGACTCAGTCCTTTTGGCCATCACCACGATCTGCTCAATTTAAAAATCCCCAGGAGGGTAAGACTGGTTCTGGTTCAGTGAACTGCCCACTCACTTGGTAGAGCTTATGGTGTATGTTAGGGGGCAGGGGTGTCCCTGGATTGACAGCCCTGTGAGAATCACCCTGATGGGGGGCCTGGGGCAGCACCCCAAAGAAAGCAATGTTAAGAAGATAAATATCCACTCTAAGAAGCTCCAGAAGAAGGCAGTAAGAGGAAAATAGGTTTATCACATTCAAAAATATTTGGCAAAAAGTGAAAAAAAAATTATGTTACAGTCTATTAAAAGATGCAGCCATTTGGTTATCAAATGTAACTCAGTCTTGAAGGGGTTGAATTGCTCTAGTTTTGATGAGCCAAAAGGAAGGTGAATATACAGGTGATTTCCAGGGCCAAAATTACAAAAAGACATGTTCTGCTCATTAAGGGAACAATGAGAAAAGAAAGCAAATCTCTCCAGACATTATCTCCATTTTATGTGTGAGAGAGCGGGGTCCCAAATAAGGGAAAGGGCTTGCCTGATATCCTCCGAGAGGCACAATAGTCCTTCGTCCTCTCCAGTACCCATTCCACTTGCCACATGCCTCTTGGGTTCTCACTGACATTGCTAATTAATTTCCTCTTGATGTATGCCAAAGAATAAAGAGTGAGCTCTAGAAAGATGCTCATTCCCTCCATAAATTTTCGTTTCCTCTATTCTTTTTTTATTATTTATAATTCCACTTTGTTATTGTTTGTAGTGTTTGATGAATACAAAAGGATATCACAGAAGGATATTGAGCAGAGTATTAAATCTGAAACATCTGGTAGTTTTGAAGATACTCTGCTGGCCATAGGTAAGCTGGTAGGGGGCGGGGAGCAGAGAAACAAATGTTTATAGACTGTCCTCCTTACCAGTTTGTTGTCATGGAGATATAGTTTTTTGTTTTCAGGGATTAAAAAAAATGTTTAAATCACTCATAATGAGATCCAGAATTTTAAACAAGAAGTATTATATATGATCTGATTGTTATTGTATTATGTAGCTTTATATATCTTATATCCTCTGTGCCTTTAGATCTCAGTATGCTGGAAAGATAATCCTACAGTAGCTGCATCTTGCAAGTCTATGAATGGTTAGAACTAATAACAGTTTCATATGGTGTAGATAGTAATCATTTTGAAACTGTATGCTGCCTTTTGCTTTAATTACCTTTATTATTTCTCCAATTAATTACTTTAGTAATTACTTCTCCATGGTCTATGTTCATAAAACATTGTTGGACTAAAATTTTTCCGACAAAGCAATCAAGAGATACTATTTCATACCTTGTAGAAACAGGGGGAACAACTGTCACTTTTTTCTCATAGATTTTATCTGTGATTTTTTATTTCTTTTTTTCATCTCTTAACAGTAAAGTGCATGAGGAACAAATCTGCATATTTTGCTGAAAGGCTTTATAAATCTATGAAGGTAAATGGCCTCATTTTTAGCATCTGAATGACCCCAACCTGTCTTGTGTCTGCCTTCATGTTTATTTATGTTTCTCACACAAATTAACCAAAATCAGCCTGAGATATTCAGTTCATCAAATACTTCACTGAGTGCCTGCTAATGATAATACTAGGTAATATTTATTGAGTACTTAATAATAATAGTGATCGCTATTCCTAGTGCCATATACATATGGATTAATTTTATCCCTACAACAGCTATATGGGGCAGGTACTGTTGTTAACCCCCATTTTACAGATGAGAAAAATGAGGCATAGGGAGGTAGGCAGTTTGTCCAAGGTCCTCAGTGAGGATGTAACGGAACAGGGATGCAAACACTGGCAGTCTGGCTTCAGAGCCCAGGCTCCTAACCATGCATTATACTCTGTGTGCAGACACCCTTGCTGGGAACCATGGGAGGTGCAGGAGAGATCAAAAGGTAGGAAGGGGAAGGCAGGTATGGGCAGAACACCAACAAGAACAAAATAGGATGTAAGACAGTAGTTGAGGACCCAAATATATAGGAACACAGAAAAAAGAGTATTTTTTTTTTTCAATATTTGTTGAGGGGGTGAGGATCAGAAAAGACTATATAAAGAAGTTGGTATCTGTGAGCAGGACCTTCAAGGAAGCTTTATATGGGGGGATTTCATATGGTAGGAAGGATGGTAAGGCTGGGGAGGGAAGGAGGACATTCAGGGGGAGGAATCTGCAGGCGAGGCAGCAGGCTGAGAATTGAGAGTATGTCTCCAGTGGCAGGGAGTGGTCTTCTCTGGTCAGAACACAGAACGTTGGAAAGCCTTGAACACTGTGGTGAGGAGTATTCCACAGGCTTTCTAAGGTTGTGGTGCAAAGGACATCATCAGGAGAGCCATGCAGAGAGATTTGCCTTGATAAGCTAAAGAAGAACACCGTCTGAAAACCAGCATGGATCTTGTTTTCTTCCTTAGGGCTTGGGCACCGATGATGAAACCCTCATTAGAATTATGGTTTCTCGAGCAGAGATTGATATGATGGACATCCGGGAAAACTTCAAGAGGCTCTATGGAAAGTCTCTGTACTCCTTCATCAAGGTAGGTCACGAGAGCCCAGCCTTGGCCCAGGGGAAAGCTCGGAGGAAAGAATGGAGTTCTAACCTGGGCATTCAGACACTTCTTAGCTGCTCTCTGGCAGATAGCATCCCCTTTAAAGATGGTACTCTAGGGTGCCTGGGTGGCTCAGTTGGTTAAGCGACTGCCTTCGGCTCAGGTCATGATCCTGGAGTCCCTGGATCGAGTCCCGCATCGGGCTCCCTGCTCGGCAGGGAGTCTGCTTCTCCCTCTGACCCTCCCCCCTCTCATGTGCTCTCTCTCTCATTCTCTCTCTCTCAAATAAATAAATAAAATCTTTAAAATAAATAAATAAATAAATAAAGATGGTACTCTAATTCAGGTATTTCCAGTTTCTCTCCTTTCACACAGATGTTTAAATCTCTGCCAGGTTAAAAGCTGGAAGTGTTTGCCTTCTGAATATAGTAATTATTTCATGTTAACCCCAGACAGAGAAAGAGTATATTTTAATGAATAGTTTTAACAATGCAGTTTCTTTGTCTACCTGCTTACGGTGGAAGGTATACAACTAAATCGGTCATCCAGAACCCTATCCCAGGCCAGCTGAGGTCCGCTGAAAACACGGAAAAGCATGTTAGTTACCCTGGATTGCTGCCTTTCCGTACCTGGCAGCAGACTTCCGGGAGTCCTAACCTGGCACAGGGGTGACGAGAAATGACTCATCCCTCAAAACCCCTCATTACTGGGATTTCGCTTCCTGAGGAAGCCAGAAGGGTCTCATGAATATGAAGCCAAGACCCACTTCCCTAGAAGCTGGTGTTGCCTGCACAGTAAACTTCAAATCAGGATTTGATCCGTGAATTAAATATTCTGAATCCTACACATAGCTTGCAGAGTATAATTATGAGGTGATTTGAGCTGCTGAGTTTGTTACTATGTATATAAAGCATTTAGGGACTTGTTTCTATTTTTGGACCTTCTATGAGGTAACTTTATTTTGCAGAGCTGAAATATAGCTAGCTGTAAGTAAAATACTTTTTAGATTCAAGGATGACTATAAGGGAAGTTATGGGAAAATATATTTATACTATATAATATAGAGTTAATATCCCTATATGAAGAGCTTCTACAAATCACTAAGAAAAAGGAAAAAATCCAAAAAGAAAACATGCACTTACTTCACAAAGGACAATAAATATATAGAATGATTAATACCAATAATATACAATGAATTGTAAGTAAAAACAAATCACCGTCTTTCACCTTATACCTTAACAAAGTTTAAAGAGATCATAACCAGCATTGAGAAGGGCTTGGGGAAAATTCACCATCTCTTATGGCAGGACTGTAAACTGGTCTAACCTTTCTGGGAGGCAGCTTGGCAATAAATGTTTGTTATTTTTTAAAAAATATTTTTTATTTATTTGAGAGAGAGAGAGAGCATGGGTGTGTGAGTGGGGGGAGGAGCAGAAGGGGAGAGAGAGAGAGAGAATTGGACTCCCTGCTGAGCTCAGACCCTGATGCAAGGTTCAATCACAGGACCCCGAGATCATGACCTGAGCTGAAATCAGAGTCAGACCCTTAATTGACTGAGCCTCCCAGGCACCCCAGCAATAAATGTTTAAAAAAATAAAATATACCTCTTACTTAGCTATTATAGGTTTAGGAATTTCTTTAGAGAAAATAATAAAATAAAAATGCATTAATCCACAGAATGGGAGAAAATATTTGCAAGTCATATTTAGTAAGGGTTTACTATCCAGAATATATAAAATGTTTTCTACAACTCAACAAAAAGACAAACAACCCAATTTAAAAGTGACAAAGGATTTGAATAGACATTTCTCCAAGGAAGATGAACAAATGGCCAATAAGCACACAAAAAGATGCTTAACATCATTAATCATTAGGGAAATGCAGATCAAAACCACAGTGAAATACCACTTCATACCTACTAGGATGACTATAATCTTAAAAAACAAAAACAGAAAATAACAAATGTTGGGGAGGATATGGAGAAATTGGAACCTTTGTACATTGCTGGTGTGGACTTAAAATGGTGCAGACACTGTGAAAAACAGTCTGGCACTTCCTCAAAGGGTTAAATATTTAAAAAAATAGTTAAACGTAGAATTACCAAATGACCCAGCAATTCCACTCACTGCTATATACTCAAAAGAAATGAAAACAGGGACTCTAACAGATACTTGTACACTAATGTAAACATTATTCATAATAGCAAAAGGTGGCAACAACCTAAATATCCAGCAACAGATGAATGGATAAACAAAATGAGGTATATACATACATAAAAAGGAATGAAGTTTCTGGTACATGGATGTACCTTTGGAACATGCTGAGTGGAATAAACCAGACACAAAAGGACAAATACTGTATGATTCTGTGTACTTACACAAAATATTTAGAATAAGTAAATTCACAGAGACAGAAAGTAGATTAGAGGTTACCAGGAGCTGGGGGAGAAAGGAAATGGAAGGTTATTGGTTAGTGGGTTACAGAGTAAGGGAGATGAAAAGGTTTTGGAAATAGTGATGATGGTTACACAACAATGTGAATTAGTGCCATTGAATTATACACTTTAAATGGTTAAAATGGCAAATTTTGTTATATATATTTTACCATATTTATGAAAGAATTTGAATAAAATCATCTCACAAAATGTGAAAAAAGTCAACTAAATATTGTATTTTATCTTATTTTTTTAAAGGTCATTTACCTTTTTCTTTTTTCTTTTTTTTTTTAAGATTTTATTTATTTATTTGACAGAAAGAGACACAGTGAGAGAGGGAACACAAGCAGGGGGAGTGGGAGAGGGAGAAGCAGGCTTCCTGTGGAGCAGAGAGCCTGATGCGGGTCTTGATCCCAGGACCCTGGGATCATGACCTGAGCCGAAGGCAGACGCTTAACGAATGAGCCACCCAGGGGTCCCTATATTTTATCTTAGTATTATTTATATTTATATTACTTTATGTTATTTATATTTTATAAATTATATGGTATATACTTATGGTACATAATTCATTATATATTATTATTTTTGTTAACCAATAGGGGATGACTCAAATAAATTATGGAAAATTTATACGATATAATACTATACAGGCACTAAAATGATGGGGTACAAAAATATTGATCGGCTCAGGCAACATCACTATAAATATATTTATATTATATGTTTATATATATATATATAAATATGTAAATATATATGTGTACACACACAACACTGGAAAAGATTAAAAATAAAGAATATATTGCCCATTTAATAACAGTTGTCAGAAGGATGAGAACAGATATATAAAATATGTCAATAATGGAAAAAATGACAGGGATACCTGAGTGACTCAGTCAGTTAAGCATCTGCCTTCGGCTCAGGTCATGAACCCAGGGTCCTGGGATCAAGACCCACGTTGGGCTCCCTGCTCAGCAGGAAACCTGCTTCTCCCCCTGCTTGTGTGTGCTCTCTCTCTCTGACAAATAAATAAATAGAATCCTTTAAAAAAATAGAAAAAATGACAGAAGTAAGACAAAATGTAAGTTATAAATAAGCCCTCAGGTTATATAAAAATGTAAAATCCAAGTCTGTGCTGTTTATAAGGAACAACTAAACCACAGTGACATGAAAGTAGCTTAAAATAAAGGCAGTTTACATTTGACAATATAAAAAAGAAAGCAGGGATTACACTATCAGGAAAAAGAAGAATTTAAGGAGAAAAAGCATTAAATACGAAAAAATGGATTACTTTATATTAAGAAAGGCAACTATTCACAACCAAGATTAAGTTGCATGAAACTTTAGGTGCCAATATTGCATTCAGATCTATAAACAAGAAATTTGAAGCTCCAAAAGAAGATATTGATGGCAATAGTATGCCAGATAGAGTTTAACAAACACATCCTTATTCTTTGGCAGATTGATGAGGCAAAGCATAAAGAAGGATATATTAAGATTTATTTTAATAGATTTATATATTAAACTTTGAATCCTATAGACAGAGATTCCCTCTTTATTTATTTATTTATTTTTAAGATTTTATTTATTTATTTGAGAGAGAGAACACAAGCAGGGGGAGGAGCAGAGGGAGAGGGAGAAGCAGACTGCCCGCTGAGCAGGGAGCCCCATGTGGGGCTCATTCCCAGAACCCTGGGATCACGACCAGAGCTGAAGGCAGACGCTTAACCGACTGAGCTACCCAGGCGCCCCATCTTTTTTTTTTTTTAAGATATATTTAGTTATTTTAGAGAGTGCAGGAGGGAGGGGCAGAGGGAGAGGGAGAGATAGAGAATCTCAAGCTGACTCTCGCTGCACACGGAGCCCAATGCTGGGCTCAGTCTCACAACCGTGAGATCATGACTTGAGTGGAAATCAAGAGTCGGACACTTACCTACCCCAGCCACCCAGGCGCCCCGAGATTCCCTCTTTTCTAGTGCCCATGAAACACAAGCAAAAATTGATCTATTAATTAGACCATAAAAAATTGTATGTAGAAATTATAGCACCTTTCTGGAAGGCTATTTTGCAACACATATTGAAAGGCTTAAGAAAATACATGATGATTAATCTGGTAATTCCCATTTTATGAAAATTTATCCTGACTAAATCATCAAGAAATGCACAAAAATTTAACTATAATTCTTATTGCAACAGTGTTTATAATAGTGAAAAACTGGAAACAACAAATATCTAACAATGGGGGAGGGTGATCAAATAAATTATTTTACCTGTATACGATTGAATTCCTTTTAACCATTAAAGAATGATGTTGTAGAAGAATATTTAATAAATTAAAACAGGGAAATAGTCTACATTATGTAAAAAAAGCAGAATACAGAACACTATAGGCCCATCACACAGAAACCTACACACATAGAAAAAAGTCTGGGAGGATATGCACACACCAAAATGTTAAGAATAGTCATCTCTGGATTGGTGGAATTAGGATTTTTATGTTTTTCTTTTAGGTCTTTATTCTCTACATTGAACATGTATTATTTTTGCAATAAAAAAATAACATGTTATTTTTAAAAAACACCTCTCTGAGAAAAAGCCAGACAAGATTGAAAAAGTTAACACAGATGGCTCTGAACTGTGTATTCCATGTCGAAACCCATTTATCTGACTGTACATTTGCTTCGCTTGCCCCCAGGGAGACACATCTGGAGACTACAGGAAGGTACTGCTCATTCTCTGTGGAGGAGATGATTAAAATAAAATCCAAGAAGGATAGGAGGATTCCCAACACTTTGAATTTTTTTTTAAGTTCATTTTTCTGCACTACTATTAGCCTTATCTCGTTGCTTATTTCCAATTAAAATGCCTACAGATGCTTCCTAGGATATTGACTGGCTGTATTATTACTCATCTATAATTACTCATTATGATGCTTTAAAGCTGTACTTGCATTTCAAAGCTTATAAAACCTAACAGGAGATTTAAAGTTAGAAATAAAAATGTACTCCATGTTTTTAACAGATTTCTTCCTCATCTGTGTTTCACAGAAATTGGAATGTATTAAATTTATTTCATGGTTTTGGTGAAAAACTATTAAAGTGGAAGATTGAAAGACTGTCCTAAAATCACTCTGCTTCCCTAATTGCATTCTCAAAGTGGCTAGTAATTTCTTGATTTGAAATTGTGAGCATTTAGTTCATAAGAATATCCAATTTGCTATTTTACACGGTCATACTTTGAAGACATCCAATAATCTCCTTTATTTAGATTTTGTCTATACTGTTAGTTGATCTCTACAAAAGTTTGCATGGGAGACTTCCTTCCTCACATCTTATATTAAGATTATTTACTCTCTCCAGGTTGAAGTATACCAAAATCAGCAACTTGTCTGAACAAATTAAATTCTTAGTGTGCTTATACGGATCATATATGTGTGGTTAACAAACATAAATGCTGAACATTCCACAGTATTATGGTTAACATCTTAATCTAGCTGGAAGATGAATGGAAAAAAATTAAGTGTCCAACCAGGTATTATTTTGGTGATGGTGTAATGGTCTGAATTTACTTAAAGGAATTTTTTTGTGCTAAAAATAATTTTTAAAATGTTTTCCAATTTTGTTGATTTGTAGCAATTTACATTTGCATTGTGCCTTTCAACTCTGAAATTATTCTGTAGTTGTACTTGATTTTATTCAAAAGTTCAGTTTGTATACAACATGGAAAAATAATTTTAATAAAACATGGTATCTTTAAAATGACATATATTCTTTCTCTAATTGAATTTTCCACTATCTTTAAAAAACTTCTGTCACTTAATTTCTATTAGAAACTACAACGTTAAGCAGCACCTGGGTGGCTCAGTCGGTTAAGTGTCTGCCTTTGGATCAGGTCATGATCCCAGGGTCCTGGGATCGAGACCCACATGGGGCTCCCTGCTTGGCGGGGACCTGCATCTCCCTCTTCCTCTACCTACCATTCCCCCTGCTTGTGCTCTCTCTCTCTGTCAAAGAAATAAATAAAATCTTAAAAAAAAAAAAAAAAGGAACTACATTAAGAAAAAATAATATGGTCTTATGTACACTTATGGCTATAAAACTAATGTTCACATATACCAAACACTACTTAATGGTATAAAATAATGTATTAATTTATTCTTTGGAAATGAGTGATGCGCTCTGTTCTTCTAAGTAGAACATTTGTTTTAAGTAAGAATAATTGCCTTCTTTGTTCATTCTATAATATCTGTTGTATTTTGATGGATGAAATATAAAGATATTTCTTTCAATTTGTTTCTACTTGCCTATTACAAAAGCTTGAGTTATTGGTGAAGGCTATTTGTATGTATACTTAGTCATTCCAATTAATTACAGGAAACAATACTGCTGCTTTGATACTTACCTAGAAAAGTATGGAATCTCCAACTTTATTTGGCTTTGGAAGCATTACAAATTTTTGGTAGTTTTATGTTTAAATTATATATATAACTTAATCAAAATTTTAATACAAATTGCATTTGTTGACTGGAATCAGGATAAGGCCACCTTGGAAGAATGTTTCTTTATTGTCAAGAACAAGCATGACTCTGGAATATAATTGTGAGGCAACTTTGTTTTTCTCTCCCACTGTTCATCTACATTTATTCATGGGCCTATCTCTTCTGGCTTTAGGTGGAAATTCAGATAGAGGATAGAGCTGGGACTTTTCTGGTCACTCTTAGGTTTTAAAAAGTCCTACTGTGCAGTTCCTTAAGGTCATTTTAGTAATTAATATGTCTAGCCAAAATTCCAAACTTGACTTACAGTTGAGGCTTCTTCCCTTGTTTAGCTCTGGCCTATTGCCAGCAGGAATAAGGAATATGGTGGACTTGTCTTTTTTCTCCACCTCAGTTTCTTTCCATAAATGCAACCCAAACTTAGCCAGGGTTGTAGCAGGAAGGAGGAGAGTAAAGGGGAGCAGGGAAGTTCTTACCTGACTGTTATTGCTGTGGTGGTAGAGGATCAGCACTGTTTTTTTTTTTTTAATGTTTTATTTATTTATTCATGAGAGATGGAGAGAGAGAGAGAGAGGCAGAGGCAGAGGGAGAAGCAGGCTCCCCGCCTAGCAGGGAGCCCGATGCGGAACTCGATCCCAGGACCCTGGGATCATGACCTCAGCCGAAGGCAGACGCTTAACCATCTGAGCCACCCAGGCGCCCGGATCAGAACTGTTTAACATTGGCAGATATTTAAAGCTGATTCTTAGGGGCATTCTCCCACGTTCCTTAATCAACCCCATCACCAGGGAACTACTCATCTTCTGTTCCTTTGGCAAGGCAAATGTATTCTCCTTTAACAGCCCCTAGGAACTCGATGATACCCTCAGGTGCTCTTCGCTGAAGTCAGTTTGTCCTTCCACCAGGCCTCTAGGACAGAATCTAAGATGATCCCATGCTGGCTATCTTCTGGTGGCCCACACTTATTCCATGGGAAACACTTGCACATCCTTTGTGCTGACAAATTCTGGGCATGAAGACTGATCCCCTTGCTGCCATCATTCTCTGTCCCTCTCCTCCCCACCCCCCACCAAGCTGCCTCAGCCAGCCTCTCCCCGTTCAAATTTCTCAGGATGAGTCAGAGACACCAGTCCACTGGGGCCCCAACTACATATACTGCTGACAGGAGTATAAATTGGTAGAATCATTTCAGAGAACGATTTGGCAATAGCTAGTAAAGTTGTAAAGTTCCTAGGAAATCCACTTCTAGGAATTTGGTGAATCTTTGCACATGGTGTTCATTGCTACTCTATAAGAACATTAAAGTAGAAGCAAACTAACTCCCTCACAGTAAACAAATTGTGGGTTAGGGACACAATGAGCAGTGAAAATTAACTGGAGATTTGTCAACTGGATAAATCTTAAAAGTATAATTTTGAGAAAGGAGAAAGGTGCAGAATGTTAGGTACAGTATGATTCCATTTAATTACATGCCTAAATGTTCTAAAGAACATATATTACTTATGGGTATAAGAACATGCATGGGAAAAATGATATACACTATTCTCAGGATAGTGGTTACAGTGGAGGGAGAGACAGACTGAGATGGGGGGAACTTCGTTCTATTTAAAAGAATGAAAGCAATTTTAATTTAAAATTATCATACTGTGGTGGGTCCATAGGTGTTTATCGTATTACTCTGCGTAATTCATTGTAAATACTTTATTTAAAAAGTAGCAGAAGGGAGTCAGGGAGTGAAAGCTGGCTGTCCAGAGACCATAGCAACTGCTGTACACTTCAGGCAGACAGCTGTAAATTTTGATCGGGCCTCCAGAAGGCACTATAAGCCCTGCCAGTCCCGGTACCAGACCCTATCCAGACGTTCCACTGCCGCTAGGAGGGAAGCTGAGGAGTGCAGGGAGCATTTGCCACAACCCGTCTGGGGCAGCAGAAGGCTGATGTTTAGGAAACATAAAGGCCTAGCAAATTCCACATTGTAGGTCCTCCTCCCTGAGGAAGCCAGGCCAAATCTCCGCAAGGCGTGATCCCAGAAAGTGGTGAGCTCTTCTAAGGAAGAGCCCAAACGGCACCGTCCTTTTGGCCCCTTGCCTAGCGCAGAGCCTACAGGTGTTCGGAACTCAAGAAACCTTAGCAGAAAGAATCAATGAGGGGGAACTCCCGGTCGGGCCAATACAATGGGGTGTGTGGAGTAACGCTAAAATCTAGGTTGGCTCCAAAGCTCACGGTAGTGTGAGACCCAGGCCGACCGCAGGCCAGCGATCATCTACACGCCTACTTTATTCCCGGTTCCAGCCCGCGTCCCTTTCAGTGCAGGCTCCACCCACCACGCACAATCGTCTTTCCCCGCCCCTTCCGGAGGCTCGCCGCGCGCACGCGCGCTCCGGTCCGCGCTTTGTTGCGAAAGCGAGGGGGCGAGGTCCTGCGGTCCCGGCGCGCCGCGCGGCTGGACGCGGCGGGCGGGGCGGAGGATGGAGGCGGTAGCGTCCGCTGCAACGGTTGGGGCTCCGCGTGAGAAGGTGGCGGTGTAGGCACCCGGGCTGGGTGGAGGCCGGCAGTAGCCGGGCCATGGCGGGAGACGGTCTCCGTTGGGCTCCCTGAGGTGCGCTCCCTGAGGTGCGCTCCCTGAGGTGCGCTCCCTGAAGTCCCGGGGAGCCGTGGTCCATGGGCTCGCTGAGCAGCCGAGTGCTGCGCCACCCGGGGCGAGCCCGAGCCCAGCAGGAGCCGGGTTCTGGGGCGGGGGGCTCGACTCGCAGGCCGGAGACTGGCGGCGATGCGGCCGGCCACGGTTTCTGTTACTGCCCGGGCAGCCGCAAGCGCAAGCGGAGCAGTGGGGCCTTCTGCTACTGTCACCCCGACTCCGAGACAGATGAGGATGAGGAGGAAGGGGACGAGCAGCAGCGGCTCCTCAACACCCCGCGCAGGTACGTGGAGGGACGCGCCCGCACCTGTTGGGCGGTTCCAGGGCCGCGCCTGGGGACAAGTCCGGCGCCGGGTGCACTTCGGGGTGTGATGCTTCCCCAGGGGGTGAGGAGCCGACGTGCCCTTTACTGGGAAACCTGGGAGCCAGACCGATGCGGGGCGGATGGGGAGCGCTTGGGAGACGCTTGGGTTCTGGATTATAAACCACAGACGCTGTCCGAGTGGTTTTACAGCCCCAAGATGAGACTGGCAAACGCCAAGCCAGAGCTTGGGCCTCATTAAACCTTAGACTGGAACGGCTGGCTGGCCTTCCGTAATACACCTTTGTCCTCTCTGAGTGGGTGGCAGGAGAATGAGTTGTTTTGCATCCAGTTACCTTAAGGGGCACCCCTACTGTCGTCCACCAGTGTAAAGGGAAGTGATTACATACGCGAGGAGTTCTCCTTAACTGTAAAGGTGAAGTTTATCAATAGTGTACATTTGTTCCTTACTAGGAACAGTCTTTCAAAGTCTCCAGTATTTGAACGTTGACCGGGGGTGTGTGTAAGCCAGTGCTGCAGCTTGCTTAACCTTTTTTCAAAGAGTTGAGTTGAAAAACAGGATGTTTACTTGTGAATTAGAAAATTAGAATGCGTAGAATGTTTTCACATAAAGCAATCTGGTTGCTTTTTTTTTTTTTCCAAAGGTCATCAGTGGGGTCACATAAGTGTAATTTTTTAAATGAAACTTTAAAAAAAGATTGAAAAACTTTGCTACACAGGTGTAACTTATTGTAAAATAAAAGTATTATGGGTAACCTGTGTTAATAGTTTGATATCTAAAGATCTTTCATACAGTTTTATGTGTGAAAGCTTGTATTTATTTACAAAAATGGACACCATCGCCCCCCACCTTTTTGGAGAGTCAGTCTAGTATAAAGAGCTCAGATTATGAGTTCTAGTCTGGATTCTGTGCTTAATAGCCTTAATTCCTCATAAGTAAAATGGAGATGCTAATACTTGCCTTTTAGGGTTTGACAAATACTAGATTGTGTATAATGCACAGTGCCTGGCAGTGTTGAGGCACTCAGTAAATATTATGTCTCCTTGATAAATTGGCCCCCTTTATCATTACAAAATGTCTCACTTTATCCCTGGTAATATTTCCACTATTACTTTCTTTTGATAAGTGTTTAAAAGGTATATCTTTTCCGTTGTTTCCTTTTTTACCTGTGTCTTTATATTTATAATAGGTATCTTGTACAGAGCATATAGTTGGGTCTAGCTTTTTTTTTAATCCTTTAGGATAATTTCTGCCTTTTAATTATTATTTAGACCACTTATATTTAATGTCATTATTAAAATCTATGTCAGGGTCCATTCAAAAGAGAAATTATGCTGCAATTTGAACAGGGAAAATTTAATATAACCATTATTAGCAAGTAATGGGGAATTAACTACTGAAGGTAAACTACTGAGGTAAAGAGATCTCTAAAAATATACAGGAATAGAGGATATAAGGGTGCAGTCACAACTTCTCAGATTGAGACAGAATACCCAAGGAAGGAACAAATTTGGAATATAGCCATCTTTCTCCAACTGAGATTAAGATATTGGAGATGGTGTGGCTGTAGCCCACCCTAGATGGTAGAAAAGTTTGCTGAGATGTGGTAGGCTAAGGCGGGCAAGCAGGCAGCTGCCCATTGGGATGCCAACAGACTCGCTTGCTGCCTCTCTGGCTGACAGAGCCAAAAATATTTACTGTCCAGATCTTTATAAAAAACTTTGCCAACTGCCTGAACTACATGAGTGTACTAGAATGGAAAGTCTTCAACGCAAACCTTTATTAGAAAATACATTGAGAATTTAGTATGTTTTATATCAGTGGAAGAGGCCTGGCTATTCAGCCCAGCATGGATGAAGGGTGTAAGAAAATATTAAGACCTAGAAATTTGAGTGTTGGCACCAGTTATGCTCCCTGAGGTTGTCTGATGTGCTCTCCCACCGACCAACTACTCCATGAAAAGCTTTGCCTTCCAAGCCCACCTTCCACTTCATTCACACCTTTTGACACCTGTATTTTTTACTTTTACATTAACATAACTGTTAAAATTCAGTTGTTCTGCAACCAGATCTTGGGTGTTTGCTGTGCCTTAGACCATCTTTAAACTTTGAAACTTGGTAAACAGTATTTGTTGTTAGAACTATGTAAATACTGTTCACTGCAAAGTCAAGTAGTGTGTGCTAAGATTATAAATGATACTTCCTGGGTGCAATGTCACAACTCCTTGTTTTTCTATTGGAGAAATTTTCTAACCTCACATTTAAGTGCAGTCTATTTTCTAAGTTCCATCAAGTGCTCAAAGTCAGGCCCTGTTTTCATTTGTATCTTACTGCAATAGTTCCCTTTTTTGTATTGCTTTTTTATTTTCTTAGAGTTTCTAACTGCCTCCCCCTTCCTCATCATTGACAAAAATATTCCTTCATTATATATTCAGGTTTTCCTATCTTTCCAAACACATTTTCATGGTGTCCTCCTCCAAACCCAAGCCCCCCGCCCCGGGTCCCTTCATCTTCCTGTTTCATTCTGGATCCATTGCTCTCCAGGTCTGGGCTTATCCTGGGACTTAATTTTACCACATCTCCAGGATTGGATCTACTGTTTTCTGTAGCCTGGTTCTTTTTCTTTCTCACCCATTTTAGGGAACTGCATCCTTGTGTATTTTCCTCAGAAAGGGTGCAAAAGGAGGTAATTTGTGCTTACCTAAATGTAAATTTAATCTTTCACTTTACTCATCCTTTGGGTATGGAAATATAAAGTAACTTCATGTCCTTGATGATATTACTTCATTGTCTTCTAGCCTGCAGTGTTGATGAGAAATAGGATGCTGGTCTAACTCTCTTTTCTTTGTAGGTGACGTTTTGTTCCTCTGGAAATTTTGGAATTTTTTTCTTTGGTATTTTGGAATTTAACTAGAATGTGCTTAAGCGTGGGCTTTTTAATTGCCTCAGTACTTGGTTGATCCTTACAATCTGGAGACTAGTTTGGAGAAATTTTCTTCCATTAATTTCTTCCATGATTTCCTTTTTCCTGTTATCTTTGTTTTCTCTTTCTTGGACTCCTCTTAACCAGATTTTGGATTTCTTGGGTTGTACCTCTTTCTCTTTTCTTTTTTTTCCTTTCTAGGTCTTTTTTGCTTTATATTCTGGGAAATTTCCTTAACTTTCTCAGTCAGCCTCTGTTTCGGCTTTGTAATTTCTGTAACCGTGTTTTTAGTCTCTAAGAGCTCTTTTTTCCCTTGTTTCCTTTATCATAGTATCCTGTTGTTTTATAAATGTAATAATCTCAGCTATCTAGATATACTAATTTTAGGGTGTTTTAAGTTCTCTTTTCCCTAATTAATATATTTCCTCTGGGGCCAGTTTCTCTTTTTAATAGTCTTTAATGCTCCTAATTCTCTTCATGTTGGGTCATTCTTGGTTGTCTGTTTATATTTAAGAATGAAACTGGTTTTGTGTGTGTGTGTGTGTTTTAATTGAGTAAATAGATCTATTTCTACTAAGCCTTCCCTTTAAGTAGGAAGACTGATCACTAAATGGGGTGGGGCATGCTTTGTTTTAGAGCAGAGATTCCCAAACTTTTTTTGTTCATAGCACCCTTAGTGTCTCAGTAATTTTTTTCTTGGTACCTCTGGTCCTAAAGAAATATCTCATAGTTAGGTTCAAACTACTGCTTAATAGTATTAGATAGCATGGTATCTGAAAGATGTTGCTGTGTTGTTTCCATCGAATATAAAATATTATACACGCATCCCTGAGTTTGATGTGATCCTCCAGGTGCTTTGACACATAGTTTGGGGACCATGATTCGGGGTGAATGGGTTAAGAGCTCACAGGCTCCAGATTCCTCAAATACCAGAGTGAGGATTGTTTTGTCTGGGGTGTCCGTACCTGCACTGAAGTCTTAGCTTTTCCTGATAGATTTGTCCTCTCCTTCCTAGAAGAGCCTCGGAGTCTCTGTGCCTGAGTTATCTGTACTCTGGCTATCTGTATTCTGTGTTCATACATCGTGGAAGAGGCCATCAGGGGAACATGTTTCCCCATTTTCAGCCTCACTTTTGCCTTTTGTTTCTTCTGAGACCCCTCCCCTCAACCCACACAGGCTTCTGAAGGGCAGATGGGCGTCAGCCTCCATCCTAGACCTTCGTGATATATTCTGGGCTGTGGCTTCTGTGGCTTTTTTCTATTCATTTTATTTTCTAACTTCCACATCCACCGAATTCTCTCATCAGGTGATAAGCCCACCCTTACTTTCTGCTGTTGTGGGCTTAATCCTTTCTGTACTTTTAATCTTTTAGTGTCATTTGGGGATGGTGCCATCAGGAACTGGAAACTATATTGTCCCATTTATTTCTCACGGTAACCCAATAAAGTGGTCACTACTAATATCCTCTTTATATCTGAGGTAAGTGAGGGACTCAAACCCAAGTCTCTCCACCACCAAAGCATGTGTTGTTTTTACTGTCTGTTGGGAAGACATGTCAAGCACACTGGTTCAAGACGTCATTGAAATTACTTGATTTTTTAAAAGATTAAAAATTTTTAACTACCAAAAAAAAAAATTTTTTTTTTAACTACCAAGAAAACTTGTCAGGATTGGCCAGGAATATAAAAAAGTATTTATCGGCCTCTGCCTAGGGCTTTTCTTATTCACTGGACCATCTTGAACAATGATTATCAAACTTAAAAAGATATATAATTCATCTTTTAAATGAAATCTTATGCAGAAATCCCTAAGATGTGATGCTGCTCTAGTTGAAGGTAGGTGAGGATGCCCAGGGTTTACTCATCAGCTCTCTCTGGTGGCCCCGAAGACACTTCTCCATTGAGCATAGTTTTGAAAACCTTTGATGTAAGGCTGCAAACCATTTGGCTAATGGGAAAAAAAAAATTGTTTAGTTTAAGAATGGTTTGATACCAAAATAAGATTAAATATAAATTATTCTAAAAATTACTTGGGTAGGTAAAATTTTTACTCTTGTTCTCCATTTTGTAGTTGCATAGAAGTATCATTGCAGTTGTATTGAGATCCCCCATAGTACTGTTTTCTAAACGAGGAAGTAAGCAAAAATCACTGTGCTGACCTACAGGTAATTCAGTTAGTTCAACTATCACAAATTGCAAAAATGGTGCACAGTGAAAGGTCACGTGTACATGCTGTCCCATCTAGCCACTGTTAACCCTCTTGGGAATAGAGTACTAGAGATAACTACCGTTATTAGTTTGTTATGTACTAATGCAAATTTGAATATAAATATCCTTCTATTCTTTTACACAATGGATAAGTTGGCTCTATTTCATAGAAATTGAACAAAAGGAGTATTCTGAGTTTTATGCAAAATCAATAAAACATTCAGTTTTACACATATGTAATATTTGCTTTTCTTTTAACAGGAAAAAATTAAAGAGTACATCCAAATATATTTACCAAACGTTATTTTTGAATGGTGAAAATAGTGACATTAAGATATGTGCTCTAGGAGAAGAGTGGAGCTTACACAAAATATATTTATGTCAAGTAAGTATTTTATTTTTCTATTTGACTAAAGAAGGTAATTACTTAAAAATAGCTCATACTCTTTCAAGTCATGTTCTTTCTAATTGCATTTCACAGCAATCTCTTTACAGTAGTTGTTTAAGTCCTATCATCTCGTTCCAAAGTCTTGTTTCATCAGAAATACGGCACACACTTAGTTTGGTCTAGAAAACAGATTTTGAATTTTCCTTGTCATACCAGCCCAGCAAATACCTTTTTGTCATTACTTCAGTAAGGTTCTTATTTTGGTGCCTTTCGTTGATAAAAGGGAAAAAAGTTAGGGGAAAAATGTCTAAAGTTAAGATTGCTGAATTTGTTTATTTTGTATCTAATTATTTAAATTGGATGAATTTAGCCAAAATGTTATTTTGTAGATATGATTGATTGAAAGTGAATGGAAAGTTCTTGACACTTACTCTTCTTTCCTTCTGGAAAATGCAGTTAAATTAAAGACAAAACCCAGCAAATACAGACTAATTCATTTAGCTGATAATACCTATTTGGTTTGTGTGCTGAAAATATTACCATCTGCCACCCCATTTTAAAGATTCAAAACTCTCAAAATGAAAGAAAATGTTGCTCTAATGGCTCAAATATTTTACTCATTTATTCTTTCATCAAATCTGTCTATTCTTTCTTCAAATCATTGTTCTAGGCACTGGGAATAGAACAGTGAATAATTCAGTTTCTATCCTATGGAGTTTATATTTTCTCTCTTCTTCACCGTTTGACAATAATTACTGGTAAGACAGTATAGTATAAGATTTCAGTAGAAATATTAAAAAAAAACTTTTTCTATAACATTTTAATCATAATGTTTTTTATTTAATTTTTTTGAACAAGGTACTTTGGCTTGAAGTTTATAGCTCAGGGAATATATCAGAATATTGGTCTCAACTTGAGGATAGGGTCCATACCTTTTTTTTAATCACTGAAAGCAGTTTTGTGAATTTAAGGATGAGAATGCCTCAGTGAAGGCTTTCCCTCTCAAGAGAAACTGTATTGATTATAGTGCAAGCCACATGCTAAAATATAGTAAGCCCCCTAAGGACAGAAACAATGTCTGTTTTGTTTACTGCTGTATTCACAGTGCCTTATACATACTAAGTATTCATTGAAATTAGTTAATATTTGATCTAGTCCAAAGTAATTCTAATTATGAGAGGTACTATCTAGAAGGTAACTAAAGACTTCATCCATTTTGGTATCTTACCAAGAATTTAGGTCCATTCTGGAATTTTCTGATTAGTTAAAACTAAACTTTAGATTTATCCTAATTTCTGGGGATCATCCCATTTACAGCCACTAACACAGTAAGGATTCAACAGTAGGAAAGTTCTTAGTCTTCACTCCTCCTCAGTACATGATTATGTATTCACCTTGTGTCTTGTCATATGTTTATGAGAGTCTTAAATACATGATGTTTTCTAAGCTTGAATTTAAAATGTCATTGAGAAGGAAAACATATACCTGTAATAGACTCAGAAATTGTTTTAAGTAAGTAAAAAATTAATGTAAGTTTCAAATAGTAATATAGGAATTCAGTTCAGATAGTAATATGAGAATTTGGTTTGGTTTTCATTAAATTAATCCTAAACAAAGTATTTTGACATACCTCAAGTGTCCTTAATTTCATTTTCCTGTAGACATATTTAGCAACTCTTTTTCTCCTGAAATAATATGGATTCATTTTGATAGAAGAGTTGCTTGGAATTAGAAATGGGAAAATAATTTGGAAGACACAGAAGGTACTAGATAATTGTTTTTGTTTTGTTTTGTTTTTTAAGTCTGGCTACTTTTCTAGTATGTTCAGTGGTTCTTGGAAAGAATCCAGCATGAATATTATTGAACTGGAGATTCCGGACCAGAATATTGATATAGAAGGTAACCACCACCATGTTTACTATTATGCAAAAAGTATAACATAACCTTTTTATTCTTTTGGTAGAAAATAAATATTTTCTTCCAACCTTGTAGGCTAGGAAAAAAGCTCCATTTAACACCCTAGAGTGTCAACTTTGTATTGATTTGCCCCATAGTTTTTATCAATTCTGTTCTATCTGTCCCTAATCTACTTAGTCATGTAGGCCTTATCAGTCTGTTTACTTATGTTTGTAAATATATCTGCCTGGGATATGGAGGATGTAGCGTGAAGAAAGGAAGAGTATGACTGTTTTTAAAAATTACATAGAAAAGCTGGTAAATAGTGTTTATTGATTATTCCCCATGTATGAAGACTTTCTCTGGGAACAGTAGGGTATGAATCATGTAATCGGTGTTTTAGAGCTCTGAGTTCTTAGATGAGGAAGCTGAAGCCCAGAGGATTTAGGGACTTATTTTAGGTCTCAGCACTTTAGTGAGCCTCAATCAGCCTATAGTTCTCCTAATTCCTGTTCCAGTGCTCATCCTCGGCTCCCCTCTTTGATTGCCCAAGTGTAAGTACCCAGTACTCACAACATAGGCAAAGAGAAAAGTTAAGGATGTTTATAAACACCCACAAGAGTGGCAGTGCAGAGAAGGAAGGACAGGCCTAGATAGCTGTGGTGGTTGGGGGAGAGTGTGGCATGAAGAGGACCAGGAGCTATTCCCCACTCCCCAGGAATGAAGCACTGAAAGCACGAGGGTTAAGATTATCATTGGGGTATGTGTACTTAATGATTGGTCTATTCAGGGTATCTTTATAAAACTTTTTCCAAGGGTATCTTATTTCTGACCACCAACTAATGTCAAGATTAGATGCAGAAGAATCCAGCTCTGTTAGGTTGAATAAATGGAAATTTGTAACATTATTATTAAATTAGCACCATTAATCAGTAACCATTATTAGCATTTTAATTAGTGATACTCTCTTATCCTTTTATGTACATCCTAAATTTAGACGTATATCTTAGAGTATGAAGACAGTCGTTGTTATTTTTGTAATACTTTCATAGATATCACTGTTATTTCATTCCCTGGGTCTATTTTTGCTTTCAGCACTGCAGGTTGCATTTGGGTCACTGTATCGAGATGATGTCTTAATAAAGCCCAGTCGAGTTATTGCCATTTTGGCAGCAGCTTGTATGTTGCAGTTGGTGAGTATGCACATTATTCAGATGAGATTGGGCGCGCTCAGGGTGGGATGGCCGTAGACGAGTATGCACATTATTCAAAGAAAGGATCACAGTTGGATCTTTGTTTCAAAGTATTTATTCTAAAAACAAAAATAAAGCTTAGCTTTTTACAATTTTTAAAATAAAAATGAAATGTGTAAATATGTCATTTGTGATAAGTCATTTAAGAAGCTTAACCAAAAAAAATACTACTAATAAAATGCTTAATGAAAACCAATTTATTGGGGCGCCTGGGTGACTCAGTTGGTTAGGCGACTGCCTTCGGCTCAGGTCATGATCCCAGGGTCCTGGGATCGAGCCCTGCATCGGGCTCCCTGCTCAGCGGGAAGCCTGCTTCTCCCTCTCCCACTCCCCCTGCTTGTGTTCCCTCTCTCGCTGTCTCTCTCTCTGTCAAATAAATAAATAAAATCTTAAAAAAAAAAACAACCAATTTATTATAGCTGAGGGGGTCATCATGTCTATGTAAGATGAATGCAAGCTATTTCAGTGTAGATACCTTAGAATTACTATAATGTGGTAAGAATTGACTTGTCTAAGTCCATTTACAGATTTCTATTCATTAGTGATTTATCTTGACTGTTATTAAGCAGATCACTTATGATTACTAATTCATTTAGGTCATGGGTTTGAAAAACATTGAGTGCTTACTTTGTCAACTTTTCCTTAATTATGAAATAATTGTGGTAAACCACATAAATATATATATAATCCATTGGTAGAATGACAGATTTGTTCTTTCAACAGAACTATATTGAGCAGGGGCACCTGGGTGGCTCAGTCGTTAAGCGTCTACCTTCAGCTCAGGTCATGATCCCAGGGTCCTGGGATCAAGCCCCGTATCGGGCTCCCTGCTCGGCGGGAAGCCTGCTTCTCCCTTTCCCACTCCCCCTGCTTGTGTTCCTGCTCTCGCTATCTCTCTCTCTGTCAAATAAATAAATAAAATCTGAAAAAAAAAAAAAAAAAAAGATATATTGAGCAATGTGTCAAACTAGGCATAGGAATCCAAAGGTAAATTAAGACATAGTCCCAACCTTCACGGAACTCACAATGTAATGTGTGTTTGGAATGGGGGCAGGAGGGTTGATAAACAGACCCAGAGACAGAGTAAGAACTATCCAGTATTATAGGTATGATAATAAACATCCTGTAGGATTTAGCAGATGAACAGAGGGAGTGGTCAGTTCTACTTGGTGGTGCAAAGAAGGAAATTGAGTCTTGAAAACTGAAAATGTATTTATCTTGCAAAGAAAGAAGAGGGGAAGGAAGCATTTTATACAGAGTAAATTAATACCCAGAGATGTGAAACAGTGGAGGATCAGAGAATCTGAGTGGAACATGGCTCTAGCACAGACATAAGAAGCACATATAAGAAGCTCTAGCACAATCAAGGAAGGGTTGTTGAGAAGGCGGCAGAGGCCAGATTATGAAAATCCCTCTATACCTTTTAAGAAGTTTAGACTTCATATGTAGGTACTTTGGGAAGATTTTTTTTTAATTATTTTACTTATTTGAGAGAGAGAGCTTGCATGTGAGTGGGAGATGAGGCAGAGGGAGAGAATCCTCAAGCAGACTCCCTTCTGAGTGCGGAGCCCCATGTGGGGCTTGATCCCATGACCCAGGAGACCGTGACCTGAACGGAAACCTAGAGTTGGACTCCCAACCGACGGAGCCACCCATGTGCCCCCTTTTGGAAGCTTTTAATCAAAGAAAAGGCAGTTGTGTTTTAGAAAGAATACTTCAGAAATAATGTGAAGGATGTATTGAAGAAAAGATGAGTACATTAGAGACAAAATCTTACTGCAGTAGCCCAAGTGAGGGTTTAAAGTAGGGTAGTAGCAATAAGCATGGAGAGGAAAAACTGGATCACAGAAAGATTAATCAGGGATAATCCACTGGACTTGGTGACAGACAAGATGTTAAGAGGAACTCGGAAGGGGCTGGGTGAGGGGGTAGTCTCAAATGACTTTCAGGTAAGTTTAAAATCCTAATGGGGTTAGTATTTTATTTTGATCTTTATAAAAAGTTAAGTTTCCTTTTCTGTGATATTTGCATACTTATTTATTTGAAGTATTAGTAAATAGCTTGCTCAATATATTTAGCTGAGATCATTTGATTTTTTATATGTTGTCATCCTTTCAATACTTACTTTCAACAAGTGCACTTTATTTTCTAACTTTAGTCCTTTTGTTTTTGTCCTAAATCCATTTTCTGCATTATCTTTATGATTTAACTAACTAACTTAATAATATACTTGCATGATGAATATATTTCAGAAATTTAGGTAAAAAGTGACATTCTTTCCATATATTGAATAAAATTAGTTCATTTGAAATCTTACATATAAACATTTTAGATTAATATTTCAATGTAAATGTATTTGTTTTAGGTGCATCTCCTAGAAATTGATAAGTGTTTTATACTTTAATAAACATTTTCTGATAATTCATACCGTTTACTTGCCTAGCTCCATCACATGGTTGACTGAGCATGTTAAATAAAATTTAAAAAGAACAGACAAACCAGATACAATGCTGCTTAATTTTGCAAGGTCCCAGAGAGAGGAAGAATAAAAAAGAGAATAGCAATACTCATCTCTACTTTACTGCCTTACTGCTTTTATCCCCTACATTCTGTTTTTCAATTCCAAGTATTTAGTTGAATACTTGCTGGATTTTTTTTTCAGTATTTTTACTGGACTTAAAAATTTAGGCTTGCTGCCCTTAAATGAGTTTTCTTTCTTTTCTTTCTTTCTTCCTTTTTTTTTTTTTTACTTTTTAATATGTACAAGCACATATTCAGAGCTAATTTTTCCCACGTGAAATGGGCCTTTCCAGTGCTTATTTATATTTACAGGATGGTTTAATACAGCAGTGTGGTGAGACAATGAAGGAAACAATTAATGTGAAAACTGTATGTGGCTATTACACATCAGCAGGGACCTATGGATTAGATTCTGTAAAGAAAAAGTGAGTTACCTTTTTTATTTTTCCTCCCATCCCATTTGTGGGAATTTGGCTGCTTTGGTTTCTTAAGAGAATGTATAGCTATAAGAAAGAAAAAAAAAGATAAAGGACTAGAATTTTGTTATAAAAAGTCCTTTTTTACATTTGGATGAATTAGTAAATTCCTTGAAAGTGTTGTCTTTGTAAGTGACCATGGGTGGGTTATACATGTTTATACGTGGCTTATAAAAACTCTGGTCACTCTTTACATCATAGACATTATATCAGTACACCTACTGGCAATGTTTTTAACTCCTGAGAATTGCAGTACCCATTTTCAAATTATAAAGAAGGTAATAGAAATGTGCAAGCCCCTTCATAAATGATGTAACACCAACTTGAAATGATGTTTTCTTAAGTAGAAATGCTCTTATTAATATAAGGTAATATTTCCTTAATAACTGCTGACAAAAACAATACTAAATTTTTGGTCGTTAAATTTAAAAATTTGAGCATGTTCTGGCAAGACTAATCATTTTTATTTTAACTGTAAGTCCTACCAAATAAGTCATAAATACATGATATATTATTTATGTATCATGTAAAAAATAATTCCATGTTTTAATTTCAGGTGCCTTGAATGGCTTCTGAACAATTTGATGACTCACCAGAATGTTGAACTTTTTAAGGAACTCAGGTATTTTAATTTTAAATAACTTTATAATTAATCATCCTAAAATAATGTTTATTTGTTCAAGTGTGCATTTGCTTTATACAAAAATATATTACTTAAGAAAAGTGAATAATTTAATGAAAGGTATCTTGACATCTATGAACTGAAGAAATGCTTCATAGATTTCTTTGTCATAAATAATATGTATGTCTACTATTTTAACCAATTTTAATAGAAAAATTCATTGTTACATAAAACTATAGAAAAATAAGTGTTACCTCACTTTTGCTGGGCTCTTAGAGAATCTAAAAATTTATTTAAAAACCATCTTTACCATTGCAAAATTAAGTTTTAAAGATTTTATTTTAAGTAATCACACCCTACATGGGGCTTGAACTCGCAATCCTGAGATCAAGTCGCATGCTCCAACTGAGCCAGCCAGGCACCCCAGCAAAATTAAGTTTAAGGAAGTTGTTTTAAACTTTTTGGTAGGCCTGATGAAGTTAAATTCAACATTCAGGAGACGAACCATGAGAGACTATGGACTCTGAAAAACAAACTGAGGGTTCTAGAGGGGAGGGGGGTGGGGGAATGGGTTAGCCTGGTGATGGGTATTAAAAGGGGCATGTTCTGCATGGAGCACTGGGTGTTATACGCAAACAATGAATCATGGAACACTACATCAAAAACTAATGATGTAATGTATGGTGATTAACCAATAAAAAAAATCTAAAAAAAAAATAAAAGAATAGCATCTATTATTATTCTTTCCTGCCTTCCTTCTTCCCTTCCTTCCTGCCATGGCTTACTTCAACAAACACTTCCTGAATGTCCACTATATATGAAGGCTGTGAAGGATGCAGAGATGATTATGTCATGGTTTCTGCCCTCAAAGAGATCATTCCTGTGATGTCAATTTTACTGGGTTTTTTTGTTTTGTTTTGTTTTTTACAAGTATGGGTGGGGAAGTGATGGGGAAAAAGATAAACATTTTTGTTTAAATACAATGTGGAATAGAGAGAATTCAAGTTTCTTTGAGCTTTAAAGATGAAATACAAGAAGTAGTAGAAATGTTATTTTTATGGCTAGACCATCTCCTGGATTCCTGGGTCCCGTCCTTTCCTCTGCCCTTAGGATGTACTTTGGTAGAAAAGTTTGAGAAGCATTTTTCTACCAAAAAAATCATTACGTAAAGATGTCAAGGTATAAACAAAGCTCTGCATTATGTTTGGTTTGAAAATCATCAGGGTGCCTAAGTGGCTCAGTCAGTTAAGCATCTGCCTTCGGCTCAGGTCATGATCCCAGGGTCCTGGAATCAAGCCCTGCATTCGGCTCCTTGCTCAGCAGGGAGCCTGCTCCTCCCTCTCCCTCTCTGCCTGCCACTCCCTCTGCTTGTTCTCTCCATCTCTCTCTCTCTCAAATAAATAAAATCTTTTAAAAAAGAAAGAAAGAAAATCATTAGAAACACTAATTTTTTTTCTTTTTTATAATTTCTCATTGAACTCTTTCAAAAAGAAGATAAATTGTAGTGGTCATCTTAAAAACCTAGATATTCTTCTGGCTTTTTACGGCTTAAAGGAAGTGGGAGAAAACAACTGGTGATACAATTTCCACTCTAAATTTAAACTAATATATATTTCTTGATCTTACTCTTTAATAGTAATGAAAACATGTTTTATGACTAAGCAGTTAAGCGTCAATGTTAAAGGTTACTTTGAAGATAAAGATGTTTCAGTGAATTTTGACAAGTGTCTTTTTTTATAAACAGTGAATGCTCAGGAAAGGCAAAACAGGAACACTGCCACCTTATCAGAGCATACTAAAAGTTATCTCATTGAGACCTTGTTTTAACTTGATTAATCAGCAGATCAAAGCCTTGTTTTCCTGTCAGTTCAAATAAAGACCTTTCATAGTATACTATATGAATTAAAAGTATCCTTGTGTTCAGATAGGTTATTTCTGTCTAAGATTCTTTGTGTTGGGCAAAAAGACTGATGACATTTTCTTTTCATTAAAAAGACATAAACTTTTTAGTTTCACCAGGATGTTTTAGCCTGTGTATGAGAATAAACTCACTACCTCTATTTTATCTTTTCTAGTATAAATGTCATGAAACAGCTCATTGGTTCATCTAACTTATTTGTGATGCAAGTGGAGATGGATGTATACACAGCTCTTAAAAAGGTATTGACATAGTATGTATGTAAGGGCATCACCTCAGCATTACTTATAATAGTGGAGAAAAACTGGAAACAGCTAGTGTCCAGTGGCTAAGGAATGGTGTAAATGAAAGAAATATGCCAAAATGTTAAAAAAAAAATCTTTATTTAGGGATTTGCTGTCATGAATGATTTTAATTTCATTCTTTATACTTGTCAACCTTGAAAGTATAATAGCCAGTTATTTTACCAGCAAAATGGATTTATTTGGGAATAGTAGAGCAATTGGAATTTGGTACATGTAAGCTATGACAAACCATAGGCAAGTCCAGACCTCAAAGGAGAGGAACATTACTTTATTGAAAAAAAGAGGAAGTTGGGAGTGGCTGCTTTGAACGAAACCAAAGTCCATTGGAGGAAAGCTAGAGTTCCTTGTTGACTGAGTTGTGGTATCTTCTTATTGGCTGAGCTTGTTGCTGGGCAAGAAGAAATTCTTCCTTTCTCCTACTAGAGTAGTAAAGTTGGCTTCTTCCTGTTGGGAATGCAAGGTTACCTCTCTGACTGTTAGGTCTGCAATTGACAATAAGTGGTGGGCCATGAGAGCTTGCATCCTATTTCCTTTCTTTGGTTTTACATACTTTTCTAGACCAAGGAATATGTTTCTGTTTTTTTTTCCCAGATTTTTTTCAACAACAAGCATGCTATTGTTATGTTATTTACATAATCAGAAATGTTAAATATTTTATATGGTTTTCAGAAATGTTTTCAAAGTTGAATTAATGACTTTATGATGAAATTTTCACTTTTTCTAGAAAATGGTGAAATTCTTTAAAGACCTTATTTGCACTTCAGGCATATGTTTCTTTTCATCCTTTTGAAAGGTTTTAACATCTTTAATGTAATTTTATTTTCACAACTCTGAAGAGACAAGTCAGCTATCATTCTTGTTCTGTAGATGATAGGACTTAGAACTCTTTATAGTTACTAAGTGGCAGACTTGAGGTAGAACCCAGGTTTGTGAGTCTTAGTCCATTGCTTTTCCCACTGAATAATTTTGCCCTTAGCCTTTTGTCCCCAGCAACAGAGTCTCCTTTAACCCAGCTTTGAAATCTGAGAATGAGATACCTTCTAAGTTATATCATTGCAATTGCTTTTGTGTGGTAGAGATGAGATTCTACTACTGTTTTTTTTTTTTCAAGGAAGTTTAGTAACTTGAGTTATGTAATCATTGAAGGAAGGGTAGACAGGCCATTTCTGTCTCTGAGCCAGTGGTAACGTTCATTGTTTCCTATTCTTGTAATTGCTTTTATGCCAGTAATGGTAAGTGCTTACTGTGTGCCAGGCACTGTTCAAAGTAAGTGACACATAATAACTTTTTTAATGTCCTATGAGGTATCATGTTCATTTTGTAAATGAAGAAATTAAGGCCCAGAGAAGTTAGGTAATTTGTCCACCTGTTAATTGGCAGGGCCAGGATTTAAAAGTCCATGCTCCTAACTACTCTGTATACTGTCTCAACAGTAATAAAGCAGTAAGAAACTCCTTTTTCTCTTGTTTAATAAATTATTATTAAATAATCTATTAAATTATTATTAAATAATTAAGATTATTATTATAACCTTACACAATAATTAGCAAAATTAAGTTAGTTGATGAGTAGAATAAATTAGTGTAAAATTACTAATGTAATATATATATTAAACCTTTACCATTTTAATTGTGAAACTATACTGCGTTTGAGGCCATAAATACTTCTCAGGAATTCATTTTTTCTTTATCACACATTGTTTTAGTTTTTATCATTGGACCACGATTAAAGCCATGATGAGAGGGAGGGGAGGGGCAAAAGGAGAAGGAGCGAGGGAGAGAGAGAATCTTAAGCAGGCTCCACGAAGCAAAGCGTGGAGCCCAATGCAGGGCTCAGTCTCACAACCCTGAGATCATGACCTGAGCGGAAATCAAGAGTCGGACACTTAACCGACTGAGCCACCCAGGTGCCCCAAACCCATGATGAATTTAAAGCTTGTGAGCATGTTGGGGCGCCTGGGTGGCTCAGTCATTAAACGTCTGCCTTCAGCTCAGGTCATGATCCCAGGGTCCTGAGATCGAGCCCCGCATCGGGCTCCCTGCTCGGCAGGAAGCCTAGTCTCCCTCCCCCACTGCCCCTGCTTGTGTTCCCTCTCTCGCTGTGTCTCTCTGTCGAATAAATAAATAAAGTCTTTAAAAAAGAAAAAACAAAAAATAAAGCTTGTAAGCATGTCATATAATAGTTCTACTACTTTCAATGGCGTGTACTGGAAATCAAATTTGTTAAATATTATGTTTTAAGGTGGAAGCAGTTTGCATGTAAAATTGTAACATGATAAAAATCTTACAGTTTTTTTTAATTTGCTTTTTTAACCTAGTGGATGTTCCTTCAACTTGTGCCTTCGTGGAATGGATCTTTAAAACAGCTTTTGACTGAAACAGATGTCTGGTTTTCTAAGAGGAGAAAAGGTATGCCTGAAATTTTTATTGAGAACTTGGTTTGGGCATCTTTTTAATTGAAATTTATTAAAATCAGTTCCTAACTTATTTGTAGACCTAGAGAATTTTAGATCTGGTGAGGACCTTAAGCAGTTATCTAATTCAGCCCCTAATTTAAATTGAGAAAAGTAAAGCTGGATAAGAAAAATGTCTTGCCAAGTATTAACTGAATTATTACTCCTTGAACTAACACCATAGTTTGATCCCCCGAACTATTACCTTTCCCATTTTATCACCAACAGGTCTTGGTGATTACATTTGTCTTTTGTTTGACCACATTGAATTTTCTATAACACATTAACTCTGTCTATCAGGCAACAATTCTTAACATGGGGGGCCCATCTACAGGCTTCAGTGTGTCACCCCCAAAAGTGTATGCAGAACTTTATATGTATGCGTGTGTTGCATGCATTTTGCAAGGTGAGAACTTCATACCTTTTGTCAGAGTCTCAGAGAAGACTCATCTAAAATTCATTAAGATCAACTGCCATTAAATTCTTTCTTATTGGGACAGAGGTGGAACATGCGATGTATTTATTTTTTACTTTGCTAGAACAGATAATAGGGAAAAATTCTGGGTGCAAAGAAGTGGATAAATCATAATCCTTAGTTCATGATTTTCTTAGTTCATGGTCATTTTTGGTCCATGCATGGCCACCATTTTTGCTTATTTTTAATTGTATATTGAACCCCCAGAAGTACTAGAACATTAGTAACTTCAGTCTACTCCTGTGCTTCTCTCCTGTTGTGTATCTCTGGCTTTTCCAACCACTATCTTGAATTTTGTGTTTGTTATTCCCTTAAAAAAATGTTATTGCATGTCTTAATATACATAACATAATGGTGTGCTAGTAAGCTGGTCTCTGAAAAAATAATCCCTGATTTTCAGCGTTTTTAAAATTTCCATGATACAAATTCTCCCAGTGTGGTTGATTCCAGGCTACCAACATGACATCATTGCCACTGAATGCAGAGTTGAGAAGAAGTGCACACCGTCAGCTCCTATAAGCCAGGGCAAGCCATCTCCAGCACACCACTGGACAATATATCTTTGGATTTTAGTTGTTACTGAACTATTTCAATACATGTGTTGCAAAGCAATGGCTATAGTGTCTTTGTATCTTATTTTGTATTTTAATCGAGAATTAACATATTAACTAGTAGTGTTCACCACATACAGCTAAAGCATAAATTAGATGAATCCCAAGAGACAAATCCACGTCCTTTGTATCTTATGAAGACCCTTGAGTTTGGCATTTGAGCTCTGGAGTTCCACTGGAGTGTTCAGTCTCTGGGAAAAGGGTTTCTGGAGAGATACTGTAACCCTAACTACCATTCTCAAGCCTTCCTTTCCCAAACCTTGCTGCACTGGAAGCTCCAAACTCCAGAAACTAGGTGTACAACTGAATTCCCAGCCCAAAGTCCACTTGGAACCAAAATTAATTTCCTGAGGCTTCTTTCTAAGTCTAAGTATTTATCCATACTCCACAGGTTTTTATAATCTTTGAAAACTAGCTTATTTCTATTCTAATTGAATATATGTGTGTGTATATCTGTGTGTGTGTCTCCCTGCCCATAAAAACATTTAGGAATAAAATAAATAGATTTGAAAAGAATGCCTATTGAATTTAAACTGTTCTTTATAGATTTTGAAGGTATGACCTTCCTTGAAACTGAACAAGGAAAACCATTTGTGTCAGTATTCAGACATTTAAGGTTACAGTATATTATCAGTGATTTGGCCTCTGCAAGAATTATTGAACAAGATTCCCTAGTACCTTCAGGTAAGAGAACATGACAAAATTATGATTTTAAGTAACATCTTTCTGATTATTATAGTAATATATGTCCTAGAAAAGAATAAAAAGAGAATAGAAATTAATCCCAACAAGATACACATTTTTGTACCAAAGTGAGATCATACTACATAGGTAATTTTCTGTGTTCACATTCTGTATTTAATATTTTCCCCTATCATTAAGCACTATCCAGACTGTTAAATGACTCTAGTTTTCTGTGATACAGTTTTGTTTTGTTAAGTATGAGGAAAAAGAAACTAATCCCATCATCTAGAATGAATATCTTGGTGAATTTCTTCTAGTCCTCTTTATTAATATATATACATTAAAATAAAAACAAAAGTATAATATGTACCCCAAGTTTATATATTAATATAGATGTTCTTTAATTTGATTAACTAGTACACTATTTTAGACCAGACTTTTATTTTATTTTTTATTTTTTGAATGGGCTATATGCAATTTATTAATATGCAAAACGAGTCTTATTCATTTTCTGAGATGCTTCACTAGGATTGTTTTGGACCCAACTTGACTTTCCCTTCTACTATGTTTTCTGGATTTTTTTACCTCTAGACCAGACTTTTAAAAATGAGTTTTGAAGTATTAGAAGTATACTTATACTTCATTTGGTTGGGAATAAATAAAAGCAGAAAAATAAATATGGTACTAAGCCAATTCTACTTATATTATTAGTAGATTTTTTAACTAAAATTTCAGTTTACATAGACCTGTGGAAAAAATGATATGCTTTATTAAAGGAAAAATATAACTTTTATTTCATTTAGAATAAATTAAAATCTCTTTTTAATATGTCACCTAAACCTAATATGCAAAAATTACTGTTATTTTTTTTAAAGATTTATTTATTTTAGAGAGAGAGAGATAACAAGCAGGAGGGGCAGAGGGAGAGGCAGAGAGAATCTCAGGCAGATTTTGCACAGAGCGCCAAGGTGGGGCTCTGTCTCACAACCCTGAGATTACAGCCTGAACCGAAACCAAGAATTGGACTCTTAACCAACTGCGCCAACACAAGCACCCCCAAAATTATTTTTTGAGTATGCATGATTTATCTGATAATTTATCTCCCATTAATTAGTTGTTATTTTTAGATAATTTAATAAAACAATTTATTCAGGGGCGCCTGGGTGGCTCAGTTGGTTAAGCGACTGCCTTCGGCTCAGGTCATGATCCTGGAGTCCCGGGATCGAGTCCCACATCGGGCTCCCGGCTCGGCAGGAAGCCTGCTTCTCCCTTTCCCACTCCCCCTGCTTGTGTTCCCTCTCTCGCTGTCTCTCTCTCTGTCAAATAAATAAATAAAATCTTTAAAAAAAAAAAAAAAAAAACAATTTATTCAGTTTTCTATAAAAGTTACATAAAAACTGAAAATACTACTTTAGGTATGTTTCTTACAAAAATTAATATGAGCTATGAAAAGGAAACTGTTAAATGCAAGAATCCACTTTTAACTAAAGGTTTAAATCCTAATTTAAATGCAAGTAATCTGGGGCGCCTGGGTGGCTCAGTGGGTTAAGCATCTGCCTTCGGCTCGGGTCATGATCCTGGGGTCCTGGGATCGAGCCCCACATTGGGCTCCCTGCTCAGTGAGGAGTCTGCTTCTCCCTCTCCCTCTGTTGCTCCCCCTGCTTATACTCTCACTCTCTGTCAAATAAATAAATAAATAAATAAAATCTTTAAAAAAAATAATAAATGCATGTAATCTAAGTGGAGTCTACCCTAAAGCAAAGCATAATAGCATTTACCACACTAAAAATCATTAGGCCGTATTGTTATAGCATATTTGTAAAATATAAACTACCAGCTTTATTTGTTGCTATTTTAAACTTGAGTTTAGAAATGGTAACAATTTTATCAAGTTCTTAAAATTTTTAAATGCTTTATGTTCTTCAGTATTTATTATTCTTTTATGCTTATTTATTTTTATATTTTAGAATGGCTCTCTTCAGTGTACAAACAGCAGTGGCTTGCTATGCTCCGGGCAGAACAAGACAGTGAGGTGGGGTAAGTATGTTAGATCATAGCATTGTTCATAAAAAACGAACAAACCAAAAACAATGTAACTTCTGCTGTGAATTTTTAAATGCATTTATTATATTGAAAAATCAAGAAATGTTAAAGTAGAGAAACAGGATCATTAATCAACTTTTATTCTTATATTTCTGTAACATTATCAATATTATTGGAATTATCAATTAATGGAATGTTTGAGTAGTAATTTGCTGTATTTGTAAAAATTGAGTAATTCATAAACTGTGTTTCACCTAGTGTTGTATAATGATTTTCTTTCAACATACTGAAATATTACTTGGAATAATGCTTTCACAAAGCATGATTTTCATACTTATATATATACGTAAAGCTAATTTTCTTATTTGTGGTAGTATTATGAAATTGTAATTCTTACTAATTAGCTAATAAGTGTTTTGAAGACCTTTGAGTCTGTAATGAATTAACATAATCCAGTTATAGATGCCTGACCCGGAAGCATATGACCCCCCAAAAACATATTTCTGTGCTTTTTTCATTTGAAGGGAAAGCAGATGATCTATTCTTTTCGATGTGCTTTGCAGTTCACAGATGTACTTCCACATTATTATTTGATCTGTATACTGGCTCCTTGGTATAGGCTGTGTGAGCAGACAGTCCATCTGAGAGTGGATATGGAAGAGGCCTTAAGTTTGACTTTTTTTGCCCCTGATCTCTTAACCCATTCTTATACACCACAAAACCTGCTAAAATATATGACCTAGTTATGTTTATATCCAAACAGTGACTATATGAAAGTGTTATACAAACTCATGATAATGATTATGAGGTTATTATCCAGGATTCTTGGTTTCTACTTTATTTATAATTTATGTTCCATCTTTTTCCAAATATATTCACAGCATACTTATCCTACACAAATATAGTAAGATTGTTGAAATAGAAATAATAACAAATCAAAAACCAAAAAAAAAAGTTAATTATTTAATGGAATTCAGATTCAAAGCATTTTGTAATATATGAAATATTTTCAAAATCATCCTCATTCTTTTGTATATTCAGTTTTTAGATGTTAAGTGTTCTTATTTTTCAAGATTTTCCTCATCTGTATCTTTACTGAATTGAACATAGAATTTGACCTAAGAGACTGAGCTGGACTAAGTGGGTTTCCTCCCCTCAGAAGTATATGTATGATTATAGCACCCCAACGAAGTGCTCTATTTCATAGACACTGAGCCTCTGCTCATTGCTGCAGGGCTACTAAAGTGAGAAAGACAGTGTATTTCCTGGATGTTAGGTTATAATCTATTAAAGTCTACCTCCAGGGATCTCCTCTTCCATGCTCTTCCACATTGCTGATGGAGTTATATTTCTGAAGCAGAAATAGAATTGTGTCACTTCTCTGCTTAAATACGTCCAGGGATTTGATGATGGGGACTATTGTTATTCTTTATGTGTGATATAAACATTTTTTTAAATGCCTCATCCTTAAGAAATTCATACTGAATGATTTACAGATTAAAGGATATGTCTGGAGGATTAGCCTCAAAATGATCCGTCAGGAGGGTTATGGGGAGAAGTGGGCTTGGAGTAAAACTAAAACAAGATTATTAAAGCTAGATGGTGAGAAAATTTGACTCATTAAATATTTTATCTACTTTTAGGTTTGAAATTTTTCATAATAAAAAATGTAAAAGTAACAGAACTAAGGCCTGAGAACTCTCTACTATCTACAGGAAAAGTTGAAACTCTTATTAGCATAGCCTGGGGGGCCCGTCCACAGTCCATCCCAAATGTCTTTCACTTCATCTCCTCTCATGCTCATCTTAGGCTCTAGCTGTACTAAATTCTTCATACATTTGGTATTCTTTTATGCTCCAGATTCTTTTTACCTACTATACCTTCTACCTGGAATGCCCTTCACCTGCATAGAATCCACCCCTGACCTCTACCCCAACAAATTCCCACTCAGGCACAAATAATACCTCGTCTGTGATGATCTCTATCTAATCCCAGGCAGTAAATCTGCCTTTTTCATGCTCCTAACATCACAACTCTCTCCACATTATTGTAAATATTACTCATATGTATAGTTCTCTACTGGGCTGAACTCCTGGGTGTCAAGGACATGTTTTATTAGTTTTATATACATTTATTTATTTTTTATATATTGTATTTCAGTATTTGAACTTGATGGTGAGGAGATCCCCAGTCTAGGCACTTAGTAAATGTTGTATGTAGTGAATATTTTGTATTACTTTTATCATTTGGAATTCCACACTAATAATAATGCATTTTTTGTTATCATAACTTGAAATAACGGTGTTTTTCTTAGTTGATTAAGGTTTTTAAAGTAGGGAACCAAGTAAAGATCAATTGATAAAATTCTACAGCTGTTTCTATTAAATATTGAGTTTGCATGGTTATACTACGTAAAAGATGGTTTGGAGGGGACCTGGGTGGCTCAGTTGGTTAAGTGTCTGCCTTCGGCTCAGGTCATGATCCCAGGGTCCTGGGATCAAGCCCCGCATTGGGCTCCCTGCTCAGTGGAGAGCCTGCTTCTCCCTCTCCCTCTGCCGCTCCCCCTCCCTATGCTCTCCTGTTCTCTGTCTGTCAAATAAATAAATAAAATCTTTAAAAAAAAAAAGATGGCTTGGATATGAAATAGTAATGTCCAATGGTAGATGATACCAAGTCACGTCTTAAATAGTAGATTTTAACTTATTTTAGTTAGTAGTTAAACTTTTAAGTGCTTTATTTTCTTGAGGAGTACAATTTCTCATAGACATTTTTTTCCTCTTCTCTGGTTTGGCCGAGACCTAATAAAAAGTATTCTAGAAGTCAGGGCAATAAGTGAAACATTGAAGTTAAATTCTATTTTATTTTATTTATTTATTTATTTTTTAACAGAGGCAATGGGCTAGATTTAATCAATGCATTCTTACTTTATAACATAAAAAGGTATTTTTAAATCTATTAGCAAGTTTTTCTATTCTTCTAAACTTAACAGTTCTTTTTAAACTATTAGTTGCCTATTTTCTATGAAATTTCACATCTTATGTGTATTTCTAGGCCTCAAGAAATCAATAAAGAAGAACTAGAGGGAAATAGCATGAGGTGTGGTAGAAAGCTTGCCAAAGATGGGGAAGTAAGTATGGGTTATGACTCTTAACATTCTCATGCAAATTGTTGTACTATTAGTGCAAAATACACTAAAGTAGAATACACTAGAAGAGCTTTTTTGGTAGTTTCTGTAGCATGATCTCCTGGACAAGGAGTTAGGTGCTCAGTTGTATTGCATGAGACTGTTGAACTTTTTGTGTCCAGCTAAGAGATATAAGAAGATCCCTCAGCAATCCAGAAATTAAGATAAATAAGAAATTATATGGGAGCTATTACGTAGTCTTAAAAGTGATTCTTTCTAATTTACAATTACCTTAAATCAAAGACATTTTAAACCCTTTGATTGCTACCCACATTTAGACTTCTGTTTTTCATTACCGTCATATATAAATGTATGTCAGTGAAACAAAAGTATTATGAAACAATACTTACTGTTGCTGTGTCCAAAGGACCTATTTTCTATTTAATTTTTTTAAAAAGCTTATTGTGACTCATTAAATTGATTTTAATGGGACAAGAACCACAGTTTTTAAAATCCCACTCTAACTAATTGTAATTTTCATCTTAAAAAATAATTCAGCCTGGGGCACCTGGGTGGCTCAGTCGATTAAGCATCGGACTCTTGATTTCAGCTCAGGTCATGATCTCAGGGTTGTGAGATCGAACCCCGAGTCAGACTCCCACACTGGGCGTGGAGACTACTTAAGGTTCTTTCTCTCTCCTCTCCCTCAGCCCCTCCCCCCTCTAAAAAATAATAATAATTCAACCTAATTTAAATAACCATTCAGTTACTTTTCTCCCAGATTTTCCCTCATTTCAACTTCTTTGTTTTTAGAAGTTAATTGTTTGCATTCGTAATTGTGATAAATGTTAGCAGCGTATGAAAGGGGAATAGGTAGGTGTCTTCTTTATTCCTTAGTCTTCCTTGTTGCTGCTTCTACAACGTGTTCCTGCCTCATCTCTCATTGAACCACAGCTCCTTTGAAGCACATGCTTCTACTGCGCCACTCACGACCCTTATTGTAGCCATCCTTCACTGGGCCATCTGTATTTATCATTGTTCTTGTTATCAGTCTTGGTGATTTTAGTGTCTCTGTTCCCTGACCTTCCTCCCCACAGGGATCTTATGCTCTACCCTACCTCCGGCACCCATTTCCTGGAAGCATATCCTCAGTTTTTGCTTTACTAAATAATAAACCCCCTTCAAAATCGCCATTTCAAGCAGACCATTTTCAGACTCCACTCCTGTTATCTTTCTACCACTCTCTTTCTAGAACCTGGACTCCCAACAGTTTTTTAACTCCACCAGTGTAGAATACATTGTTCGTACTACTTTTTTCCCACTACCCTCTCACCATGTCCCTACTTCTTTCTTTACTTGACTTATATTTTATGTTCCATCTTAAAATTGGTCCCTGGCTAATACTCTTAACTTCCCTTTTTACTCTGTCAAGCTCAGCTGGCTAAACTCCAATTCCTGTGAAATCCTGACTTGCTGTGCACTCCATGCCTGCTTCCAAACAGATGGATATGACTAAAGAAAAAGTGTACCCCACCAGGTGTCACTTGAATGTTTGTAACTATAAACTTCAAACAAGTGCTGCATGCGATCCTCCTACATTTCCCTAGTGAATTCATCCTGCCACTCTTTGAGTACCTCTCAGACCTTCTTTAAAAGGGGCAGTGCTACCACCCTCATTCTTATCTGATGACCTTGTTTCTTTCATCACTCAGAAGATAAAAGCAATAGGAAGAGAATCTACACATCCTCCTACCAAACAGTTCTGCCAGTCTCACTGCAGCTGTAGCTGTGTGCTGTGCTTTTCCTCTTATTAGAATGGATGAACCATCTGCTTCTGTCCTAGTCCATCCCCTCCCATCATAAAAAACTCCATCCCTGTTCAGAAGCTTTGCTCCTGCAGTCATCACCTCCCTGTCCTGCCTCATCAGTTTTTCTCTTGTACTGGGTCATTGGCATTGAGCATATAACATACCATACCACCACCCATCTGGAACCACACCCCGACCCCACATTCTTCTCTAGCTACCACTCCCATTTCTGTGCATCTCTTTTAAGCAAAAAACTCATGGAAAAAGTTGCTCATATTTGTCTATACTTCTTGTTTTCCGATGCTCTCTTGAATTCATTCCAGTTCATTTATCCCAGTAAACTCCAGTGAAACTGCCATGCTGTTGTCACCAGTGATTTCCACACCTCCAGGTCAGGTAGTTACTGTTTAGTCTTCCAAAAGTTCTTGGCGACATGACATATCTGCACTCACTCTTCCTTAGAGATTTTCTGCATTTGACTTCCAGGACAGCATATTCTGCTGGTTTTCTTCCCAATTCACTGGCTGTTCCTTCTAAGTCTTTGCCTAGATCCTTCTCTTTCTCCACAAATGGACTTCTTCCCTGTCGAAGCTCACTCCGAAGTGATCACATCTAGTTCCTTAGACTTCACACTGATGACCTCTAACTCCAGATTCATATATCCAGCTACTCACTTGACATCTTTTTTAGAATCCTAGTAGCATCTTGAATAAAATAGTCCCAAGCTGAACTCTTTATCATCCCCAAACTTTCTCCTTTCCAAGTAATTCTCTAACCCATAAATGGCCCCTCTGTTAATCTGTTGAATAAGCTCCAAACTTTGGATTCTTCTTTCTTAAATACCACAGCTGGTGTTCATAAGGAATTCTTCCAGGCTGTCCTTGTGAAATCTATTCTTAGCATGTCTGCCACTACCACCCAAATCCAAGCCAGCATTATCTCTTGCCTGGGCTGTGGTAGTAGCCTCATAACTGCTGTGCCTATTTTCACTCTTGCTCTTCTACATGTTGTTTTCCGTACAACAGCCAAAGTCATCTTTTTAGAATGCAAGTTAGATCATGTTACTTCCTTTCCTAAAACTTGCCATCAGCTTCTTACTGCACTTAGAAGAAATGCATGCCCTTCCTTACTATGGACTCCTCAGCCCTACATTTTCTGACCCCTGACTGACTCTCTGAACTTATCCCCGTCTCTTGTCCACCCACGTGACTGCCCTAGCCACATAGCCCTTCTTGCTGTTCCTCAGATAAGCCAAGCATGTTTTTATCTCCAGAGCTTTGTACTTGCTCTTCTCTTTGCCTAAGTCACTCTTTCCCCAGATAGTTACTGGTCTGCTCCTTAGCTGACTCAGGGCCTGGCTCACCTAGTATCTCCTTGGAGAGACTTTCCCTGACCACCTGTCTGAACCAGGAGGCTCCCCAGCTGAAGCCCCCTCTTTTCTATCCTGTCACTCTATCCTGACATTCTATTTTGTTTTGTTCTCTTCCATTCCATTCCACCTATTCCTTCCACACAAACATATACACATATTAAAATACACATTCTACCAGGGCAGAAACTTACTATTCTTCAATGCCTAGAACAGTATTTGGCACATAATATGTGCTCAATAAATAGCTGTGAGCTATTAAATTAATGTTGTAATTCAGAGTGTCAACCAAACACTTGAAGCCCTAACTTTCCTTCACTATACCATACCAGCTTGCTTAATAGTCCATTAACTATTAGGTGATAGATCAAACAAACTTGTGAACCTCATGAGGGTATTTAAAATAATTCAGTTGTGGGGTGCCTCACTGACTCAGAAGAGCATGCAACTCTTGATCTCGGGGTCATGAGCCCCACGCTGGCTGTAGGGATTACTAAATAAACTTTAAAAAAATAAATAAATAGGGGCGCCTGGGCAGCTCAGTTGGTTGAGTGGCTGCCTTCAGCTCGGGTCGTGATCTCCAGGGTCTTGGGATCGAACCCCACATTGGGCTCTCTGTCAAATAGATAAATAAATAAAATCTTCTAAAAATAAATTATAAATAAATAAAGTAACAATATGTATCAGTTGGTTAGTTATTTAAGGAATTTAGAGTATTTTTATTTTTTTTTTTTAAAGATTTTATTTATTTATCTGAGAGAGAAAGAGAATGAGAGACACAGAGCATGAGAAGGAGGAGGGTCAGAGGGAGAAGCAGACTCCCTGCCAAGCAGGGAGCCCGATGCGGGACTCGATCCCGGGACTCCAGGATCATGACCTGAGCCGAAGGCAGTCGCTTAACCAACTGAGCCACCCAGGCGCCCAGGAATTTAGAGTATTTTTAAAGCAAGGTGGATTTTAATGGGTTCTTACTACCTCCATATAGCCTCCTGGCCCCCTAAGCTATACCTCCTTAGAGTTGCAGTGAAAAGCTATATTACTTATGACAGAATTACAGTGTGGAGAAATAACAAAACAAAACAGATCATGAAGAGGTGATATTAGGAAAGTACCTTAAAGAATGATGATCATAAAGGCTGCTTTTCTGGTTTGAACTATATTATACCCATGTGGTAAACCTTTATATATATTCACAGATATATCATGTGTGGCAAGCCTTAAGGGGAAGGTACCCATGAGAGAGAAATATTTGGAATGAGTTAAAGGAAGAAAAGACATTTTGAACTTTTTATTTTTGACTTGCTAGTATGATAAACTGAAGTAGATCTTTCTCTTTTGTATTTCTTAGTACTGCTGGCGGTGGACAGGTTTTAACTTCGGCTTTGACCTGCTTGTAACTTATACCAATCGATACATCATTTTCAAACGCAATACACTGAATCAGCCGTGTAGTGGATCTGTCAGTTTACAACCTCGAAGGAGCATAGCGTTTAGGTAGGATGAAATTTCCCTTCCTCACTCCAGAAAAAATATAAGAAATAAAATAAAACCTATAATTTACACCGATAGTAGTAGAGTTTTGGTAAGAGACAGTATATATGAAAGTGCAAAGAACTATTAAGGTTCTATTCCTGTGAAATGTTAGTAATAATCAAAATCAAAAAGCCTGGATCTAGTATGTCAGAAAGAATAGGCTGGAATATGAATGATACAGGATTGATAATAGGCTTGAAGCTGTTGCCTTGCTGCCGTTCTTGCAAATTAAAGGTCCAGAAAGGAAAGACGGTAAGGTATTTTTATAGGAAAACATGTCTGGTATTGTCCTTCACTTTCTGTGGGATTTCATATATCCAACTTTGCCTGATAGTTGAGCTGGCTATCTTTCTTGAGAGGATACTGACAAATTGGAAAATAGCTTAATGAGTGGATTTTTTTAAGTCATATATTTATACTTACCTTACACCACATGCAAAAATGAACTCAAAATGGATCAAAGGCCTAAACATAAGAGCTGAAACTATAAAACAACTCTTGGAAGAAAACATAGGGGAAAAGCTTCTTGACATTGGATTTTGCAATGATTTCTTCAATATGACACCAAAGCATAGGCAACAAAAGAAAAAAATAAATTTGACTTCATCAAAATTAAAAACTCTTGTGTATCAAAGGACAGAATCACAAGAGTAAAAAGACAACCCAGAGAATGGGAGAAAATATTTGCTAACCATGTATCTGTGAAGGAACTAATATCCAGAATATCTAGAGAACTCCACAACAAAAACACAACCTCATCCAAACATGGGCAACAGACTTAAATAAACATTTCTCCAAAGAAGATATGCAGATGGCCAATAAGCATCTTTTCATGTTTGAAAAGATGCTCAGCATCACTAATCATTAGAGAAACACAAATCAAAGTCACAGTGAGATACCACCTCAAACCCATTGGGATGGTTATTATCAAAAACAAAAAGTGTTGATGAGGATGTGGAGAAATTGGACCTTTGTGCATTGCTGATGGGAATGTAAAATGGTATATCCTTTATGGAAAATGAAATGGCGTTTCCTCAAAATATTAAACATAGAATTACCATATGATCCAACAATTCCCCTTCTGGGTATTTACCCAGAAGAATTATAAGGAGGGACTGGCACAGATATTATTGGTACATTCATTTTCACAGCAGCATTATTCACAATGGCCAGAAGGTGGAAGCAACCCAAGTGTCCATCAACGGGTGTCCATGTAGATATTGTCCGTATCTACAATGGAATTTTATTCAGCCTTGAAATGGAAGGAAATTCTTACACATGCACCAACATGAACCTTGATGACATTATGTTAAGTGAAATAAGCCAGTCACAAAAGAACAGATACTGTGTTATTCTACTCATATGAGGTACCTCGAGTAGACAAGTTCATAGACAGAGAAATTAGAATGGTGGTTGTCAAGGGCCGAGGTAGGGGAAATGCGGAATTCGTGTTCACTGGGTACAGAGTTTCAGATGGGAAGATGAAAAAGTTCTGGAGATGGATGACACTGATGATTGCAGAACAGTGTGAATATATTTAATGCTGAGAACTATACACTTAGAAGTGGTTAAAATAGTAAATTTTATGTATATTCTACCACAATAAAAAAGACATTTATGAATTATTTTATATCCCAGATATGTATAATAGCATAAGCTTACATATCTCCAAGAGGATCAGTTTAGAATTTGAAAAGACTACTTAAAATCTTTTATCAAATAAAAGAATATGGAAGAGAAAAGTAAATATTAAAGTGAAGGAGGGCTTGTTTAAATTAATCTGTGGTTAAAAAGTCATATGTTTAGGGGTACCTGGCTGGCTCAGTTAGTGGAGCATGCGACTCTTGATCTTGGGGTTGTGGGTTTGAGCCCCATATTGGGTGTAGAGATTACTTTAAAAAAAAAAATGTTTATTTTTTTTATTTGTATTGTTTGTTTTTTTAATCCTAGATTACGTTTGGCCTCTTTTGATAGTAGTGGAAAACTAGTATGTAGTAGAACAACTGGCTATCAAATACTTACACTTGAAAAGGATCAGGTATGTTTGATGACTTTTCTGTTGTTTGGTTATAGTATTTGTCTTTTGAATCCTCTTGAAAATTCTTAAGTAGAATTAACATTTGATTTAAAGATTGGTTTAAAAGTTTTTTGAGGGCACCTGGGTGGCTCAGTCGGTTAAGCAGCTGCCTTCAGCTCTGGTCGTGATCCCAGGGTCCTGGGATTGAGCCTCAGAGCCCCCACATCGGGCTCCCTGCTCAGCGTGGAGCCTGCTTCTCCGCCCCTCTGTTCCCCGGGCTTGTGCTTCCTCTCCCCGCCCCTGTGTCAAATAAATAAAATCTTTTTAAAAAAAAGTTTTTTGAAGGTAGAGATGGAAATACTGTGTTCACATATGCATAATTTACCCCCATTTTATTAGAAGTGTAACTAAGACCAAAAAAAGGAAACAATTTGATTTGGGGGGCAGGGAAAAGCTGATAATAGGGAAATAATTGTTTATCCTGAATAACTTCTTCAAAAAGTTATGAATCCTAATTGCTTTATTCATTGTGCTCATAAATGCATTTATTTATAGATTAATAGCAAACACCTTGGGGGCGCCTGGGTGCCTCAGTCATTAAGTGTCTGCCTTCGGCTCAGGTCATGATCCCAGGGTCCTGGGATCGAGCCCCGCATCGGGTTCCCTGCTCGGTGGGAAGCCTGCTTCTCCCTCTCCCACTCCCCCTGCTTGTGTTCCTGCTCTCACTATCTCTCTCTCTTTGTCAAATAAATAAACAAAATCTTTAAAAAAAATAAAAATAAAAAAAAAATAGCAAACACCTTGAAGATAATCCAGTATGTCTGCATAGCTCCTGAATATTAAGAGAACATTATCCTCTAGCACAATAGATTTCTAAAGTAACAAGCATCTCTTATGTTCCCAAACTCTAAAGCCATTTGTTTCTTCATATATCACATGCATGCAGAAGTTTCAAAATGTCATGATAAGAAAGTAAACCATTTTCAAAAAGTAACATGAGAGGTCCTAAAATGTTAATGAAGTTTAGGGGCGCCTGGGTGGCTCACTCAGTTAAGCACCTTCAGCTCAGGTCATGGTCCCGGGTCCTGGGATCGAGCCCAGCATCAGGCTCCCTGCCCAGCGTGGAGCCTGCTTCTCCTTCCCCCCTGCTGCTGTTCCGCCTGCTCATGTTCACTGGCACACATGCTCGCTCTCGTGCATGCTCTCTCTCTCTCTCAAATAAATAATCTAAAAAAAAAAATACTAAGGAAGTTTACTTCTATTAAAACTAACCACCATTCCAAGGGACATACTGTTTTTTAATAAAAGGTTCAGAGCCTGTAGTTCACATTAATTATTAGAAGCTAGCCGTTTTCTTCAACTGAAGAGCCTCTTACAGAACATGAGAATTTAGCACTGCAAGGAACCTTGGAGTGATAGTTGTAACCTCACATAGTTCTGACCTCACATAGCCTGTATGAGAATTCCTTTAACAACATTTTGACAGAGGATCCTCCACTTGTTGCAATTCTAGCAACAGAGAGCAGACTCTCTCACACATGGTAGATAGTATTTGAGAAGGTAGATACATAATAAGAAAAGTTCAGATCTGCCTTCAATAGAACTTTGTTAGTCCCCCTGGCACCCTCTGGAGCTGCATGAACAATGGCTATCTTTACTTTCTACCTGGAACTTCATAAAAAATACTGTCATGGCTCAAAGCAGCCAGAGATTGAAAAACACCAGGCCAATATAATAGTTGTATTTCAAGTGTTCCTTGAGTGTTCATTCAGCAAACATTTGAGTCCCTGCCATGTGCTAGGTTCTGTGCCACCCAGGTGCCCCCAATTTTTGTATAATTTATAGTTATCTTTTTTTTAAAAGAGCTGATTCAGTTTAAAAATTTTTTTTAATATTTTATTTATTTGACAGCAAGACAGTGAACACAAGCAGGGGGAGTGGGAGAGGGAGAAGCAGGCTTCCCGCTGAGCAGGGAGCCCAACTCGGGGCTCGATCCCAGGACCCTGGGGTCACGACCTGAGCTGAAGGCAGACGCTTTATGACTGAGCCACCCAGGCGCCCCTGTTTTATAGCTATCTATCTTACAGGACTATGCAGACTAGATTTGCATTAGGTGAAGGATCTCAGCAATGTGTAAGAAGGATTAGAGACATGGTAATAGGTGAAAGATGATTTAGAAGCTATTGTTATAATCCAGATAAAGGATGAAAACCTTAAGGAAGGTAGCAATGGGGATGAAGAAACGTTGATGGGTTCTAGAAATAAAGTAGTGCAGTTGATAGAATTTGGTGCCTAATTGTGTGAAGATGAGAGAGTAGTTAAAGATAGTTCCTAGGGTTGCCTGGGTGGCTCATTCGGTTAAGCGTCTGCCTTCGGCTCAGGTCGTGATCCCAGGGTCCCGGGATCGAGTCCCACATTAGACTCCTTGCTCAGTGGGGAGCCTGCTTCTCCCTCTGCCACTCCCCCTACTTGTGCTATCTCTCTTTCTCTGACAAATAAATAAATAAAACCTTTTTTAAAAATAGTTCCTAGTATTCTGACTTGGGCAACTTGATTTATAGTACTTATTCCTTTGATTTGAAATATAGGAAGGAAAATGAACATGACAAACTGCAGGTGAAAAGATGATGAATTCAGTTTAAGCCATATTTAATTTGAGGGCATTGAGATGAAAGTGTGCTGGGTGGTGGATAAATGGATCTGGGGTTTACAAGCAATGCCTGGGCTAGAAATAATGACTGGATGAGATAGCCTCCAGGAAATGTGTAGAGAATCTAACAGGACAGAAACCTAGGGGACACTGGTATTTGAGGGATGAGCAAAAAAAGTAACCTGGTGAGACATTCAAGAGCTGGGATGGCGAGTCAAAGCCAAACTGCAAGAGTGAAAGTATAGATGGCCTGTAAAGAAGAGGTAGTAGCCAGTAGCTGATGGTTTGAATTGGAGTTGCTTTATGTCTAAGTGAAAATTTCCAGTAGAGAGTTAGATGTATAGATCTTGGAATTTAGACCTAGATGAAGAATGTGGGGAAGTAATAGAGCTCTGTACAGAACAGGAGGTGAACCTCAGAGAAGCAGAGATTTGTAAACGAAGATGGAGAAAAACGGTCTGGAAGTAGAAATGGAAACCTAGGAGGATGCCGCCACTCTGTCTGATGCTGTGATATATGGGCTTCTCTGCTTCCACTTGGTGTGTGTGTGTGTTCCTTACCTTCCTTATCCAATTTATCTTGCTTTTCCCCCAATACAGAAGCTATGTCCAGTTAAGCCTACATCAGTCATTCAAATGTTCCAGTATGTTAGTCTCTCTTCATTGTAGGAGCATCTTCCTTAGTAAAAAATCAAAAACTTGAGGCTTAAATAGTGTTTAATAGTATGTTCTTCAAAATGTATAAAATAAGGCAAAACCAATGTATATTACTGCAGAGAATATATCTAAGTATTCAGAAAGTAGAAGTTCCAGTGCTGCTCCTTTTCCTCTGAAGACTTACTCTGTTCACCAAATGCTGTTCATACAGGGTTCCAAATGGAGATCTGTAGAATGAGAGATGGTTACATTTGTGGCTCTCAGATATAGGATCAACTCTTGTCTCTGTGAGATTTCAAGGCATTCTCATGCATGCTGATGTAACTGAGCCTGAAATTGATTTTACATGATAATGTATTTTACATTCCAAGAGACAATATGTTTGCATTAGAGATAGTGGAAAATCTTAGACAAGAGTGGGAACGTGGGAACCATGCTTGTTAGTGCTAATAATGGCTTCCCACCTTCTTCCCATTTATTTGCTATACCTACAGGCCGTCAGGAAATGAAGCCAAATTGCTATATTTTTCTTGACTATATCTGTTCATAAGATACGTAGGTACTTGATAGAAATTTTTCAATAATGAAAATAACTACATGGGGCACCTGGGTGGCTCAGTCGTTAAGCGTCTGCCTTCGGCTCAGGTCATGATCCCAGGGTCCTGGGATCGAGCCCCGCATCGGGCTCCCTGCTCCACGGGAAGCCTGTTTCTCTCTCTCCCTCTCCCCCTGCTTGTGATCCTGCTCTCACTGTGTCTCTCTGTCAAATAAATAAAATCTTTAAAAAAAAAAAGAAAACCTTTAAAAAAAAAAAAAGAAAATAACTACCATTACTGAGTACTTCATACATGGCTGGCTTTGCTGAGTCCTCTATGTGCATTGTGTCATTTAATCCTCACTATAATTATGTGAGGTGAGTACTTTTATTTATTTTACAGTAAGGAAGCTGCAGTTGACAAGTCATTGACTTGTCCAACGTCACAGCTAGTAGGTGGGAGTTTCAAGATTAGAATGGTGACTTTGAGACTTCAGATGCAAGCTCTTAACCACCATATGATCTCCTTCAGTTTACTCAGTTCAACAGTATGGTTTTCTGTTTTCTGTTTGTCTTGTCATTAAAGCTACAAATTTGTTTTATAGGAACAAGTAGTGATGAACTTGGACAGCAGGCTTCTGATCTTCCCTTTATACATCTGCTGTAACTTCCTGTATATATCACCAGAAAAAAGAACTGAAAATAATCGTCATCCAGAAAATCCAGAAAACTGAGGATCTCATCAGTTGGAAACAACTGCAACTTCCTTACTTTGAAAACTTTTTCGGCCAGCTTTAATTTAATGGCCCTACTGATACTCACATCTAAGGTGACTAACAATGACAAAGGCCTTATGAACTGTACAGATAATACGGAAGACTGTTCTTATGCTCATTACATTTCTATGCATACATGAAAAAAAAAAACGTTTTAAAGCCAAGAAAATACCTGTCAAACCATTTCTGTTATAAAGATGTTGACTCGTGCTTTTAATTTTTAAGCATCAGAAGAAAACCGCTGTAGGTAAATTTCACTTTGCGGCCTAATATAGATTTAATTTTTAGTTTAAACTTTGATCCTACCTATGTTAGTGAACGTCAGTTATCTATCTGTAAATTTATTTTTATTTGGCTAAAAGAACGCTAAAGGAACAATTTGAATGGCTAATTATAAATGCTCTTTCAGTTGGTACATTTGAAGCTGTCCTTTAATTTTTTCAACTGCTCTTTATGATTCCTCCTCATACTCTGATATCCCTCCAAGCTGTGCTTGTTTTTAATCATTAAATACTTTTTTGTGGTTTTGGAGACTAAGCTGGGGAACTTTTTATTTAACATAAGCATTTTCATGCTATTTTATTTTGCTTTTAATTTAGCTTTCTTAGGATTTTTAACAAAATCAGCTTTATACTTTCAAATGAACTTGAATGGGGGAGAAAATCAGTTTGAACCTGAGGATATTTCTTTGCCTTACATGGTCTTTTCTTTGACATTCTGTACTTTATTCTTAGGTCATGGATTATTTATGTACCAAATATTACACTTTAAACATTTTCATATTCTCTGATCTTCAGAATTATTTATGTTCAAATTTTGGTTGGGAATCCTATTTCCTACTTAAGCTCAGGACCTTACAACCTCTGAATTGAGTGCCTTTGAGTTATACATGCTAATAGAAATTTCATAGTATATGTAAATAAGGTCGGAGGATCTCATACAGAAGCTTACAATAAAGCATAATGTAAAAATAGAACTTATTTTTGTCAAAAATGGGATGTACACTTGTCATGATTTACATGTTTGCTTCTTATGTTTACTGCTATTTTGCAAATAGCCATGCTCATCTTCTTTCCAGTCAGAGTAAATGCTTTTTGTGGTTAATGTATATTTTTGGTATATTTTAAAAATTGGGAATCATTTTTATGTATCTGTACAAATAATAAATACCCATTTGGAAAAAGAATAAATAAGCTCTTATATAAAATGGACACAAAACTTAGTTGAAAACAGAATTTTTTTCTTTCTAGTTAGATTTTTTTCCAATTAGATTTAACTTTTGGAATTTGATAGTTTTTCTTCCCCAGTAATATGTCCATAGGTTCATAAATTGCTTTTCTCCTTTCAAAATTCATCCTCTTTGACTTAAAGGAAACTTTTAAATGCCCCCCCCCCCAAACTGTAGTTTAAGTGTTTTAAATATAATAATTTAGCTATATCAAGTCTGCTTTTCTTATTTTTATATTTGGCTATAATTATATCTCTTTCATGAGATACTTCTTTTTCTATCTTATTCTAGCATCAGAGGTTCCTTGCTAAAAACTATAAATAACAACCTTAATTTGAATTATGTGATTAATTGAATTTTTAGAAATATTGGAAGTAAAGAGAAAGTTTGAGTGTATTAGTGCGTAAAATTAACTATTTCATTTCATTATATAAATTAACCAAATTTGAATTATTTATGGTTCCTTTCCTTTGGTTCTTTCCTAGCCAAATTGCTTACGTTGTCCACAAATAATAACTACTTCTTCAATCACAAGTAGGTTGTGTTCTTATCTGAGAAATTGGTAATTGTCAGCTACTGATAGTAGAGATCTGCTTTTGTTTTTATTTCCTTAGCATCAATTTTTCATTCTTTTCAATAGGAATATTTTCCATAAAGTATTAATAATGTCAGCTGAAGTATCATATAAACCATTATATATGAAAGATTTTGTGTTTGTCTGCCTTTGCCTTATAGCCATTGCCAAGTCTTTTTTTTTAAGCTTCTAAGGCTAGAAAACGATATTTACCCATTAATAATTATTATCAGTAACTTGGTTATTAGTATCAATTAACTTTGTTATCAGTAAAGAAGAGGTCCTTAAGAGAAAATATTCTAGAGTCTCATGCCAAAGAGGAATATGAACGTACCTTTTTTTTTTAATGGATTTGCCTTGAAACTTAGCAAGGTACAGGCAAAATTAAATGAACAGTGGTAGTCACTAGCTTTTTATTAAGTGTTCAGTGGCTAACGTTTTATCACATTTTAAGTCTTTCAATGGGATTACCATTATATATGAATAATTTTCAAAATCAGGCGCAAAAGTGAGGTTACCAAGGGTCACTGTGGCTATTTTTTAAAATTTTTTATTTAAATTCAAGTTAGTTAACATACAGTGTAGTACTGGTTTCAGGAGTAGAATTTAGTGATACAACACTCAGTGCTCATCCCATTTTTAAGGGCTTGAACTCAAGACCCTGAGATCAAGACCTGAGCTGAGATCAAGAGTCAGATGCTTAACTGAGCCACCCAGGAGCCCTTGTAGCTATTTAAATTTAAGTTAATTAAGATTAAATAAAAGTTAAAATTTACTTCCTCTGTCACACTAGGCACATTGTGCTTAGTAACCACATGTAACTAGTGGCTACAGTATTGGACAGTGCAGATATAGAATATTTCCATCATTGCAGAAAGTTCTGTTGAACAGTTGGTCCAGAATATTGAACTATTAATGTTGAAACTATGTCAAAAGTTATATTCCCTTAAAGATGAACCCATGTTGGGACGCCTGGGTGGCTCAGTCGTTAAGCGTCTGCCTTCGGCTCAGGGCATGATCCCAGGGTCCTGGGATCGAGTCCCACATCAGGCTCCGTGCTCAGTGAGGAGCCTGCTTCTCCCTCTCCCTCTGCTGCTCCCCCTGCTTGTGCTCTCTCTCTCTCTCTGACAAATAAATAAATAAAAATCTTTAAAAAAAAAAAAAAGATGAACCCATGTTAATAATAGATGATAGAGCCGGGGTGCCAATGGTAGATTAGATCAAATACTTGAAATGATAATGTTGATTCATAATTTAAAGCAATATGGACCTAAAAAACAAAAGAAAGTACAGTTCCTCCTCAGCCAGAGAGTTTGACATTTTTCCCAGGGCCCAGGTGCAGGGGTATAAAAAAAGCCTCAGACATCATCAATCACTGTTAACTAGAGGTCAGACTGCATCTAATTTAGGGGGGGAGATTACTGACTCAACAGCATGCACCCACATGTAATGATAAAGGAGGATACTTTTGTAAAAGCTGGTGATTTTTAAAAAATAGGACTAGCAAAGTAAAACAAAATTTAACCAAGGCTGGAGATTAGTACATTTGTGGACAATCACAGATTGTTAATGTTGGTTCTTATGTAAGGTATATACATACTTTAAATACAGTTTGCCTTTATTGAAAAAGTATTGTTTGGTTGGGGAGGGAACTTAAAAGCAAGTGTGTCAACAAGTGTTGACTCTACTCCACTTGAATTCCATTAAAATGGAATGAGGGTACCTCAAACTATTTATCAGAAATATAAAGGATTTTCTTCCAGATACAGTGCTGAAAGATTTACAGTGCTGGATAACCTACATCCTGAGAGAAGGCAATTTGATCAGTAAGTAAGGAAGCCCTAGCAGGACCCAATTTCTGTCCCACATTTTAAAGGGGAAGGAGACTTTTGGAGACACACCATTTTTTTCCCCAGATAAGATTTAATCTCCATTAGGGAACTTATTCCTTTGGTTTTTCCCTTTCTCTTCTATTATCTTTACTTTTTTTTTTCTCTATACTGGCTCATTCACACCAATATTTAAATGTGCTTAAGTTTCTCATATCTTTGAAAAACCAAACATTTACCTTCACCCACTGCCGTATTTTGCCCTGCATCAGTTAAACTTCTCATAAAGGTTCTCCAAATTCTGTCTCCACTTCAAAACCCATGCACAGCTCAACTCCACTAAAACTTCTGAGTCAACAGAGACTTTGTTGCTAAATTCTATAAGTTAGATGTATTTTTTTCATTCTTTTCCAGTAACACTTAAAATTTACCACTTTGTCCTCCTTAAAAAGCAGCCTTCTCTTAAACTCACCCGGTTCATTCTGTTTCTCTGCCCACTCCTTTAGTCTCCTTTCAGTGACTCATCTTAGTCTACTCTGGCTGTCTCCAGGCCCTTTTCTGTCCTGAGTCTGCACCAAGTGATTTCATGCACTCACGGCTTCAAATGAACATCTATATTCTGATGATTTCCCTTTTTTTTTTTTTTTAAGATTTTATTTATTAGAGAGCGAGCACAAGCAAGGGGGAGGGACAGAGGGAGAAGCAGACTGCCCGCTGAGCAGGGAGCCCAACATGGGGCTGGATTCCAGGACCCTGGGATCATGGCCTGACTTGAAGGCAGATGCTTAACCAATTGAGCCACCTAGGCACCCCTCTGATGATTCATTTTTCTGTAGTTCCAGCCTGGATCTCTAATGAGCTTCAGATACACATCTAGAGGACTAGAACGCTAATCCTCCTGAGTGTTCAAAGTGGCACCTCAAATTAGCATGTCCAGATCTGAACATTATCTTTCTCCTGAATTTATCATATATGCCTTATCTTATTAGCAAGTGATGCTACCATCTAATGATCCAGTGTAAGAAGCCAGAATCCTGGATGTCATTCTTGAATCTTCTAATTCCCTCATCATCTTTATCCAAAATCACCACGTTTTTCCTGTTTTAGCAACTATTTCTCAAATTCAGCCACTTTCCACTTTATCTACTGATACCATTCTAGTACATGCCACTGTAATTTCCAATCTAGATTATTTTACCAGCCTCCTATTATATTCCCCCTCTAGTCAAGTATCCACATTAAGTGTTCTCTGAATAAACTCAAATCTGATTCCCTCCCATCTTTAAAAGCCCTCAAAAACTCCCTATTGCCTTTGCCTTAGAATAACTCTTTACCATAGTTTACAAGCCTATTTCAGCCTTTGTATTTCCTCTCCCATGCCTCTTGCCCTCACACATTCAGACTCCTCTACCGCTGGAAAATCTCTTCCATCTCTCCCCACAAATGTCACCCCATTTCTCCTGGCTAATTTCTAACTCCTTCTTAAGGTCTTGTTTGAACATTATTTCCTCTTGGAAACTTCTTGACAACTCTCCCCCTCAAAACCAGTTAGGGACCTGTCCTGTGCCCTCACAATATCTAATTCTTCCCCTATCAATGCACTCGCATGCTATTTACTTGTGTGTATCCCTCACTGGACTGCAAGCTACTCAAGAGCAGATTTGTGTTTTTTTCACTGATTAATCATCTGGTATATAGGTGTGCAATAAATGTTTGTGTGAAAACTGTATTAATCATGGTTTTTTATTTATTTATTTATTTATTTTGTCATCTGGGGCCTTGCTGAGACTGCCCTTCCCGGGGCTAACTGTTCCTAGAGATAGCAAATGTCTCTCCTTCTAGCCAATAAAAGCCCAAACCCTCCAATCACCTTCTTTATCAAACTTTAACAAGCCAAGGCAATATTGCTCTGCCCTAATGACCCCAGGGCCAGGTACCAAACAACTCAGGATAGCCACTACATCCCAAAGCCCACTGAAACTTTTCTGTCCAATCTTAAATCTCTTAGCTTGGGGAGCCTGGGTGGCTCAGTCAGTTAAGCATCCAACTCAGTTTTGGCTCAGGTCATGATCTCAGTGTCATGAGATGCAGCCCTGCGTCAGGCTTGGCGGGGTATTGGGCACGGAGCCTGCTTGAGAGTCTCTCTCTCCCTCTTCCTCTGTCCCTCCCCTCGCTCCCCCTCTCTAAAGAACAAACAAAACCTCTTATGTGTACCCTACCTCTGCTATTCCTTCCTGCAAAAACCACAATAAAGGCTCTCACCCATGCTTTCCCCTTGCTCCTGGCTCCTGACCCACCATAGTGCTTCCCTGTGTGGACATAAACTTTGTGTATTCTATGTCTAGAATTGGTTTGGTATAAACTATTCTTAATGCCTGTGGGCAAGAACTGGAAAGAAAAATGGGAAAATGAGAACTGTATTGGGGTGGAGGGTATACAGCTTTTATCAGACCTTTAGAGAATATCAGGTAGCACATTTTAAAGCCCATTGTGGACAAAGAAGATTAAGAAGCCACCAGGAAAGTGAGGCTAGATGAGCAGAGATGAAAACTCTGTTCTCACCAGAATCTTGTTACCAAAGTGGCAGGGTTTTTTGTTTTTTTTTTTTCTAATCAATACCGTTTGCCAAATAACGAAACAATATTTGAGGGCAACCAGGTAATTTATTCAGTAGCTAGAGAATAGAGAAGGGGAGCTCATGCTCTAAAGGTACCTTTTTCCTATTAGGTCTCCTGTCAGGGTTTTATGGGGTTAAGGGAATTAAGGGGATGGTAAGCAAGCGGACCTCAGAGCTTTTGAGGGGAGAGGAGACCTCTCAGAATGAGAGTGCCAATTCTTCTCTTCCCTTAAATGAGTGCAGTCAGATCTATCATGGCACTGGTAGCTGTGTTTTTTGTTACTCCTATTAGATGTCAATGATCCGGAGGCCACGTGGAGGGTTAGCACGGCCGCTAAACTGGACCAAAGCGGTGGAAAACTGGGTCATGGGGGGCTTGTTTGGAGTCTATGGCTTCTGGTATCTGGCCTTAATTTCTGGTGGCAAGCAGCATCTGCAAGCAGGACTCGAAAATTGGGCTATGTGGCTTGTATGGAGCTTTTTACAGACTCCCTGGTGACAACGTCTGGGCTCAGAAATTGCGCCACCCGGGCAGGCTGCACGATTCTAAGCAAGCTCAGCTCAGCTTCACTTCTTTAGAAGCCGGAACCCTCCAGAGTCGTTTCTACGTTTTCCAGTCGGCGGTGAAAGTTCAGTACACGGCCTTCCCGGAAGTTGTTGCGCAGTCGTTTCCGGGGCAGGGTGAGGTGGAGGAAGATTCCGAATGGGTCGCAGCCGCAGCCGCTCCCCACGGAGGGGTGAGTCCAGAGGGAATTTGGTCTGGGGCTTGGTCGGAGGCGAGGCCCCCCCTCCTTCTTCTCACCCCAAGAACGAACGCAGCGGAGAGAAGGGCCCTTTTCTCCTGAGGAGGAGAAGAGTGGGGTTGGATGGAGGAGGGGGGGACAAAGACCTGAGCCCTTTACTCTTCAGCCGTCCGGTTTGAAGGCAGTTTTCCTTCCTCTAAGAGTTTCGCGGACTCTTTGTCAGCCTCATACAATAACTTGTTATACTTATGACTGAGGGATTTAGAATCAGACCACGGTTCCCTCACTTAATTTCTGGGTGGCCTTGTGCAAGTCATCCAGCCCTTCTGAGACCGAATTCCCATAATTAGACATTGGGGGTAGTACTACCTATCTTTAAAAAACTGATGTGAGAATTAATGTCACATTCCATAACACTCAGCATGTGGTAATGCCTAGTTCTTGAATGCTCAATGTTAGTTTCCTTCCCAGTTTATATAATAGGAAAATCGATATTTAGAATTTTGCGTCCAGGGAGCTCACCTCGTAATATCTTCTGGCACCCACCCCCATAAATGAGGCAGTGGGATGTAAAGAACCCAGGACTTCGATCAGGAGATCCAACTTAGACCCTCGGTTCTTCCTCCTCTGGTTAGTCTTTATCACCTTCAACTTGATTTTGTAAAAAGTTGAATGAGGCCGCGATCCGTATATGGCTCTTGAGCACTTAAAATGTGCTCAGTCCGAATTAGGAAGTGCTGGTTAAGTGTAGAATACACTGCAGATTTCCTATTAAATACCAAAAAGAAGTAATATCTCAATTCTCATATCGAGTACATGGCAAAATGATAATGATTGGGATATATTGGGTCAGATAACAATGTTAAAATTAATTCTGTGTCTTTTTACTTTTTTAATGTGACTACTAGAAATGGCTGGCATTATATTTCCATCGGACGGCGCAGCTCTAGATATTTGAGGTAATATTTTGCGTCTGCAAAAAGATTTTGTGTGTTTGTATTAGAGCGCAGGCGGTCCCGGTCCACATCCCGTGAGCGAGAACGCAGGCGCCGAGAAAGGTCCCGGTCCCGGGAGAGAGATCGGCGAAGGAGCCGCTCTCGATCCCCGCACAGAAGACGCTCCAGGTGAGTGCAGGGAAAAAAACCTGAAGTTTTACTACAAGTCCCAAAGAAACTAGTCGCTGCCCTTACTTTTTTTTTTTTTATCACAAGGGATTTACAGTTTCATGAAATGAGGGGAACTTAAGCCCACCTTATTTTAAACCCAACATTTCTATTGGTAAATGGAGTTCATCACACTCTCTTTGCGGTAGAGTTGCCTTGAGGAAGAAATGAGAAATAATATATGAAAAATACTAGCATGGTGCTTGGCAGGAGTAGGAAATAAGAATTTTGTATTTTGGGGGTTTTTTGATTTTGGTTTTCTTTTTTTTTTTTTTTTAAGATTTCATTTTTATAAGTAATTTCTATACCCAACTTGGGGCTCCAGCTCACAGTCCTGAGGTCAAGAGTCACATGCTCCAGGGACTGAGCCAGCCAGGTGGCCCTGTTTTGTTTTTACTAACTTTTTGGTGATGAAGGTTTACTGAAATATATAAACAAGATTGTGAGATCTTGAAAGAACCTTAGAAACTGACTCTTGATTCTTAATAAGTATCAATTGCTGTTTAAGTCAACTTTTTGTGTATTTGTAATTGTTAGAAACTTTTCTTTTTCTGCCTTATAAAAATTTTTTTTAGCCCTAGCTGTACTAAGACTGATAATTAAAGCAATAAATTATATTTCTGGTTTTTCATTAACAGTCAGGACCTAGGCCTTGTTCTGCTATGCGGAATGGACTCCTGGTTCTCTGGAGCCTGGCTTTTGTTCAGCCTTTACCTTTTAGGAGCTCATGTATATATTTGTCAATCAACACGTCACCAGTTATGTCTCTGCTTCTGATATCTTTACTTATTAAATATTAGATCCCCAAGACGACATAGATCCACATCTCCTTCCCCTTCTCGACTGAAAGAAAGAAGAGATGAGGAAAAGAAAGAAACAAAAGAAACAAAGAGCAAAGAACGCCAGATTACTGGTAATGTTATTAGATAAATAACTGTAGGAAAAATACAGCCTTGTTCATATAACTTTAGTCATGATAAAATTATAAAAGTATAATTTGGGAACATTTAAATATTAAATTTTTTATAGTGTTCATATGGTTTTGAGATTTTGTTATCATTGTACCTTAGTTGCTGGTTATCTGTGGTGCTCCTGATATAAGAAGGCCAGTTAAAAACATGAGAATATTCTATTTTGGAAGTACCTTCAAAACTAGTGTCGTATCTGATATTAAAAGTGGTCCTGCCCAAAGGCTCCAAGCATGTCCTTTTAAGCAGTCTCTTCTGATGGAGGATGTAGAGAGTATTCCCTCCGTGCATCTTAAGTTACATTGTGTCCAAACTGAAGAGGAATTTTTTCCAATTTCCTAGTCCTTTAGCTAATTGTTTTGTGTGTTCTCTGCTGCTGAGGTGGAGTAACTATTTTTTTTTTTTAAGATTTTATGTATTTTTTTTTTTGAGAGAGAGATAGCAAGCGAGAACATGAACAGAGAGGAGAGACGGGAGAGGCAGAAGCAGACTCCCTGCTGAGCAGGGAGCCCGATGTAGGGCTCAATCCTAGGACCTGGGACCGTGACCTGAGCCGAAGGCAGACGCTTAACTGACTGAGCCACCCAGGCACCCTGGAGTAACTATTAATCTATTGACAGCTCTCTTTTTATATACACATGTCGTTGTCCCCCGCCCCTTGGTACAAAAGTAGAGCCTTCCTATGAAACCTTTCCTAAGCTGAAATGGCATAAAGCAAAGAGTATCCCATGCTTTCTGCAAGGTTTGTGGTACACCACTTTGCTTTTACAAAAGACCTACATTGGTACAGTAATTGCTTTTTTTCTTAAAAGGAAATACCCTCTTCACATTTCTTTTGGTTAGCAAAAAAAGTACTAATGTAGGTCTTTTTATTTATTTTAGAGAGAGAGAGAGAGTATGTGCATGAGCGAGCACAAGCGGGAAGGGGGAGAGGGAGAAAGAATCTGAAGCAGACTCCGCACTGAACACGGAGCCCGACACGGGGCTGGACCCCACAACTACGAGATCATGACCTGAGCCAAAACCAAGAATTGGACGCTTAACCAACTAGGCCATCCAGGTGCCCCTAATGTAGGTCTTTTCTAAAAGCAAAGTGGTGTACCACAAACTTTGGGAAGGTGGGATGCCTATATATAAAATGATAGAGTTTTAAAAAAATTTGTATTTTTGTGTTATTTTTTGCAGAGGAGGACTTAGAGGGCAAAACAGAGGAAGAAATAGAAATGATGAAATTAATGGGATTTGCCTCTTTTGACTCCACCAAAGTAAGTAAAACACATAGCCAGTTAAACATTCTGATTTGAATTAATCCATTATTACTGTCACATTTTTCCATATTCTTTTAATGTTGCTTATAATTTCTTCCATTCATACAAGTTTTTTCCTTTAGAAGACATGAAGTATCTGTGTGAAGGGCATTGAGAGCCAGAGAAGGAAGCACTGAGCTGCCATTAGAATTCAGGGAGTGTTCGCCTGATGTTTAAGTTTGATCTTCAAGGTGATCAGATGAAGAGGAGGAAGATCATTTGAAGTAGAGGGAAGAACTCATGAAAATGCTATGTAGGCATGAAGGAGCATAGGGTATTGTGGGAATATCAAATTCAGTGACTGGTAAAAGGGTGCTGATAGGCTGGTGGCTATGAATGAGGCTAGAAAGTAGGATAGGAAGCAAATTGTGGAAGCTTTTGATACTCTTAGACATACCAAGGAATTTAGAGTTAATTCTTTAGGTGTTGAGGAGAGGAAGCAATGATATGTGCATTTAGAAAGATGAGCCAGGACAACATGGAGGACAGATGGGAGACAGGTTAGATTGGAGGCAGGAAGAACTGCTGGGTCATGCAAGTGAAAGATGATGAAGGCCTGAACTGAGGCCAGAATATTGAGTCTACTCAGGAGCCAGAGTTGTTGGTGGTGGTTGTGGTAGTGGGAGTGAGTAGTCAGTGGTGACTCCAAAGTGACAGGCTGAAAGACTGGGGGATAGGGTTAACCAAGAAAGGGTTCTGGGAAGGGAAAGTGCTGTGAAACAAGAATGAAGTTCAGCTGCAGAGAACGATGACATTGGGTAGCTGTATATATCTCATAGCTCAGAAGGGGGAAGGATTGGAAAGTGAATGCTGTCTAGCCTTGATCATAATACTGAAGAGAATAAGGAAGTGGGGGAGGAAAAAGAGGGGGGGTTTGTGGAGAGGAAGGTGAAGAGAAGGGATTATAGGGAAGGAGGGGGGAAAGAGTAGAAAGACATAGGGAGATGTGATGGAAAGACAAATGGGGGGAGGGGAGATGGAGAGAGGATGTGGAAAGAGGAGAGAAGGGATAGAGAGAGGGAGCTAGTAAGAATAGAGAGAAGGAGAGTATGTGTGGAAGGAGTATATATTTTCTTTGAGAATATGGTTTAAAAACATTCTCTAGAATCTTAAGTTCATGTAGTTTTGTAAATGGAAATTGAGATTTTTAAGAAAAATTGTCAAAAATAATCCACTTCCCCTAATCCTTGAATGGAATGGGCTAATCGTAGATGCTGTAAAAGTTTCTTACTAATGGTTGTGATTATGTAGGGCTCACATGTTTATAAAATGACAGTGTATAACTCAAGAGGAATACTGAGGCATTACTGTTTTGAGGTAAGAAAATTATGAATTCTGGGGCACCTGGGTGGCTCAGTCGGTTAAGCATCTGCCTTCAGCCCAGGGTCCTGGGATCGAGCCCGCATCAGGCTCCCTGCTCAGTGGGGGTCCTGCTTCTCCCTCTCCCTCTGCCTGCCACTCCGCCTGCTTGTACTCTCTCTCTCTCTCTGTCAAGTAAATAAATAAAATCTTAAAAAAAAAAAAAAAAAAAATTATAAGCTCTTGTTTTCACAAATGGTTATTTCCCATTTTGGAATTTAATGCAGTTTATGTATTAGTTTTTTTTCCTTGAGTACACCAAATCCTTATTTGTTTTTCCAAAGAGTATTTTATAAGTGAAATGGTTTATTAATATGTACACTGGGTGAACAAAAATATCTCCAAAGTAAAACAACTATAATTTTGCTGTTTTTAAAAGAAAACAGGAAGGGAACCTATCAGAATTATTTTCTTGGGGTGAGGCTGGGGCAGCGGGTTTACCTTTGCCTGTTAAGTTTGAAATTCTGAGAATCAGATGTAAAAATGGAGCCATACTTTTAACTGTAGTCTATGCTGAAGGTGTTTGTTTATAAAGGAAAAAAATAGATAAGAATTCATAGATCCCATAAAAATTAAGGAGTACCATGAGAACAAATGATGTCAGTTGTTTTCTTAAGGACATGTACAAGGATGTTAATTTACTTTGTATGCAGTTGGCTTCATGGCCATCAGTTATTAAGCCTCTCAGTTCATTTGCTTTTCAGTAATGTGTATCTTGTGATATTTCATCATAGATCTATGGTGGTACCTTTTCATGTGCCAATGTAGTCACTTATTTTGCCTTCCATTTTCACATTCTAGAATGTTTCAAAGTTTGGTTATGTTTATTAATGGATAATTTTCTATTTCAGCATGTAAATCAAAACAGACTAATAATACACAACTCTGCAAGTAGTTTTCAAAAACCAATAATCCTTTAGGAATTGAACTTACTAAAATGGTTAGCATCATTTATTTTTTTCCTAAGCCAGTCTTTCCAAATCATACCTACTTCCTATTCTTGGGAGGGCAAAACTGTACACCTCAAGTAATATACCTAGTAGTATTCTACTCTCCTCACCACACCCCCACAATGTAGTGAAAACAGGAATAGAAAAGTAAGACCAAATACATTTTTTTTTAAGATATATTTATTCATTTTTGGAGAGAGTGTGAGCAGGGAGAGGGGCAAAGGGAGAGAGAGAGAATCTCCAGCAGAACCGCTGAGTGCAGAGCCCAACACAGGGCTCAATCCCACAACCCCCAGATCATGACCTGACGAGTCAGAGTCAGACACTTGACCAACTGAGCCACCCAGGTGCCCCCAAATACATTTATTTTAGCTCCACCTCAAATATGTATCTTACCTGTGCATGACTTCAGGGCAGTGGATAAGAATCCTTTTTTTATCCTAACACAAATATCTAGTAAGTGTGCTATGCAGTTAGGGTATACTCCCTTGAGTAATAATGGGGGAGGGAGGGAGGGAATTGGAGGTCACGTGTGTGTGTGTGTATGTGTATGAAAGAGATGGCATTAATCAGTGGTGTTCATATATTTTATAACAGTTGTTTTCTGAGCACCTGCAAGTTCAGGGCCTAGGATGTGAGAATGCAAAGGTGACATGCATCCATATCCCTCCAACAAGAAGCTTTCAGTCTCAGGGAAGGTAACATCATGTATATGGATCATGATAATGCAAGGTAGAAAATGGAAGGTATTATGAGGGAAGCACAGTTAACATTTTATGGAAGGGTAGAGGGTGATTTCTGGCAGCTGGACCACTTGAATTGGCCCTTGAATGATGGATAAGAACCAGATGGTTGGGGTTCTTGGATGGGGGTTGAGAAGGCAATTTAGATAGGAGAAACAGCAAATGATGAGTTAACTTGGCCAAATCAAAGGACCTATAAAGGAATTAGTGAAAAAGAGGGTAGATACCACATAAGAAAGGCTAAGATAAAAGTGACACTTAACATTAGCATCTGTTATTCTGTATTCTGATTTTTTTTAAGATTTATCTAAGAGGGGAGGTGGGAGGGGCAGAGGGAGAGGGAGAGAATCCCAAGTAGACCCCCAGCTGAGCGTGGAGTCCCATGCCGTGCTCCATCCTACGACCCTGAGATCATGGCCTGAGCCGAAACCAAGAGTGGTACACTCAATCGACCGAGCCACCCAGGCGCCCCTGTATTCTGATTCGTGATTTAAAAATCAAAATTTCAAGGCCTGTGCAAGAAATGAGATCTGAATTAATGGTGACTGTTGCAGCTGTGATTTGAGAAAGCTATGAGCTGTCATAAGTTAAATTTTTCTAGAGAAAATATCCATAACTGGTATTTGGTTTCAAAGAATTCTTGGACCAAAAAAGGTTAGGCTCTGCTACCCTATTTCTCTGCATGCCTTGCACATAAATATATATACCATGAATGTTTGTTGACTTGAATATTTGAATATCTTAGATTATGTATGACTGTAAAAATGGGAACAGAGTTGTAATACATGGGAGTTCATGGAATATCATCAGTATCTGAAAATTCTTTCATTGGGCTTCCTCATTCTTAAAGTTTTTTTTTGTTTTTTGTTTTGTTTTAGTTTGACAGAGAGAGAGATAGCGAGAGAGGGAACACAAGCAGGGGGAGTGGGCGAGGGAGAAACAGGCTCCCTGCTGAGCAGGGAGCCCAACGCAGGGCTCGATCCTAGGACCCTGGGATCATGACCCGAGCCGAAGGCAGACACTTAACGACTGAGCCACCCAGGCGCCCCTGGGCTTCCTCATTCTTTTTTTTTTTTTTTTTTAAAGATTTTTTTTATTTATTTGACAGAGAGACACAGGACACAGTGAGAGAGAGAGAGAACACAAGCAGAGTAAGTGGGAGAGGGAGAAACAGGCTCCCCGCCGAGCAGGGAGCCCGACGTGGGGCTGGATCCCAGGACACTGGGATCATGACCTGAGCTGAAGGCAGATGCTTAATGACTGAGCCACCCACGTGCCCCTGGGCTTCCTCATTCTTAAATGGATTTTGCCATTTAAGTATGTCTATAGGATCCAGCTCTTTGAGGCATTTAATATATCCTTCCCATTTTTTATATTTGTTTATTGCTTTTCTCTAGGGGAAAAAGGTGGATGGCTCTGTAAATGCTTATGCCATAAATGTGTCTCAGAAGAGGAAGTACAGGTATGCTTAGCCCCCATTATTATGTTTGAACTAATGATATAAATTAGGTGCTTGGGAAAGTATTTATTTATGAGATAGTTGTGTTTATAGGAAATGTAGCAGTTTCCATATAGTCCCTTGTCTTGATATTCTTTGCTTATATTCTGGTGTGTTAAAATAATTTCCAATTTACATGTGAACCACTAACTATTACAGAGAAGGCTTCAATCTTTTAAAGCTCAACATTTTTCCTTCTTCAGAACAGCATAATCTCAAATCTTTAGACTTTAATTTCATTATAATTATAGGTTTAAATTAGAGCCATCCTGTGAGTGATTGTGTAAGGATTTCAACTGTAAATATATTTTTGTTAAATATAATAAGTATAAGTATATTAAGGCATATTTTATTAATACCACAGGAAAAAACAATCCATACCTGAAATCTCACTGAATTCCTAATGAATTGAAAAGTCAAGACATCTTCAAACATGCCTTTCTCTCAACCTTTACCACTGATAAAAGACTAATATTCCAATTAACTTAGAATATGTATAATTTGATCTGAGAATTCTGTGAGTTAAGGTGAGGACCAGAATCATCTTTAATGGTCCTTTGTAAAATTATTTTCAGAGAAAGTCTTAATGAGGAGAACCTAGTACAATATGCAGTTGGATTTACTTGATGGGTACCTATTTTGGAGCTCTTCTCTATTTCCTTATTGTTACCTATAAATATGGACTTTCAGCTTTTTTTCTTTTTTAAGTCTGTAGAATCTTTCCAAATAATTTTGAAAGTATATTTCCATACTTCTATTTGGATTTCAAAGAAATCTGAAAGGCTTTAGGTTATTTTGAAAGTGAAATAATATCCTTAATAAGTGTGCATTAAATAACCATGAATACTTTTTACCCTAGACCTTGCCAATTTAAAGATGATTTATATTATTATTATTTTATAAGAGGAGTCCGGAATTTTTTTTTAATAAACAATGAGTTTTCTCTTCTCATCATAGGCAGTACATGAATCGAAAAGGCGGATTCAACAGACCTTTGGATTTCATTGCATGAGAATTGAAATGTTAAAGAATGATTTTTTTTTCCCTTACCTTGTTCAGAAGAGTGGATTTTGTATTTCATATTTAATATGCATAAAAAACAGGATCACAGTCCTTCCTCCTTGTAAAGTAAGAAAATTTTATTTATGATGTGTGCAGTTCACTTACCCTGACTCACAAAAAGGAAAGTTAAATACTGCATTTTTTTCTTTTAGGAAATATCATTTGGGGCAATCATCAGCCCTATTTTTTGGTTCTTATTGTTGTGGAAGCTGTATATGTTTTCTTCTTGGATGCCTGTTAGGACTTTTTAAAACACATAAAAGTAATTTGGATGTAAGTTTCTCAAATAAAGCAGTATTTCTACCCTTTTGTATTTGATAAATACTTGTATTGCTATGTAAAATTGTCCCCCTACACAGTTTTTTTTTCCTACATAGATTTAGATTTCATTAGTAATTTACAAATAACTGGATTTTTGTATCTTCTGTGGTTTTTTCCCCAATTATTTCCTCCATTTATTGTTTTTCTTCATTTTAAAAGCAATATATGCTTATTATATAAAAACTTGGGAGAAACCCAAAAGTAAAAAGAAAAGCCAAAAATCACCTATAATCTACCCCCAGAAACAATCAATATTTTGGTATATATCTTTCCAGACTCCTGTGGTGTATATTTATTGCTCCCACCCATTATATCAGAATTTATATGCTGTTCTCTTTTGCTAATCTTTTTTCTCCCAGGTACTGTGAACAGTTTTTAATACTCTTACATGTTATTTAGAAATTTAACTTTTAGTTAAGTTTAGCTACTTGGTGTACCATAATTTATTAACTAGTCTTTTATGAGCAAACTTTGGCTTCCCCCCCCATGACTTGCTGTTTTAATTAAAACTGTGAGTAGTATCCGTGTTACATATATCTTTTTGTACTTTTTTTTTTTTTTAAAGATTTTATTTATTTATTTGACAGAGGGAGACACAGCGAGAGAGGGAACACAAGCAGGGGGAGTGGGAGAGGGAGAAGCAGGCTTCCCGAGGAGCAGGGAGCCCGATGCGGGGCTCGATCCCAGGACCCTGGGATCATGACCTGAGCTGAAGGCAGACGCTTAACGACTAAGCCACCCAGGGGTACTTGTTGCATTATTTCCTCAGGTTCTCTTCTAGATCTGGCATTGCTGGGTGAGATAAAGGGGTATGTGTGCATGTCTTAAGGCTTTTCATGTATGTATGGCTAGAAAGGTAACAACCAACTCTCACCAGTGAAGTATGAGCATACCGACTTCATGTATGTGCACCAATGTCAGGTGTAATACTTTTTTAATTTCCAATCTGGTGGGTAAAATAGTATTTGGTTTTAATTTGTTCAGTTTCTAAGGAGGATGAACATTTAAAAAATGTGTTAACCATATATATATATATATATTCTTGTGAAATGCTAATTCCAAGTTTTGGATCCACTTGTCTTTTGGCAAGCTTTTCTTTTTCTTAGTTGAGGGAAGCCCTTTTTATATTGAAGATAACAACCACTACCCATTCTGTTTCATATCTTGCTGATATTTGAGGCTCTGTGGTTAGATTTTATTTTACTTTATTTTTGAGTTAAGTAATACAAACATACGGGGTATGTAGTGAAGAGCTAACTGTGCATCCTTTCAGAGATATTCCATATATACACGAACATATATGTGTACTTATCTTACTTTATTATTCAAATGTAAGCAGACTCTACACATTATTCTGCACCTATCCTTTTTTATTTACTAGTATATCTTCAGATTGTTTCTTTTTCTTTTTTCTTTTTTTATTTTTTATTTTATTTTAAGTAGGCTTCACACCTAGCATAGAGCCCAATGCAGGGCTTGAACTCACAGCCCTGAGATCAAGACCTGAGGTGAGGTCAAGAGTCAGACACTTAACCAACTGATCCACCCAGGTGCCCCAAGATTGTTTCTTATCAGTACATGTAATAGTGCCTCTATTTATTAAGGGCAGCAGTTACAGTTCATTATAGGATGGACTATAATTTAATAGTCCTTATTGATGGGCACTCACATCATTTTTTTAAGTCTTTCACTATTTTTAAAACTTTTGGGGCACCTGGCTGGCTCTTTCAGTGAAGCATGTGACTCTTGATCTCGGGGTTATGAGTTAGAGCCCCACATTGGGTGTAGAGATTACTTTAAAAAAATAAAATCTTTAAAAAAAGAATTCTAGGGGCGCCTGGGTGGCTCAGTTGTTAAGCGTCTGCCTTCAGCTCAGGTCATGATCCCGGGGTCCTGGGATCAAACCCCGCATCAGGCTCCCTGCTTCGCGGGAAGCCTGCTTCTCCCTCTCCCACTCCCCCTGCTTGTGTTCCCTCTCTTGCTGTCTCTCTCTCTCTCTGTCAAATAAATAAATAAAAATCTTTAAAAAATAAAATAAATTCTATAATCACTATCCTTATATGTAAATGATTTTATAAGCATTTTTAGCTGGATTGTAAATCCTTATTGCATCTGAAATTTGACCACCTATTGTAGTTCTTTAAAAACTTTCCTGGCAAATTCATTTCCTGTAAAGAAAATAATAGTGTGACTGCATTGCATAATATAGTACACAGAGCACCTTGGTTTATTTAATCTTTATGAGATAGAGAAAGTAGTATTATCTCCATTTCCCAGATGAGAAAGCTGAGGCTATTCAGACCATAAAAGCAGAAAATATGGGGATTTATGCTATATCAGTTGCACAATTTGTAATACCCATTGCACAAGTGTCCCTGCCCCTAGGTGGTTAGATTATTTTGCTTGGAGTTTTTGCCAGCTGAGCTGTGTGTCTCTAAATTATCCATGATAAGGACTATTTCTGACCACATTTGTGCACACTTAAGGAAGGCAGATACAACTGTGGTTTTAATAAGGAAGCTAAAACTTCTGGGATAAAATAATATACCCAAGACCAAATTACAGAATTTTGGATTGTCATCTTAGTGTGGTGTTAATAGAGATTTGACTTGAGATCCTCAAAGCAGCATACTTTGTAAAGAAGTAACATGAGAATACCTCGTAGGTCAGTAGGTTTGCTCTCCGTGAGCTAACACCAAGAAATGGAAGAGGAAGACATCTGAAAAGCCAGAGATAAGATACCTATGATCCCAAAGGAAGTCCTGTTTTTTGTTTTTTAAGATTTTTTATTTATTTTAAGAGATAAAGAGCATGAGCACTGAGGAGGAGCAGAGGGAGAGGGACAAGCAGACTGTGCTGAGCGTGGAGCCCGACGCAGGGCTCAATCCCATGACCCTGAGATCATGACCTGAGCCGAAATCAAGAGTCATATGCTGAACCAACTGAGCCACCCAGGCGCCCCGGGAAGTCCTGGTTTAAAGGAAGTTTTATCCATCAGATCATCTGATTCTGTAAGAACAAATATGGAGCATCTTTGTCTTCCCCTAACAAGCTGCTGCTTCTCAGACATAAATTGTACCACATCTTCTCTTTCTAAGTATCTAAATGTTGGAGTGCTCTGGGGTTTAATTCCTGGACTCTCCATTCTCTTCCTTAGTGAGCCTTCAATGTGGCTTCAAACATCTTCAGCCATGGCTCTCTTCCAGCCTGGCCATTTTACTGAATTGCAGGGATTGTGCAATTGTGCAACTATGTGCCTAGATTATTAGGCACCTTAAAGTTAAGGTTGGCTGAATTCTCATTTCCCTGCCTAGCCGCCTCTGAGGCTTCCCCATCTCAGTAAATGGCCCATCCTCTCACTCCTTTGCTCAGACTGAAATCCTTAGGGTCATCTTTGACTCCGCTCTCTCATACCCTGCATTCATTAGCAAACTTTTTGGCTCTAACCTCAGAGTATATTTTGAATCCAACTGCTGTCCCCCCCCCTCACAGATTTACTGAGGTAAAATTGACACATAAAATTTTAAGATATTTAAAGTATACATCATGGTGATTTGATAGACGTTGAATCCGACCACTTAACCACCTAGACTAACATATAAGTCATCTGTCTTGTTTGGACTACTGCAATAGCCTCTCTTGCTGCCTTAGTTTATTCTCCACCCAGCAGCAGAGGTGAACCTTTTAAAATGTGCATCAGGTCATGATTTCAGCTCAGGTCATGAACTCAGTGTCATGAGATGGAGCCCAGCGTCAAGGCTCCACACTGCAGAGTCTGCTTGGGATTATCTCTTCTCCCTCTGTCATCCTCCCCCCCACCTCCATGCAGTCACTCTCTCTTGCTCTCACTCTCACTAAAAGAAATCTATAAAAAAATAGAATAAAGTCCAGTCCTTACTATAATGTACAGCCCTATACTGTCTGAACCCTGGCTTCCCATAGTCTCACCCCCTTGCTGCTGCCTTTAGCCATGCTGCTGACCTGCTGTTCCTTGAGAACACATGTGAATCTACCTCAAGAGTCTTCACACTTGCTCTTCCTCATGGAATGTTCCTTTCTGCTCCCCGACTTCCACCCCAATTTGCTTGGGTAGCTCTAGGTCTCTGCCCAAAATAAGGTCATTCCTGACCATCGTATCCAAAATAGCAACACTGCTTCCCTCTATCCCTTTACCCTGCTCTACTTATTTTAACATTTAAAAAATTGAGCTAAAATTCACCCTTTTACAGTGGTACCATTTCAGTGGGTTTTAGTATATTCAGTTATTTTTTTTTAAGATTTTATTTACTTGAGAAACAACACAAGCAGGAGGAGGGGCTGAGGGAGAGGGAGAAGCAGGCTCCCCGTTTAGCAGGGAGCCCAACGTGGGGCTCAATCCCAGGACCCTGGGACCATGACCTGAGCCACCCAGGTGCCCCTGGTATATTCAGTTATGTATCATCACCCCAAAGAGACCCCATACCCAATTAACAGTCACTCTTCATCCCTCTGTGCCACCCTCATTCCCCACCCCTGAAACCACTTACATACATTTTGTCTCTAAAGATGTGCCTATTCTGGACATTTCATATAAATAGAATCATACAGTATGTGGCCTTTTATATCTGGCTTCTTTCACTTAACATAGTGTTTTCAAGGCTTGTTCATATTGTAGCATGTGTCATTATTTCATTCCTTGTTTATGGTCAGTATTCTGTGAATCTACCACATTTTTATAATCCATCAGTTGATGGGCATTTGTACTTTACTTTCTGGCTTTTATAAATAATGATGCTATGAACATTAGTATACAAGTTTTTGTATGAACATATTTTCAGTTCTTTTGGGTATATAACTAGGCGTGGAATTGCTGGCTCATATTATTAATGTTTGACTTTTTGAGGCAATGTCAAACGGTTTTCACAAGCAGCTGCACTATTTTACATTCCCACCAGCATATGTGAAGCTTAGTTTCTTCCTATGCTGTGCAAAGTTTCCTTTTCCTAACAGCAATTATCACTGCCTGACATACTGTATTCATTTATTACAGTCTGGTTCTTACACTAGACATCCGGCTCTGAGAACTGGGGCTTCTGTCTTGTTTGTTGCTGTAGCCCCAGCACCACAAAGTTCCTGGCACAGAGTAAAGCACCCAAAAATATCTGCTCAATCCATGAAAAGAGTTCAGTAACCTTTTTTTTCACTTAACCACTTCCTTTGATCTTTGTGTTAACCTTTAGTTACCCAAGTAATAAATGGACACATTTTTTTCCTGTAAAAATTTTAAAACATTATGACAGAGCAAAACCCCTTTTGAACAGTACCCACAGTCCTGGTCCTATTGCTCCTTCACTGTGAATCCTTTGCAGTATATCCTTCCAGACTTATGCCCATGTACCTATGTATGTAACAAAGTTGCAAAGGAGGAAAGTACATAGTTTGGGCTTTTTTTTTTTTTTTTTTTTTTTTACACATAAATTATATACTACAGGAACATTTTACAGCTTATTTACTCAACACTGCATTGGAGGTCTTTCCATGCCAATATATATACCTCTACTTTTTTTAACTGCTACCATAGTGTTTTGTGGAATGTACTACCACTGTTTGTTTAGCTGTTGCTGTTTTTAAAATCACAAATAATTCGTGGAGTAAGTAATTTTTGGAAAGCAGCATTTTAAAAGGTTTTTAAAGCTTATATCATGATACTAGATCATCCAATAATACTATGATATCAGAGCATCCAAAGTAGCCACAAAGAAGGGGATTAATATTAGGGAAGTAGCAAATTTCAGTCCTGATTTTTATACTTCAAAGAATAAAATCAATTTCTCAGAAACATATAAAACAAAATTCATTTTAATGTCATGGTGGTTAGGTGTCAAGCTCAGTTACAAATAGAGTTTTTTTTTAATTCCCACAGCTTGGAACTTTTTAGACATTTAAGGATTATAATACAACAGTAGTCTTCCTGCCACTCTGAGGGATTCACTGAAGAGGCATCTCTGTATCACAATTCCCATAGCATTTAATGAGCCTGCCATTTGGCATTGGCATTTACATACTATCTTATGCCTTCCTGGCCCTCAAAGGAGGCTGGGTCTTAGCCTTCTAAAAGATGCAGTAAGGGGCGCCTGGGTGGCTCAGTTGGTTAAGCGACTGCCTTCGGCTCAGGTCATGATCCTGGAGTCCCTGGATTGAGTCCCACATCGGGCTCCCTGCTCGGCAGGGAGCCTGCTTCTCCCTCTGACCCTCCCCCCTCTCATGTGCTCTCTCTCTCTCTCATTCTCTCTGTCTCAAATAAATAAATAAAATCTTTAAAAAAAATAAATAAAAATAAAAGATGCAGTAAAGATTAACAAGTATAATATCTTCTGTGTTTATGCTTCCGCATTTTCAGCATTTTCTTTCTCCTTCCCAGTTCTATTAGTTTATCTTGATGCCTACTTGAAAATGTGAACTATTTTTGGACAGCCCATATTCATGCATAACTTTTTATTTAAAATTCTGGTCACAAAGTTTAGGTGCAAACATTCTGGAATTCCCATTTTTTCACTTTTGGGTTTGTGCCTAGTAGTCAATGCTTTTATAATGCCTTTGAGGCACTGGGTGCTGGGGGTTACCACTTATTCTTTGTTTTAGGATTTTTACTTCTTTCTTCAAAACCTATACTTCTAGATTATCTTAGATTAACTAGACATTGTGTACATTTGTGTAAAATAATTTCTAGAAAAACAAAACAAAATCTTTGTTTTGTACTACTTGATCTCCAGTAGATGGCACCAAATACCCTTTAAAATTCATGATACTAATTCCTAGTTGGTGTTAGTGGCTAATTGATAATTTCTTCCACCACCACCACCACCAGGGAATAGAAAGGGCCCATTCTTTCATCTAATTCTGTGATTGTTATATAACTTAGTATTTTTGTCCATGGTTTAAGATAAACCTGTTGGGGGGACCTGGCTGGCTCAGTTGGAAAAGCAGTCAACTGTTGATCTGAGGTTCTAAGTTCAAGCCCCATGTTGGGTGTAGAAATTACTTAAGAATAGAACCTTCAAAATTTTTAAAAAGGGGCGCCTGGGTGGCTCAGTCGTTAAGCGTCTGCCTTCGGCTCAGGTCATGATCCCAGGGTCCTGGGATCGAGTCCCGGGTTGGGCTCCCTGCTCAGCGGGAAGCCTGCTTCCCCCTCTCCCACTCCCCCTGCTTGTGTTCCCTCTCTCGCTGTGTCTCTCTCTGTCAAATTTTAAAAAAAAGATAAACCCATTGGTATTTAAATTATTAATTTGCTATTTCTGACAACCTTTTTTTCCGTTTTATGTAGTGGTTTTCAATCACATTGATTCAGGGGGAAGGATCATGGTATTGAAATAAGACTGGACTAAAAAAAGTTGCGGATAAGAGAAAGAATAAAGAAATATGCTGAATGTTCATGATAAAATCACAGAAAATATAAAAGTATATAAAGCCCAAATTTAAGATAATGAAGTGTTTTTACTATTGTCAGTTTTAGTACTTTAGTAGAATTGTATTTATTTCATTATGACTTTCAAATTTGTTTTACAAATAACTTGCAATTAAAAAATACTCATTAAATGGGTCGCCTGGGTGGCTCAGTCGGTTAAGCGTCTGCCTTTGGCTCAGGTCATGATCTCAGGGTCCTGGTATCAAGTCCCACGCTCCTTGCTCAGCGGGGAGTGTGCCTCTCCCTCTCCCTCTGCAGTCCTCCCCACCGCTCATGTATTCTCTCTCACTCTCTCTCTCAAATAAATAAATGAAATCTAAAAAAAAAAATACTTGTTAAAAATGTTATATCCCCATTCTCATTTCTGACTCCTTGTGCTTTCTTGAAAACCTTTATCTTCAGTGTATTAGCTTTCATAAGAAGAAGCTTTTAGATTCAATTAACCATTAAAACCAGAAAATGTTTCCTATACGTCAGGCATGGTTTACTACATTTATTCTACCTGTTAATTCTGTTGACTTTAATTTTAATGGATTTGTCAACCACTAAAAAGGACACCTTTAAAAAAATTCCCATCATGATTACATTTACAATGTTTTTCTTCCTTTACCCCCAGTGTTTGAGTGTCAGTGTTTGTGACTCAGTCTGGAAATCTATTTCTTAACTCTTGTTTAAGACATTGGTAGCATGGGCTGTAGGCGAAACAGATCTAGGTTCAGTCTCCATCATCGAAGGAAAGTCACTTAGCTTCTCTGGGTCTCAGTTTCCTGGTGTTCAAAATGTAGATAATTAACCTATCTAATTGGATTATACTGAGGATTAGTGATAATGCAGGTGACACATAGTAAGCTATTATTTTCATATATTGCCAACAGTAAACTTTTTTAAAAGCTTTATGAAATATGTTCAAGCTTACCAAGACATTTATTCCTCCTTTTTAAGATGGAGATGTCAGTATATTAACAATGTAACTTGGGTCTCCGGATAGCTAGCTTTCATCTCAAAAATCTTGATAGGCTTAGGGAATAATCCTTAAATTTTTAGTTCTATATATTTCTATTGGTACCACCCCACACACAAACACTATTTATAGACTTGAACAGAGGAAGTTTTTTTGTTTTTTGTTTTTAATGTTTTCATCTAGAATTAAAAGGAAAGGGAAGACTGTAAGAGATTTGGGTCTAAGAACCTCGGGATTCAGCCCCAATCATTCTGTAGGTGCAGTACGTTTTTGAGCTTTTGAAGCACCCCCTCGCGTGAGGGAGTGATTGAGGGAGTGATTATGCCTGCACTTGGGGTAGGGGTGGAGAGTGCCATGAAAGACGCGCAGGGCTGTAAACAGCCGCCCGATTTCACCGCTTTCTGAGAAGAGAAGAAACGCTGGGCGGCGAGCATTCAACGCGAGCCAAGCTTTTTCCTTCAAGCCCCACAGCCACGTGGCGCCCGCGGGAGCCCAGGGCCCACGAGGTTGCCGGCGCCGCTCTCCCTTCAGGGGGATTCGCGGCGGGGCCCACCGCCGCCCGGGTCCCGGAAAGCCTGGAACCTCTGGGACCGTGGCCGCCAGACCAAGGGCTCCGGCCCGGAACCCGAGCGGGACAGAGCGCCCAGGAGACGCGCGGTGCCAGCCTTCCACTCGAGGGATACCCGGCAGGCCCTCGGAACTTTTCCCCGGGGACAGGTCCAGGCAACAGGTCCGAGGCAGGGCCGGGATGGGCCGGACAGAGCCGAGCTCCACGGCGGCCGGTGAATCAGCGCCAGCGCCCAGGTCAGCCCTCCCAGCCAATGCCAGATCAGGGGAGGAGTAGCGGCGCCGCTGATCACCAGCCACTCAGGGCTCGCTGGACCCGGAGAAAGGTGACGTCATCGTAACTGGGAGGTTTCAGCCGGCTCCACCAATGGGAGATAGGCAAAGTGGCTCGCTTTCTGTAGCTCTGGGCCAATACTAACAAAGCAAAAGGGGGTTGTCGGTATAGAACCAATGGAAAACAGGGAAGGAGCACGAGGCGGAGTTGCGAATCCTGTCACCAATTGGAAAGAGGGGGTGGAGCCCGGGCCTTGTCAAGCATGACCAACCAGAGAGAGGAGCGGACTCTAGTAGGCGGGGCCGTAATGCTTTTCCCCAATCGGACAAGGCCAGGGGCGGGGCATTCTTTTGGGTGCCCAATGAGGAACGCAGCCGAAGCGGGCCTGTCAAGAGAAGGGCCTGGGGGCGGGGGGATGGTGAGTCGGAGATAAACACTCCGCGGCGGTGGCGGCTGCTGCTCTTCTTCGGGTTCTGTCACGGTGTCGGCGGTGCCCAGCTCACCGGACCCCCCCCTTCTGGCGAGCGTGGTAGCCAAAGAGGCTCTCTCAACCCTGCTCTGCGGGGTCCACAGCAGGGCGCGGGTGTCCGGCGGCGGCGGCGAGCCCGTGGGCAGTGGGGGTTGGTCCCGCGGCTCCGGCCCCCGGTGCAGAATGGCGGCGGCGGTTCGGATGAACATCCAGATGCTGCTGGAGGCGGCTGACTACCTGGAGCGGCGGGAGAGAGGTGCACGGGGACGGGAGGGGTCCGTCCCGAGCGGGGGCCGGGGGCTCTGAGGGGCCCGGCCGCGGGGTAGGGGCGCCCAGCCGCTCTGGGGGTGGTTGGAGGCGCAGAGAGCGCGACCGCGAGCGCTCCCAACCCCTCCAGCTCTCCCCACGCGCGGTCCGAAGGGAGGCCGCCGCTGCCCCAAAGGCAATGAATAAGGGTGGAAAAGGGGCCGCTGCCCCCCGGAGTCCGGAGCGCCGTCCCCCACCGCAAAGCAAATGGGGTGCCCGGGGTCCCCTCGGCCAGGCCCTTGGTTTACCTCACCGGGGCTCGTCCTGACCGGCCCCCAAGTGGGCCCGGCGCCCGGTCTCCCAGCTGGAGGAGCAGCGATTCCCCTGCGCCCCCCCTTCCCCGCCCTCTGGGTTCCGGGTGTTTGCCCCGCACCTTCGCCCGAGGCTGGTCCCACTTAAAGCACGCCAACCTGCTGGACGTTGCCAATGGGGAACCCAAGCTCCATGAGCTTAGCGACTTGCTGTGTCTTTCTCAACAATGAGCAGCTGGAATGCTCCTTACACCTGCTCCGAACTGAGGGTATTCACACAATTAAAAAAAAAAACAATCATTGTTCTAAGAATTCCACCTTGCATCGTTTGTTTCTTAACACAATATTCTTTTAATGAAAAATAAAATTTAAAAAGGAAATACTGTGAAGGGGAGAGAGTATTGAATGTTCTAGGCTCATTCATTAACTGGATCCTTCGGTTTTCTAGAAGCTGAACATGGTTATGCCTCCATGTTACCATACAATAACAAGGACAGAGATGCCTTAAAACGGAGGAACAAATCCAAGAAGAATAACAGCAGTAGCAGGTAATTTGGTAAATATTTCTCTTTTTCTTTTAGATTATAGTGCAGATGATACGAACTGCAGAATGGAAGTTGCCTATTGTGCTTATGACCCAGTAAATATATTAAGTAGCAATCATGATTCAGTAAGGCACACATGGTCTTAAGCCATTGAGGAAGCAGCCCTTCTGTTTGGGTTGAGGGGACAGAAAAGAGAAATGGAAATGTTTTATATTTCTTTATGAACTTTTAAACTTAATTTTGCTTTTCTTCCCTTTTGGAACAAAAATCTCTGGAAACTTCCAGTGAAATTAGTAACAATGACAATATGTTGCCTTCAGAAGTTGCAGATTCAGGGCAGGTTTTTTATAATTGAAAATGCTGGACATTATCCATTTCTTTTACTTTTCATAGTGAAGATTTTATAAACATGTTAAAGTATCTGATTTAGCGTAGGTGGTAGGATTTCATATTTGACATGTAAATGAAATGCAGTGGTTTGTCTCAATCTGTTACATCTATTTATAATGGCAAAGAGGAATGATAGAGGTTAAAACCTGCCTTTTTGGTGATGGAGGATTAATATTAAAATATTAATATGCAACAGTCCTTTTATGTTAGCCTTATAGTTCTTAAAATCTGTGAATTTCACTGGGAAGTATGTGGCTAATGGTCAGTGAAATCACGTTAAAACCCTGACTGTAGTTCCTGGTACCTATGAGTACTCTATTAATGCTACTGCTCCCTTTTTCCCTTCTTTGCCCTTAAAGTATAAGTTAGGTAGGAAATCTGTTAGGTCTATTTACTTACACCTTTCATTCCAGTAAATTAAAGTCATTCACATTTTCATCACTGACTTAGAATCCTTATTCCTCCCTGCAACTAACTGTATTTGGTTAGCCTCTGTGGCATAATACAGACCACTGAAAGCCAGGAGGTCCCACTTAAACCTAAAACTCACTTGTTCTTGCTGCTGCTTCTATCCTTGATTCATCCCATTGTACTTAGTGTTGGTAGAACCACAGGATGTGAGCAGCACACATGTGCTGAGCTCTTGACTAAGAAGGCACGTGAGGGATGAACCTAGTAATTAACTACCCTGTGGTTTTTCCTTTCCCTCCCATCTTTCACATTACCTGTGAAAGCCACCTGGTAGCTAATAGATCTGTGTGTGGGTATTAAGGGCCTATTAGGAGAATGTTAATACTTGTATTATGCAGTGGTATAAAATGATTTAGCTGTGTTGCATTTTGTTACAGTATTTTTAAGATTTTGTTTGGAAGAACTTTGAAGTCTTTTGGTTTATTTTTCCTGAAAAAGGTAGTCCATATGTTGCTTTTACTTTTGTCCATTCATGATTTGGGAGGAATTGTCCACCTTACTAGTCAAGGCTTAATCCTTAGCACTTTATTTTTCCCTAAGTTTCACTTTACTTTTCCCTAAGTTTGGAGGAGGTTCAGTGGTGGGGAGAGGAAGAGAAAAGGATGTTGAAAGAGAAGTAGGCTGGTCCCCAAAGGTGATTAGGAAAGAAAAATAATGATAATTGAGAACTGCAAGTCAAGAAACAGATTCTTTCTCTTTAATATCCAGTGTTATTATGGAAAAAATAGCTGTAACTTCTGAGTTTTGGAAAAGCTCTCTTCTGTTAATGGGCTTGGTTTGTTTTCCATGGTTTCAGACTGGAGGCTATCACAGTTTCTCATATTCTTGACTAATAATGAATTAGGGTAATATCCTTAGTGGTGCAAGGATCTCTGAGAGACCATGATTAAACCTGGAGATGGCACGAAGCAAACATGAAGCAAGAGCAGGTTGTTTTGTTTAAATGTGATCACTTCCTTCATGCCCTGTTTGGAATGACCCTTACCTGAGCAGTGAGACATCATCCCAGAGAATGCAGTTTGAACCCTTGATTTGAATTAGACTTCTCTCCAAGGCCATGTATGGTCAGGATTTTGAACTGAGGTAAGGGCGATGGAGAGATCACTGCTGGTTTACATAACCACCAGATAATAGTTTATTCTTGTTAATTCAGGTTGAAATGCTGTGCTCTTTGCTTGTAGAGTCAAGTCAGGGGGCTACTTTTCCTTGGACAAAAAAAAAAAAAGATTTAGCCACATATCCAACTTCTTGGGAACTAAAAATGCAGATCTTAATCCAGTCTCTCTAGTTGCATGTTTAAAAAACAAAAACAAATGAAATTGTGAATATTGTTTCAGAATCATCTAGAGAACTACTGGAATACAGGGGAGGTGGAATCTTTTTTTTTTTCTACGGGTTTTTGAAATCAGTTACTAATTATTTAGAACTGAAATCCAGAGTTTTTAAAGGTATATTTTGTAAAATTGCAAAGCAGGCTTTGGCACTCGTGAAAGAGGAAGTTCAGGACCTGCCACCTAGCTCTTTTATGCAACAGTGGCCATGTAGCTGAGCTGACATAGAGAATCTTTTTGAACCCAAGAACTTTTTCCATTCTCATACACTGTAGTTTGGCTTAGTTATCTTTTTGTAAGTAGGCTCCACCTCCAGCGTGGAGCTCAATGTGGGCCTTGAACTCATGACCCTGAGATCAAGACCTGAACTGAGATCAAGAGTCAGACGCTTAACTGACTGAGCCACCCAGACGCCCCTTGTTAGAATATATTTTTCAATGGTGACATTTGACCTTTACCAGTGATTCCAGAGTTATCAAATCTTTTCAGTAACCACATGGAAAATAATTTTGACACAAGGTATCTATGTATTCTCATAATACTTTAATTAAAAATATAAATGTTTACCCATTAACAGTTGGCAAGCAATCTCTGATAGTTTTTGAAAGGCTTATTTTCATTAAAGACAAACTCAGTTTCAGTCACCCAAATGCACTTCAGTAATGCTTTAGCCATTAGATGTAAGTCCCCTTGTAAAAATCCCAATGTGTTAATACTCTTAAGTAATCAAATAAGATCTGTAGTTACCGAAACTGTTCAAAGTCTGGAAGGAGTTGTCTGTCCTACAGAATTTGTTAAAAAGTTTATCTTGGGGATTCAGAATTTTTCTTATATGTATCTTCAAAGAATCCAGAAATTTTTGGTAAGAGTGCCCTGTGTGCTATTTTCTATAATCAGAGATTATATTCTTTTCAAATATCCACCCTTCTCTCTTCCACCACCTTCCTGGAATGGTCCTTGCCTACAGTTAAACGGGGAAATTCTGACCAGCTGCTATCATATACTTTCATCCATTTAAAAAATCTGTCAGACTTTGAACTTGTTATTCCCTGTTAAAACTAAAATGCCACGTGCTTTAAAGCCAAAGGTTTGTAGTGCAGGCCTGACTCTTGTTAACTGTGATATCCTGCCGGCCATTGCAGGAAGTAAACCTTCAGGAAAATGTAACTGAAGAAAGTTGAGGGAAAACCAAGTGAATCAATGTAAAGCTTTTAAGGTAACCAACTTTGGGGTCCTTTACCTAGAAAACAAATATTCTAAAACTTAAAATACTGTCATTATTTTCTTGGTTTTTCTCGTTAATAAAAATCGGTGTCCCAAGAGCCTTGTGGAAGAGAAGTTTTATTGCTGGATTGGAAATTTCTCATTCCAAGACTATAAACCCTCCACCACCCTTCTCTGGTGTGAATGAACTTGGCGGTGGTTGCCCCCTGATATAAATGAGTGGCGGAGCATTCACAGAAGTCCTGTTTCTCCATGATTACTGTTGAAAATTCCTCTGTAGGCCCAGGAAGGTTCTGGCCTCAGCCAGGGTGTTCTCTCCTGAACTGGTTAGATTCCAGAGAATTTCCATTAAAGGTCAAGATTGAGCTCCTTTATAATGCTGGGATGTTCCTCAAGTTTATAATTAGGGAGGAGTTGTGTGAGGACGACACTGTAGTGGCCATATTGACTGACTTCCTGTGACTTCTATGGAAACCTGTCCATAAATTCTTAGACCAGACCTTATATTCAAGGTCAGCTATAAACACTTTAATAATAGGATTTCACATCCACCATAGCTTTTGTCCAAGGCTCTCTAATCACTTTTACAGTTGCTACCTCATTGATCTATGTGTGTTCAGTAGATAATTGACAATAATTTTTACTCCCATTTTACAGAGGGGTTAAACCAAGGACAAGATGGTAAAGAATTTTATTTCTTCTACAGTACCAGTTGGTGGCAAAGCTAGACTTCACATTTCACCCTCACTGTGGCTTTCACCAGTCTGTATCGTCTTTATGTTGAGCTAAGTTTTAGAAGCCCCTTCCTGAAATCATTTGGGAGCTGTTCACCAGTAGCGTTTTGCAGGCGGTTGTACATGATCAAATAATTACGTCAGGGAGTAGAAAGATTGAGGGAAAAGGGATTATTTTTATCCACTTAAAATTGTATCCTATTGTTAAGCAACTTAGCATAAAATTTTGGCATATCTACTACACCTAGAAAAAACTGCAGGACTAGGAGGAGGTGCCACCTCCACTCTTCTACCCTCAGCCTGAAGAAAGCTTTGGTGTTCTGTAACCCGAATTCACATCACATGGCGCAGCTGTTTTTCTCATTGTATAAATAGGCCCCTTTTATTTCCTTTCTTAAAATGGATTACATTTCCACTAGGGATTGCATGCCTCTTAAGTTTGTCACTTCTCCTTGAACTCTATTTTACATATTTACATTTACCTAACTCCTCAAAGGAACTGATTTCTTTAGCAGATCCCACTGAGTTTTTCCTCCCTTTCTGTTTTCTCTCCTACCAACTTAGGAGAGAAAGAAGTTAAAGTAATTGTATTGGTGCTGAAATAGTTCTTTAAGACAAGAAGAATCTTACTGTTTTCTTATTCCCTCTTTCAGATCAACTCACAATGAAATGGAGAAGAATAGGTGAGTTGGGGATTTTTGGGGTGGGTTGGGGGTCGTTTTGATGTAGTCCTTGATCTTAGAGACTTGGATGCTTTTCGTGGGCTCTTCCCACAAGTAACACCTGATGTAAGAGTTTCCTCAGGCCGACTAAGCAGCACTGCCCCTAAATCACTTAGGTAGATGAAGGGCTTGCAGGTTCCAAAAACCACACCCCCAGCCCTCACTCCTGCAACCCACTCCTCCTGAGGAGGGCCTTCCTGGGTGACTGTTTCACAGGCCAAAGCAGTTTAGGTCATGAGCAGTGTTTCCACAAATAGTGTTTTTAAAAAAAATTACATGCTACTGAATATAATTGGTAGTTCTGTCTTAAATCATGTACACACCCAGATATATATAAATACACATACATATGTGTGTGTATTTACAGTTTACTTGTGAATAAAGATTCTCAAAAATCAGGCAAATATATGCATAGCACAAATTGGAGATGGTGATTCACTAGAGGAGGTCTGCCACCCTCCCTGGGATCCATCTGGCTTCCTGAGTTGATCTCTCTCACCTGGATTGCCTCTTGCTGTTTGTTTAAATCTTTATTTTCTAAATCCAGTTTGCCCCTCCTTCAACGATGTAGCCTAGTGGTTCTTGACTCTGGTTGTACGTTAAAGTCACTGGCAAAGCTTTTATTTTAATGTTTTTTTAAAAAATATTGTTGTATTAAATTACACATGTATACATTTGAGGAGAAGGAACAGATTTTATTTCTGCCAATTTTATAAAATAACATACAAATCTTCAAATATATGAGAACAAATAATGTAATCAAGTCCTATGTGTCCATTACCCAGCTTCAACAATCAACATTTTGTTAATCTTGTATAATCAAAACTACCCCTCTGCATGGAGTATTTGAAAGCAAATCTTTTATCTCTAATAAAGACTTTTTTAAAAACAACCACTTTTACCATGGTGGGTGGGGGGTGGAAATAGTAATTCCTTGTGGAGCTTTAAAATAAAGAAAAAAAGAAACCAATGCCCAGACCTCACCCCTAGCAATTCTGATTTAATTGGTTTGGGTTGAGACTCTGCTCTAGTATTTTTTTAAAAGCTCCCCAGGTGATTCTCATGTGCTGCCAGGGCTGAGAACCATTGAACAAGCTTCATTCTGGTCTCCGAGCTCCCATCAATTTGAAATACAGGCTACCCATTCAGATTGAGTGGCTTTCTCGGTGCTCTGCATGAACAAGATGATGTGTAATGATGGTTCTGTAAATACATATGGTTATTTCATGCAAACCTTCTTTGAAGAGGGAGCCTGACTCTGAAAGTCAGGATCTGAATGACACTTTTCGTCCGTGAAAGGGCAGACTGACCTACTAGGAAGGAGAATGTTGGAACAGGGTGAACATTTAGCATGACTCCGCTGAGGAACTCTGTGTGTGCGTGCATGTGCCTCCCTGCGCACGTGCTTCTCCCCATCCCTCTTCTTCCCTTTTAATTTCTCTGATTGTGACTGTGTTTGAGGTCAAAGCTTCGTTTTTGCTTTAGGGATTTCCAGATCATGAATTGGGAACTCGAAAGTATCTTTTAAGGTGGAAAGGTAATCAGATGTGGCTTCTCTTTCTCATCTTTAGATTCTCAACTTTCTGCCTTTGGGGTGAACTGGGTAAACTGGGATTCCTTCTGCTGAAAAGTCTTCTAGTTCTTCTCCCGCACCTTACGTAGGCATTTATTTTTTTATTATTCCATTAGACACTCATTTTTGTTATTAAAATTTTACCCCTTCAGGCAAGGGCTCTTTGCACTTACTACAACTTTATGCCTTTTACCTCTGCAAGAATGCCACACAATGTCAGTTTTACCTTTTAGCAGTTCAGGGGTGTTTATTTTTGCCTACAGTGTCTCAAGAACTTGCACTCAGTACTAGGTATTAAGAGAGTTCGCACTGGGGGTATTAAATCAGCATGGTCCCCTTCCTAGAGAAATGTCTGTCTAATGGGAAAGATGCAGAGACAGTCTGAATGAATATGCTATGGCTCAGATTGAGGTATACATGAGAGGCTATGGAGGCAAAGAATCTAGAAAACTGGATTTGGAGTCCCCACTGGGAAAGCTGCTTTTAATTCAGACTGCTTCCGTGTGACCAGTCAACTTTTGCTCGCTGAAGAGTTATCTAGTTTCCTTATTGTCCTTTCTTTTTTGGAATTCGGTCTTTTAAGGTCTTGATAATTCTTTCTCTAGTCCAGAGCATGTGAACAGAAAAGAGGGAAGTAAAGACTCAAATTTCTTAATTTAACCAAAATTGGTTGCTGCAGTCCAGGGGAGGGACTTAAAGTTGCCCAGCTCTTCTCCCCTTATGAGTGTAGATGCTTAAGAATCTTCGGGTTTTGAAGTCAGTTGAACAGCTGCTCTTGTAGTCTCCCTGGTTTTAGTAGTTGACGCCTATAAAACAATCCCGCTTTGCTAAGTGCATATACACTTTAGCCATTTTTTACCTTAAAACATCACATAAAAAGATTGACATGGCTCTCAAAAAAACAAAAAACAAAAACTTAGGGAAAGACCTTCTAACAATGGGAATTTGTTTTCCTCTTTGAGATTGCAGAGTTGATTATACTTGGGTTAGATTTTTAAACAGAAACCTTTTCTGTGGCACTTTAGAGATTCTGAGTAATTGGTGTTCGTTAGGACTCCACAAAGAGGACAATATACTCAACACTACCACTTTAATATTCTTGGTGTTGGTAGGAAAATACCCCACCTCCACCATTCTAGAAGGCTTGTATTTTCCATTCTCTATATGAGGCATTCATGGAGCACTGAAGATGCTGTGTCCTAGGTGCTGGGAATCCAGAGCCTGATGAAGCCCAAGCCCCTGGGGTGAAGGATTCAGTTCATCAGCATAGATAGGAGCATCTGTCACTCGGTCTATGCTTCTCTGAACTGTAACTGGTCGTTGTGGGTCTAGCCTCCTAAGGAAACACTTTGTGCGGTTTTTCTTTTTAAAACTAATTTTACAGGGACGCCTGGGTGGCTCAGTCAGCTAAGCGTCTGCCTTCGGCTCAGGTCCTGGGATCAAGTCCTGCTCAGGCTCTCCTCTCAGGGGCAAGTCTGCTTCTCCCTCTCCCTCTGTGATCTCTCTCACTTTTGCTCTCTCTCTCTCTCTCTCAAATAAATAAAATCTTTAAAACAAACAAAAAACCAACTAATCTTACAGAAAATCTTGAGAAATATAGAAAGTCTTTCTAAAAACAATTTAAATCATCCATAATTCTAGCTGCCAGAGGACAGCAGTGGAACTTTGAAGTGTATCTCCACAGTTGTTTTTGGAAAATAAAAGTATAGTTTAGTGTAGAAAATTGGGAAGTTCCAAAAAGCACAAAAAATATAAAAATCACCTGTAATAGATCTTGCAGCAGTAACAGCTGCTAACGTTCCTGCTAAGTTCTGTATCCATCTAGACTTTTGTGCATACTTTTTTTAAGTCAACATGGGATCATAGAGTAAATAATTTCTATCTTCGGGGTGCCTAGGTGGCTCAGTCAGTTAAGCATCTGCCTTCGGCTCAGGTCCTGATCCCAGGATCCTGGGATTGAGTCCCACATTGGGCTCCCTGCTTGGCAGGAAGCCTGCTTCCCCCCCTCCTGCTTCCCCTGCTTGTGTTCTCTCTCTCGCTGTCTCTCTCTGTCAAATAAAATCTTTAAAAATAATAATAATTTCTATCTTTTCAAGCTACATTATGAATATTTTCCCATGTCCTTAAGTCTACTTTTCTAACATTACTTTTAGTGAATACCCTGTAGTATCTCATATGGATGTGCTGTAACTCATATAACCAATCCCGTTTTAGGTTCTTCCCGGTATTTGGCTAATATAAACAATACTTCCTTAAACTACCTTGTAGGTAAATCTCTGTCCAACACCATAATTATATCCTTAGGGTAAATTTATAGTTGTGGAAATAATGATATAAACATTGTTGTGGTTTTCGATGTTGACTACTGGATTGCCCACCTGGCAGGTTACAGGTCTTACACCTTCACAAGGTGTTAGTATAATCTAAGACCTTCATGAATTTGATACATAAAAAACAAAAGCCGACAACTTGTTTTAATTTGCATTTCTTACATTACTAGCACAGTCAAATAATTTTCTTTTCTTTGTGTGTTTGTATTGCCTGTTAATAACCTCTGCCCAATTTTCTACTCAGGCGTTTGTTTTTTTCCTTATTTTGAAAAGATTATATAATATGAAGGATATATATGAAAGAGATCACCCCTTTGAGTATCATATTATTGTCCAGTTTATCATTTCCTTTAAGAGAGTCCATTTTCTCTCACTGTTTGAACTTGCTGCTTCTATTGTATATTAAATTCTTGTTCGTGGCTAAGTCTGTTTCTAGACTGGTTCTTCTATTCCACTGTTCATCTGCTCTGCTTTTCCTGTGCCAGTGAATATTGTTTCGGTCATTGAGGTTTTATCATGCACTTCAAGATCTGGTAAAGCAAATCCCCACTCCTCCCTCCTTTTTTTTTTTTTTTTTTTTACCATGTTGTTAGCTATTTTCACTAGTTTATTTTTCCCTATGAATTGTATAGTCAGTCCATTTCCCCAACCTCCAAATCCTTTTGGGATTTTCAAAATCAAAATTTAAGAATTTCAATATAAATTAACCTTTAAAAGTTCACGTTCACGTATTAGCTCTTTCCATCCAGGATTTGGTATGTGACTTCATTTATTCAGATCAGTTTTCTGTCTCTAAAGTTTTATAGTATTTCCCCATGCATCTTGTATATTTCTTTTAAAAGGTATTCCTGCATTTAAAAATTTTTAAATCACTATTGTATTCCCATCGTAATTACTAATTTTTGTTGGAATAGAGGGAATTTTTGAATCTTGTTGTTATATGGCTTTGTTGATGATAATTCTACTGTTTTCCTTCTCTTAGCTGGGAATTCCTCTGGTCTGAATGCCTTTCAGTAGCACTTCAGCAAATGGAGACTGACTGAATGCATATAAGCTGCAGCCAGTGGGTCAGGAGTCAGGTGCTAGAATGGACTTTTTTTCAAAAGAAGGCTCTGGCATCTTCTTTAATAATAGACACTCGTTTTTCTGGAATGGTACATATGCAGGCCTTGCTGGAATTAGGCAGCTGGTCTAGAGAGATTACCTCTGCTAGAGTCTTCTGACCCCATGACAAAAGATTTTTGTGTGTGCTCTGTGGGGAGGACTCAGCAGCCTGATCTAAGCTATTATTTTCATTTGGTTTAACAGTATTTCAGTGGCATCTGGTCTGGTATGAGAAACCACTGCAGTCAGGTCTCTTCTGGCAGGATATTCTAATTTATTGCGGGTCCCTATTGTTATATTGGCTTTTCATATGGCCAAGCTCCTCCTGTCGGAAGAAGGTAGGGGCATAACTTTTGCACTGGGCCCGAGTTGTGGTAGGCATTGCACCACTCTTACTGTTTCTGAACTTTCTTGACCACATTCAGATTTCACTCTAGGGTGTTGTAACAAATCCGCATTGCTTTGTTGCCACATGGGGCTAAGGGCACGGCCTGGTTATTACAAAGGGATGTAGCTATCAGTGTGCAAATCTGGCCTACATTGATGGTGTGGAAGAACACCCAGATTTGTACCGCTAGAACCTATCTTTCTTGGACTACACCTCTTGGATAGATGGCATCTGCCCTTGGAAAAACTTGGAGAAAAGACATATGCTGCTTATTCAACTAATTTCCCGTCCCTCCTGGAGCAGTGCGGGCACTGCCTGACTTTTTGTCATAGACATTAATAGTCAAAGGGTGAGAAAGCTAGCAAGTACCAACCGTAAGATGTATTGTGTACATTTTTAAAATTGAGCTCTAGAAAGGAAATATTAATGAATATACTATGTATTTCAAACTTTTAGTAGAGAAGTGATCTTATAACTTCAGAATATAGCCACCGTGAATTGCTATTTATGCCTTGTTCACGGAGTGACCTGTTCCCATACAGCTGGCATATAGAACTGCCTCTGTATTTTTTATAAAGATTACTATCACAATTATCAAAAATCTTCAAAACCTTCTGAGGTTCTGGTTAAGTTGGTAGTAATGATGCATCTGGCAATTATTTATAAAGGGATCATTTTAGTGAAAGGAGGAGAGTACATTTTTCCTCAAAGCATGACTTGTAGTCTTCACCTGGACCTTTTGTTTAACCCGGTAATGCTCTGTTGTCAACCCCAAATCTGGAGAAAGTATCTCTTGTGACCTGTAATCACTTTTAGGGAGTAAATTTTGACCCCATGAGATGATTTGTTTCTTCTTACTCACTATACCAAACCTGTTTTTCTCACTATAGAGCTCATACATAACATACCTGAAATTTTTATTAAACCTCCAATTATCCTATAGAATTTATGAAGCTATTTAATTGGCTAAATCTGTGCCCACACAAAGCTAGGAAATAAGATGGTGAAACTTTAGAGTTAAATAGGCTATTGTGTATTGTTTGCTTTTTTTTCTTCTTTAGTGAAGAATCTGAAGCCCAGTTTTAATGAGAAGTAGTACTCCGGTCCCATGTATCATGTTTGTTAGGTAGGACTTTTCTCAAAGAGAAGGGACATGGATTGCCTAGATACCAGATTCTGCTCTCAGGTTGGCATCTGCAGATGTATTATTATTTCTAGGCTCCAGTGGGTTAACACAAAATGGAAGTCTTGGTCTTTCCCATTACTTGGTAATGAAAGAACAGTTGGATATATAGGAAGTGTGTTGTGTGTGAATGAATGAAGAAATGAATGTGATCTATTTGGAAAGGGAAAAAGCAGGTTCTGATGGTCTATGGAAGCTTGACAGCCTTTTAGGTCAAACAAGATATGGGTGAGGGAAAAGAAAGAATAGGTTTGGTAGAGGGCAAAGGGGAGCCTGTTCTAGAACTTTTAGTGAGGGCTGCTATTTGTCATAGTCTGAAGGCAGCTCAGATCAGTAATTTGCCATAATTTGTTTATGTTTGATCTCCGACTAAATTTTAAGAAGCTCCAGGGCAGGGACTTGATCTAACGCGACAATGTGTCCCAGCACCGATGAAAGTGGCGGTGCACAGTAATCTCTCAGAAAGTGAATGAGAGCCAAGTGTATGGTTCTAGATTTCCACCTGTGAATTTAACTCCTTATCTACCCCCTTCACTGGCCGCCATCCTGTACGCTCTGCTCTGACCTTCTAACTCTTCTTTGCGTCCTGTCCTACACTCTACTGTGAGAGCGTTCAGTTACACCTCCAGTTAGAAAAAGGAATCTGACAGCAGGGCCTTTCTCCTAACAGACACGCACATGCACCCGGTTGGATACCATTCCCACTCGTTGGCCACATTCGGGCAGGAAGAACTTTTGGGGTAACCTAGCAAATTCAGGAGCCCTGGCTGCAGATGGCACAGTCTACCTATGGTCTTAACTCTTTTCCCAGTTTATTCTCCAGTTGACAAATCTGCTGGCCTGAGAGGGAGAGAGACACGGATAGACTCAAGGGCGCTTAAGTCTGGAGGCAGAAATAAAAAGAGCAGCATTCAGAACTGTCTTAAGAGCACGCTGGCTAGCCCAGGTGCCTTCTGTTGGTGCCCGGGGCGCTGGGAGGAGGTATGCCTCCAGCAGCCTAGAGCCTCTTCATTAATGACTTCCGTTCGCTTGGATATTTAGTTTTCCATAATTCATGGCTGACAAGACTTAAGGAAAACTAACAACAGAACAGTGTGGTATCAAAACATATATTTAAATCTTTAATATATTTGGAATTTATTTTGATGTTAGTCTTCCCACTCCTCTATTTTCCGAACAATCCATGCTTTTCCTAAGGATTTGTAGTGTTACCTCTGTTATATGTTAAATTCATACCTATTCTTCAGTCCGTTTCTGGGAATTTTTTATTCTGTTCCCTTGATTTGTCTGCCCATTCCTCTATTAGTGTATACTGTTTTTTAATTATTAAAGCTTTATGATACAATTTAATATCTGGTATAGCACATTCCTCCTCATTCTTCTTTCTCAAAAATCTGGCAATCCCTTATACATGTATTCTTCTAGATGGAATTTAGACTAATTTCCCAGCATTAAGAAGAACACTTGGAATTTTTTCCCCCCCTTGGAATTATGTTAAATTTATAGACGAACTTGGGTAACATTGGCATCTTTGCTTTTAGGTTTCATGTCTAGGAAGGTGCTACTTTTTTCCATTTATTCAGATTTTCTTGTCTCTCAGCAAAGTTTTATAGTTTCCTTCCTAGAGATCCTTCCTAAGCTGTTTTAAGTTTATTCCTAAATATGCTCTCCTTTCTTCTTGCTGTTGTATGAGAGAGATTTTCGGTGCTTTGGATATAGATAGCACATCCAGAGATGTGTGTGGACTTCCAAGGTCAGTCTTTGCCCCCGTATTTTCCTTGGGCTGTTGCAGTGCAGCTGGGGCAGGGAGAGTCGGGTGCTCTTCAGGTGCTTCCCCCCAGCCTTGGGCTCCCTTCGACCCAAGACTCTACATGATGTGTGGCCAAGAAGGAGTTTTCTCTTATGCATGCATTAGCTTTATAAGATCCTTGCTAATTTTTTGAAATTTTTTTAATTCCAGTACAATTAACATAGTGTAATATTAGTTTCAGGTGTATAATACACTGATTCAGCACTTCCACACATTGCCCAGTGTTCGTCCCAAGTGCCCTCCTTAATCCCCGTCACCTATTTCCCCCATCTCCCTACCCACCTCCCCTCTGGTAACCATAGGTTTGTTCTCTATAGTTAAGAGACTGGTTCTTGGTTTGCCTCTTTTTTTTTTTTTCTTTGCTCATTTGTTTAAATTCCACATGTGAATGAAATCATACAGTATTTGTCTTCCTCTGACTTATTTCACTTAGCATTATACTTTCTAGTTCCATCCATGTCATTGCATGCAAATGGCAAGATTTCATTCTTATGGCTGAATAATACTATGTTGTGTATATATTTATACCACATCTTCTTTACCCATTCATCTACCCATGGACACTTGAGCTGCTTCCATACTTTGGCTGTTGTAGATAATGCTGCTTATAAACACAGGGGTGCGTGTATCCCTTTGAATTAGTGTTTAGTTGTTTTGCTCTAGTAGTGCGATTACTGGATAGTAGGGTAGCTCTATTTTTAACTTCTTGAGGAACCTCCATACTGTTTTCCACAGTGGCTACACCAGTTTGCATTCCCACCAACAGTGTAAGAGTGTTCCTTTTTCTCCACATCCTTGCCCCCACTTGTTTGTGTTTTTGATTTTAGCCATTCTGACAGATATGAGGTGGTATCTCATTGTAGTTTTGATTTGCATTTCCCTGATGACGAGTGATGTTGAGCATCTTTTCATGTGTCTGTGGGCCATCTGTAGGTTTTCCCTGGAGAAATGTCCATTCATGTCTTCTGCCCATTTTTAAATGGATTATATTTTTTGGGCGTTGTTGTATCAGTTCTTTATATATTTTGGGTACTAGCCCTTTATTGGATATGGCATTTGCAAATATCTTCTTCCATTCAGTAGGTTGCCTTTTAGATTTGTTGATGGTCTCCTTCACTGTCCTTGATTTTTTTTAAATGTAAAAATAGTATCTTTAGCATAAGCAAGATCTGTATTGCCATAGAAAATAGGTTACGTTTTCCATTAAATTTCTTTAATGACAGAAGATAAGTGTTTTCTTTAAGGAAGAATTGGATTTTACCAGATAGCCTCTATCTACCTAATGAGACACTTTTGAGTTTCCCATTGATTTTATTTTTTTCTTTTTTTAAAGATTTTATTTATTTATTTGACAGACAGCGAGAGAGGGAACACAAGCAGGGGGAGTGGGAGAGGGAGAAGCAGGCTTTCCATGGAGCAGGGAGCCTGATGTGGGGCTCGATCCCAGGACCCTGGGATCATGACCTGAGCCGAAGGCAGACACTTAACGACTGAGCCACCCAGGCGCCCCGAGTTTCCTGTTGATTTTCAAAGGAATATTATAGTGTTATACAAATTGTTCCCAGTAATTATCGGTCACAGAAAAAACTAGAATTGAAAGAACAACAGCTGCCATGTAAGAGCGCACTCCTGTCAGATCCTGGCCAGGGGCTTCCATTCCTTGTCGCAGTTAATACACTGGCCCTGTCGGGCGTGGTGTTCCTGTCTGCTGCTGAGAAAGCTGATGCCACGTGGAGTTAAGTGATCGGCTCAAAGTCACACAGGAAGTAAGTGGCAAAGCCAGGGTCCCAAACCTTTGCTCTTACATACCATGCTAACATTTGGTTGTATGGTGACAGACAGATTCAGACTATTAAAAGAACTAAAAACAAAATTTGAGATCCTTTTCAAAACCTTACTGAAGAAAAACTGTAGTTTGTATCTAATTTAGTTATCCCTAGTTGTAGGGCACACTTGATTCTAAGCATTACTGATTATAGCTCAGATCAAAGATTGGTCTCTTTATGCTACTATAGACCAAAGGTGTATCTGTCCATTCAGAATAATTAAAGCAATATTTCTGAAGAGTCAGCACAGAAAGTTTGTCAAGGTTCATGACCTAGGTACAAAGCAGTTGGATCAGCACAAACAGAAGAGGCAGTTGCGAGCAGGAAGGAGCCAGGGTTTGGCACAAGCCCCTTCTGCTGGGGGTGGGGAGCAGGGAGGCAGCTCTTGGCAACAGGATGACTGGCTGAAGAAGATCGGCTGGGAGGAGGTCTAAGTAGGGATCAGACTGGGCTATTGAGTGGCTTCCTGTTAAGTACATGTGGCAAAACCTCTGTTGGTTCCCCAAGGGGGAGTTAGACCTAGTTCAGAACGGGACACTGATCCCCCTCCTTGAGGACCAGAGCCCTGGGCAGGGGAATAGTCAGGACTGGGGAGGAAGAGCTGAGATGGGTGCTTGTGTTACTTGCTCTGGATCTCGTGCTTCATGGGTGCTCTCAAGGCTGGCTGAGGGGTTGCAGATCCTAGGGTGCAGTGTGCCTGTGTGTGTGTGTGTGTGTGTGTGTCAGGATTGAGGAGCCTCGGGGAGCTTTTACAGAGGAGTCCGTTTGCTTGTTTATCTGGTTCAGGAGTCGAATTTCACTATTACATGACAGAACCGAGCCTGCTCCGTAGACCTCACCCCTCCCCTGTGGTTGGCCTAGGTGCCAGCCTGGGGATGTCTGCAGGTGGGCAGGGCAGCCAGTGGGCTGAGCAGTGAGGTGCTAGAGGAGGCCAAGACAGGCACTACCAAAGACAGAAGTTGGCTTTGGATCTCGACAAAAATCCAGAAAAGCTCTGGTCGTACTTTCATAGAACCAGGCCAAAAAAACACTGAATGAACATGTATTATCCTTAGCTTGAATTAGTCAAATGGCTTATTTCTGGTTTCACAACTGGAAGTGTTCTCTGGAAGAACCCACATTTGGGTAGTGAGAATTATACTTTCTGGGCTAGACTCCCTGTACAACTAGAAATGACGATGCATGGAAAGATGACTTTATTATTATATTTTTATCAGTAGACAAACTTCCTAGAAAATTTACATACTCATATTTGTAGATAAACCCACATCATAAAATGACTAATAGGACACTGTTCTGAATCATGCAGTCTTTGCAGATAACAAGCTGAAAAATGTCTACATCTAATTTTTGAACCTTTTTTCCTAACTTGACAGTTTGTCTATAAACTTTGGGAGATATAATTTGGATAACTGCATAAGTGACTATACTTTCTCATGGTGTTTCTAATATCTATTTTCATGACTCTTCTTGAATATTATTATCCAAGGTGAACAGGTACATTTTACACACAGTTTTTCCTCCTGTAGTGGTAGGAGGAGCAAACCTCTAATGGGAGCCTTTGCTTGTGACCATTCCACATGGACAGGGTTTCAGGGCAAGTGGAAGTCTTGTCAAAGAGTAAGGCATTTTTGTACCATTAAATCTTCCTAGCTCAAGAGCAATTGCTGTATTCTTCAAGTTTGTCAAGGCTTAGAGGGCCCTCGGAGAGTCTAGGACAGCTCCTTCGAGAGCTAGACAAGGAAGGAGGCTTGGAAGCGGAGGAGGCAGGGGGCTCGGAAGGATGTCTAATGCACCACTTGTTAGATCTGCCTTGGAGGAACATCCCGAAGTCTTGATATGAAAGGTGTGAATGGACTTCCTTGGTCATTATCATACATATGGACCTCTTGGAGCTTTCTGAAGCAGTTTTCTTCTTTTAGTTCCAACTTTTGCTAATACAGTCAAAAATTTTAAGGGGAGCGGAGGGCAAATTAAGCTTTAAGGTTGTCTCCTGGCTCCCGGGAACTCTGCTCCAGGTGGTTGTGTGTGGGCTGTGGGCATGTGTCTAAAACCCCAGGAGCCTAAGCACTGTTGAAGGTGCAGAGGTGGAGTAGAGATGGACTGTGTCCTCCAGAAGCTTACTGTCTAGTTGAATAGTGACATGACCCACTCAGCAGACATTTATTAAGGGGGGGAGGGGCACCGTAGTAAGTGGCAGTCCAACTTTCTGAGGAGTTTGCAATGAATGAGTGGTTAAGTAGCAAATACCAAACAATTCAGGCAGAACCGTGAACTTCCCATTGACTAGTATAAACCATTAAGTACTCAGAAAGTGGAGGAATCACTATGGGTTGGAATGGCCTGTGAAGGCTTTCAGGACGTGCTGGGCTGAGGCAAAAACTCTGAATTCTGGCTGTTTCTCCCATTCATGGGATCTGCTAGGTTCTCGAATAAAGCACAAAGAAATGAAGTGTTAATTTCCAAAACTTTAGGGACTCCGGTCAGTCTGTGACTAAAGGTTCTCTCTTGAGTGGCTCACTGCGGCTTCTGCTTCCTCTGGCCTTTCTCCCTTCCTGCCCCGTCCCACTGTACCTCTGAACACCCTTCAAGGCCTACATGTGGTTATCTCTAGCTGTTCTGCATGCTTGTGTGGTGTAGCAATGCTGATGATGTGCTTTTTCCTTATTTTTTAAAAAATCTACTTTTTGAATAGCAGTTTACATAGTTGAAAAACCAAAAGATATGTTATTCAGTAAAAATTCACTCCCTTTCCTTATCCTTGCCTATGCCCTGACTTCTCTCTCCTTGCAGTTGTTATTAGTTTCTTATTGTTCAAGATTTTTTGTCCATACAAGAAAACATTACTTTTCCTCCGTTTTGTCCAAAGATGGCATGTTGTATGCATGGTTTGATATCTTGCTTTTCTTCATTTCACAATATAGCTGAGAGTTCTTTCCTAGTAGTAAATAGAGCACATCCTGGTTCTTTTCATCGCTGCATAGTATTCCACTGCATAGATACATGATAATTTATTTAACCAGCTCCCTGTTGTTGGTGACTTGGGTGGTTTTGATCTTTGCTATTTTAAAGCAAGCTGTAATGAATAACCATGCAGGTCATTCACATGTGTAAATACTATATACAGCAGTGTGCTAGTTCCAGTGGTCCATGGATGGGAAAAGAGGAAGTATGGGTTGAAAGGATTCAAACCCTGGCATGTTCTGTCAGGTCACATCATAACCCAGAAACCTGGCAATAACCTGATAAATATGCCTAATAATAGTAGATATTAGTCCCTGCCCTAACACCTATTTTATAAAGAGACTTGAGAAAACCCCAGGTTTGGCTTCTCCATGGCTTTCACCAGAGTTGTCTAATTTCCAAAGCTGTTTATTTGGCCAGAGGTCATTGGTGGCATTTGCCATTACTGGGCCTGGGCAACTTCCTACTCTTTTACTACTTGTTCTTCCAGAGTGCCTTCTGGCCCACTGTGAAATTCTCAGTGCTATGTGACCTTGTTTTTGTAGGCGGGCCCATCTTCGCTTGTGCCTGGAGAAGTTGAAGGGGCTAGTTCCGCTTGGGCCCGAATCGAACCGGCACACTACATTGAGTTTATTGACAAAAGCCAAATTACACATAAAGGTAAGTATATCCTTGGGATTCCTTTTTAGCTTTACCTGTCTAATAAGGGTTTGTCTGTTTATGAGGGACAGCAAATGTGTATCTCCAGGACAGTCCTTTCCTCTAGGGAATCCTCCAACCTGTCTCTTAGATGATCTCTGGCATCCCAAACCCAACATGTCCAGAACGCAACTGAGTATTCCTTACTCCTATGTAGAAGTGAAAGGGCCCTCCAGTTGTCCATTTATTAAGCCAGACACTCCGGGTCATCCTTGCTAGCCCTTGTTCTATAGCCATATATATCTAAGTCCTCTCCAAGACCTAAATATTTCACAGGCTCACTCCCATTTCACCCACCGTCATCTACTTCAGTGAACTCCTCGGAGGCCTCCCTGTATTCCTCTGGCCGCCTCTGAGCTAAGCTCTGTGCTTCCTAAGAATAATCCTTCCAAAGCTCAAGTCAACATGTCACCCTGTTTAAAATTCATCAGTGGCTCAGGACAGACTGTCAGCAGGCCTGCCCCAGGCTGTGTGACCTGGCCCTCACCTGCCTGTACAGCAGCGTCTTGTGCCCTATGCCCTTTCAGCCCCTTGCACTTGTCATGCTCTTACCACAGGGCCTTTGTACGTGCTGTTCCCTCTGTTTGGTATGCTTTCCCTGCCCTTCTTCACCTAGTTAACTTCTTGTCATCCTTTAGATCTCAACACAGGTATCACTAGCTCAGGGAAACTTTTGCTGACCTGCTTATATCCTTCCTGCCACAGATGGGGTTATTATTGGCTCTTTCTCTCTTAGCACTTATCACAGTTGTCATCTGACCATGGTTTGTGTGACTGTTTGGTTGTCTCCATTGTCGGAGGAGGGGACGAGTTCTTTATGCTCACCTTGTATCCCCAGCACCTCCCAGAGGGTCTGAAAGGGAGTCCGCTTGTAGCACGTAGCTTGAATAGCGAAAGGTGAGGCAGTGGAGTGGTATTCAGACTCCTGCGAGCCACAGCCAAAACTCACTGTTTAGTAATAATCCTTTAGTCATTACTGGACAAATGTCACTTTAATTATGGTTAGTGGCATGCATACATGACAATTCTGGAGGGAAGAAGAACCTTTGTTTAGGGCAACATAACCACAGTTAAACAGATTTATAAAAACAAGTGGTATTTGGAAAGGCGTTTAAACTCTTGTGTTGGACAATTTGGAATCGGGACTTCAAAAGGCTGATTGTTCCCTGCTACCAAACAGAAGTTGATTGAGATTTGGAATAACTCGATATTGATATAATTAGATATATATGTTGATATATGTTATAATGTTATATAATGTTATATAGAACATATTAACTGTTGCTAATAATATATAATTAGATATATGTATGTTGATATAATTAGAACACGTAGCTGACGAGCCCTCCTTCTGCATGGCCCACGCCGGGCTCTAGTTCAGAGAGCGGGGTTCAGGGTGTCACCACAGACCGGGGGGTGGGGGGGCTGCTGGCTCTTCCCCGGCGTTAGAGGGGCCAAGCTCAGCCCCCAGAAGCCCTGTGACGGTGCAGGGAGCCGCAGCAAAGTCGGTGCTGCCGAGCCCGAGGCGGGAGGCCCCGGCCCCCGGCCTGCCCTGGGAGAAGCTAGTCCACTGACACGCAATGGCTTCTGAGGAAAACTGCCCTGTTCCGCGGCTCGAGGGCAAGATGCAGAGTCCTTGGCAATTTTGAAATCGGCCTGCGGGCTCCAACAACTACCGCTCTGACTTGCAGAAACTTGAAGATTGTGACAGAAAAGCCATTCACCAAATAGACCAGCTCCAGCGAGAGCAGCGGCACCTGAAGCGGCAGCTGGAGAAGCTGGGCATCGAGAGGATACGGATGGACAGCATCGGCTCCACGGTCTCCTCGGAGCGCTCGGACTCCGACCGGGGTGAGCGCCCGCCCCGCGCGCGTGCCTGTGCGTGCCTGTGCGTGCCTGCGTGCGTGCCGGCCTGTGCCTGCGTGCGCGTGCGTGCGCGTCCCCAGAGGCAGCGCCGGGGAGGAAGGGAGATCCGGCTCGAGGTCGAGTCCCGGAACCTCCCGTAACGAGCCCGTCTTTCCTTTTCGCACTTAGGCCCCGGGCCCGGAGCAGGGCCTGGCGGGGCTGGCGTGGGGGTTCGGCGCGAGCGCCCCGCAGCCCGCCCTCACCCGTGTCTCTTGTCCTCCCCACAGAAGAAATCGACGTGGACGTTGAAAGCACAGACTATCTCACGGGCGACCTGGACTGGAGCAGCAGCAGCGTGAGCGACTCGGACGAGCGGGGCAGCATGCAGAGCCTGGGCAGCGACGAGGGCTACTCCAGCTCCAGCATGAAGAGAATAAAGCTCCAGGACAATCACAAGACGTGTCTGGGCCTCTAAGAGCGCGGGGTCGCCGCGGCTGCCTCCCGGAGGGCTGTGCCGGCCGAGCGGATTAGGTAGTGTATCGGACCCAGCCGCAGTCCCCTTGCACGTAAGCTTCCGTGTACCACCTGTACCAGAATCAGCTCTGTAAACGTTTTCCGGGAAGTGCTTAGGATTGTGGGTTTCTGACTGCATCCACTAGCTTCTCTCTCTCTCCATAAAAATCCGTCTGCCAGACTGTACATTCCAATCAGTTTGAAGCACCCAAGAATTCTTAGGCCGAATAAGCAACTTTCACAGCTCAGCAATCTCCCCCTTATGTACTGTCCCCGGTAGTCTAGCAAACCTTTCTTAAAGTTTTCTGGCTGTGTTACTCACCTAGCAGAAATGTCCGAATGTTCTTGTGCTTAGCAAACGGAAGGAAACAAACTTTAAAAGTCGAGATCCTGATCTCAGAACTCCAAAGTAAGCTTTGAAAGCGGCATTTAAGAGCACTTCACCGTGGACCTCACCCCCCGTGAGGAGTCAGGAATACCTCCAGAAAACACCCCCTTCTCACACACACACACACACACACACACACACACACCCCCTCCGTGCTAACTCCCCCGACCCGCGTGTGGATGGGAGCAGTATTTCTCACTTGAAAGTGGACACCGTGCTAACATGTCTTTGGGGTCGCACAGCTCATGCAAGTTCCAGCATGAACAAACAAGACGGTACAATCTCTGTGTGCGATGTTCTTGGGACCGCGCTGTGTACTGCTCTCCCAAGGCACGTTTTTCCCTCAAGGTTTGTTATGCTACTTGTCTCTGGAACATTTTTTTTTCCTACCTCAGAGATAAACGAGATCTCCATTTCCCACTTAACACAAAGTGATTATGCCTTTTTTTTCACCCCCAAATAAGTGACATTTGGTCCAATTCTAATCTATTTTCCTACTTAACTCTCAGCAATAACTGAGCTTTGGCGCTAGCTGAGCTAGTGTCCATTGTCAGTGAAAGGAAAAGTCCGCATTTCTACTCTCTGTTGCAGGTGAACAGGAGGGGATGGTACAGTGTTATTAGAATTCCTCTCCTTATTTTTGGATACACCCAGAAACTTCTTTATGGAGGCTTTTGGGTTTCTAGTTTAAAAGGCTGATCTTTTTGGTTATGATTTCTCCCTTAAGTGGTCTCCCACTTTGTAGCATTTTTATTTAAGCTAAAACAGAGCACATGTATATGTACATAAGACACATTAAATCTATAAATACTATTTATTCATTTTATATAAACTAATGTAATGGAAAACAAATTCTTATGACTTTGTGCTTTTATAGATGTTCTAGAAACTTTGTATGTAGGTATCTACAAAATTGGTTCATTCCCCTTAATATTTTTGCATTCATATTTTTGAGGTCGAGGTTTTCAGCCTCTGGCAAATCTTTTTCATTGAATTTGAACCATTTGTAAAACCTGTGACGCTGAAACAGAGTGTGTGTCACAAAGTGACGAGAACATTCCTAAAATCCACAGACGCACTGCAACCTAAGGGCTCCACGGCTGAAGCAGCGGCAGGCGGGCGGGCGGCTGCCCCGAGCCCCCGCCGCCCGCGGTCTCTGGCCCCCCCAGCCTCGCCACGCCTCCGGCGCCTCCACCTTCCACACGACTCAAAGTTCAAACGCCCTCCACGCGGAAGCTCATTCTGTACACGAAGAGCAGTCTAAACAAAGCAAGATTACTTTTGTTCTTTCATTTTAATGATTCTCTACTGTATTAAAATTTTTAATTGGAAGTAGTCGATCCTAAATGATTCCAAAGTCATCTGTACTTCTGTTTTTGTTTTGTTCTGTTTTTTTCCTGCATTTCAGCTTTGGGTGGGTGGGGGGAGGGGCAGGTGACACAAAGGATTTTTTTTTATTATTGGAATCTTTTCCAATGACCAGCTGAAGATTTGCACTGAAATACAACTTGTATGCCTTTTGCATTTTTAAAGCCTGCTTCCTGAATTAAGCAGAGTGATACTGTTCAACGAGCCAGCTCAGCCTGTAACATGTTTGAAAAGATATATCTGCACTTTGAGGTCCCTTTCAAATGCCATTCGCTAGACCTCTCAAGCGCTTTAATTGCTACATTCAAGCGCCTCACAAGTCCAAGATGCTGGATGCCGTATGGCATCGAAAACTCAAGACTTTGGGCAAAGCTTGTGGGCTTGCATTGGGGGAGGGAAGGGAACAGAATTTGTGTATTTGTTCGATTTAGAAATAAGGCATCTGAGAGATGCCGTTATTTTCTGTTTAAGTTAAACTGCATTTTTTTGTCTTTTGGTTGAAATATGAAATGTACTGTCCCAATATAAAACAGTAATTATTTGACCTTTGCACTGTTTGTCTGGTCCTTTTCAATTTGATTGCATATATAAATGTGGAAATGGATATATTTTTAATGCACTTGTGATAAACTGACACCAGGGTTAGACCTTACCTGTCAAAGCCCAAGAGGTGGACCGAATCGGCATGCGAGCTAGGCCTCTCTCTAACCAAAACTGTAACCTTCAGGACCAGCAAACTCAGTCTGAGGCAGCTACCCCGCCCCTTCCTCACGCAGCTCAGCAGCAGCCCTGATTGGCCAACCTGTCCTGTCATTCACTGATCCACCAGCGTGACTGTTCAGAGCTCTAAAGTCTTTTTGGTGGTTTTGGGGGTTTTTTTAAGCAAAATGAAAAACCTTTCTATGAGGGTTGTCGGGGGGAGGGGATGGGCAAAGATAGAAACCCCAGCCTTTAAGACTTTGACAATTGTACGTAACTATAGAGGTGTGTAAATATAGGCACATGCATATTTTTATGTAAAATTGATTTTAAAAGACGAAATCTATACTCTCACCGATACCATTGCAATGCAGATGAGAAAATAAGAGTATGTAGTCCAGTTTCATGCAGTGAGAAAATACATCTGGGGGCTTCTGTGAACAGCCCAGAAAGCCTAGCTTTCCCCGCCCGTTGGCTTAGAACGGCAGGCGAAGCACCCAGGGGATTGTGTGGGGGTTTCTGCTGCTGAGCAAAGATCTTGAATTCTTCAAGGTGCTGCTAGTGACCACTGACTCCTGTGTCTAGTCACAGACCTAATGCTAGTTTGTGATGCTTTTTGAATCACTTTTTTGGGCAGGACCTAAACTCCTCTCCCCGTCTACCCCAGACTCAATTTCAGGGTCGGTCCAGTGAGCACTACGTAGGGCCCTGACCCGGCATTTGGCCCCTGGAGCGGATTTCTTCTAAGGGAAGCGTTTTCCTTTAAGCTTTTTTTTTTTGTTTTCCAAAAGAAACAAAGGGTCCTTACCTGCGTTTCCTGTGGGCCTCTCTGATCCATCCCTGAAGTGGCCAAGAGCAGATCCTGGGGTGTGTGTGGGGGGCAGGGAGGGGAAGAGAAAAGTGTCAACTAGGTAGGATGGTGATGCTCAAAGTAACTGTCTAGCGGGGTCTTGGGGGTCACGAATGGGTGTTATGGGCTTTTTTCTTCTTGCCTCTGCCCCATCCTTTAAAGAGAAAACTTATTTTTGAAAAGTATATACATACACATTTAGGTTTTTATACCATGCTGTATCGGCAAGAATACCACTTTCGTTGTGCTTTATAATCTATTCCTGAATCTGTCTTCTCTTCCTTACTTGTTCCCCAAGCTGCTTTGCCTTCCTCCTCTACCTGCCCTGTGTGTTGAACCCCAGGAAGTCAACGGCTGCAAGGCTATTTCCTGCAGGGCAGTCTGGGGTTGGTTTTTTTCCTGTGTCTAACTCTTGGATGCAGTACGCTTAGGTAGCTGGCTGCTGAGTTTTCAAGTCCTTTCTGGGAGAAGATGACCCAAAGACCCTTTGAGATGGGGTGGTTTTTCCCATTCAGATCTCTGTGACTGTGAGATGTCTTGTTTTCAAAGCTCTCTGGGGACGGGGAAGGGTATGTGTGTGATATGTGATTTATCATGATTTCTTCGTTAATATTTGCTACATGGATGATTTTCTTATATTTTTCTGAAAGAAGAAATCACTGCCTGGCACTGCTAGAATCAGCTACTGAATGGCTGAAGAAATGGAGTATCTTTGACTTCTCAAAATCATAAAATGAGAATTAGTAAGGCACCCAATTCTAAGGTTTATCCAAATTTTTAATTTTGATTTCTTATTCTGTGGGGGGTGGTGAGTTGATGGGTCATTCTTCATTTTCGCTTTTACCTGAGAACCAAACTTGCCTTTACCCCTTGTCCCTAGACTTGGTGCTCCGGGAATATTGCTGTTAACCATCAATGTTGGGGCCATCTTCCTGGTGGTAAACACAGCCTAAAACAGGGGAGCAGCAGATGAGAGAGTATGGAATTCTGTTTCCAGATGTTTATTTCTTTATGTAAATATGAAGCCAATGTAAATCCTGTGTCAAGATCTAGAGAATGGTGCTTTTTACTACAGTTAGCACATGCATTTTTAGAACTACTACATGTTTTAGAGATCTTTGCTGTGTATATGTAAATTTCTGTACTGTTCCACTGTTAACAAATAAATTATTTCATTATTAAAGAAATGTTGGTCTTCCTGATGTTTTGTACCCTTTCACGGTTTTTACTTACAGAACTGAGTTAATTAATCAGACTTTTTAATTTCCTGGAAAATTCACTGGCCAAAAATGTTCAGCTCTCGGGTTCTGTGATCAGAATTTAGGTGGCGCAGCCCGGGCAGAGCTCGTGCATTGCTCAGAACCGATGCCATGTGGTTGCTGCTCTCACCTGTTCCCTGCTCCGCACTCGCCCTGGGCTCCCTGGTCACCGCGCCGGCGCCCCTGCTGATGCCCACACTCTGCTGGGAAAGACAGGGATGTAGTCACAATTTAACACCACATAGTCAGTTGAGGAATAAAGTTGGGCAGGGATCTGCCATGAGAAATCACAGCGGTGGTGGCTTTCCAGGTGGGCCCTGGAGAAAGCGGGTGTCTGCTAGGACAGGAGCGAGCCTGCAGGGAACGGGGGGGGGGGGGGGGGGCGGGCAGAGCACGTGGTGTGTGATGGACACGTGCAGGGAGGACAGCCGACCGTGAAGGACACATGCAATTGAGAGGAGACAAGGCACCTACTTTAGGGGTTAGTTGTTTCACGTATGAACCCATTTAGTTAATTGACATTCACTCATTTAGCAAATAGGGATTGAGCCGGGCTCTGTCGTAGAGCTGAGGGACACATGTAGGGACAGAACACAAAACCCTGCCCTTTGACACCGCTTTCTAGGGTCACTGACTGGCTCTGGCCCTCGGGCCCCACCCGGCAAGCCTCTGAGCCCAGCGCCATCCCCACCTGCCTCTTCTGGCTCCCTCAAGAAAGCACTTGTTCAGAGTCAAGAGGAGAGAAAAGGGTGGCTTTCTCCCTCTTGACTAGTGACCTCTTATTCTTAAAACCACCTAAAAATTCTGAAAGGTTTTTATGGGGCCCTAGAAGTTACCTATGATGGTCCGCAGCCTGCGGGGCTTATAAAAAAAAAAAAAAAAAAAAAAAAAGGATCTTTCTGGTACTCCTACTTGGGAAAAGTAGCCTCATCCTTCTGCTTTTTCCAAAAAGCAGGGGCCACGTGCTGGGCCAGTCTAGGATGTGGGATTCTAGAACCCACCTCAGTGGACAGGTTCCAAAGCAAACCCACCAGAGAGGGAACGGTCCACAACAGGGATGGAAGGCGCGATCCGCCGCAGCGCCGGCTCCCTGTTTACTGTGACCGAGGACAGGAAGCTCTGAGCCGCAGATAATCACGAAGTCAGCTTGCACAGACAGAGAACCTCCCCCGCAAGATGACAAATCTTACTCCCAACGTTTCCTGACTTTGCTTGTTCACAGTAGCCTGATGAAGTGGCCTTCCTTCTGCCGTGTGGGTCCACGTCACGCTGATGGTCAACTCAGGCCTCCTGGAACCCTGACGTCAGCCCTGGAGGTGACTGCGGTCATTAGCCCCATCTCTGGGGGCGCGGGGACACAGGCGGAGGGAGGCGAGCCGTTTGGCCCCGAGTCCACAGAGTTGGTGGACTCGGACTCCAGAGCCCACACTCCTTTGCCTCCATTTTTGCAAGAGCTGTGTCACCCTGTAATCCGTTTTCCATATTTGGCATCTTTTCTTTTTAAAGCCTTTGGATGCAGCGATCTATTTTCTGTGAAGGGACCTTAGGTTCCAGTTAATGATGCAGAAACCAGGAACACACAAGACCACTGTGGATTGCCATTGCTAAGTCAGTCATCGTCCTCACTTCCATCTTCATTTCCCTCTCTGTCCCTTCCGAGGGTTAGCCCCTGACTCCTGAACCTCACGGGGCTCTTGTGACAATAACCCAGCAGACTCCTGAGGAAGACATTCTTTCTCTACCACGTCTTTTGGGTTGTGAACCCTGTGACATCATTTTATTCAACCAGTATTTACTTAACACACTTCCACGTAGCCTTGGAGTTCCCTTTAATCCAGTGCCACTTTGGTCCACCTCTTAGACGTCACCAAGACCTAGATGAGGAGGGACACAGCAAGGTTCTCTGCCAAGAGTCTCTGGAAGAGCAGCCTCTCATTTCCGCTAACGACTCGGGCCTTCCCATCCATTAAGGGCATTTGGCTTCCGGTGGCCAGAGGCCCCACAGGCAAGGACTCCGCAGGAAGCATTGTTCAGGGCTTGGCACTGACTGGGTGGCCACTCTGTCCCACGTGGAATTCATGGGACGTTCTTGTGGGGACCACGTGAAGCAGATGGGACCACTCAGTGCTGACTGGGGGGTGAACATTTGCCCAGAGGAAAAAGCAGCTGCATGTTGGAGGCAAGTGACGGACACGCTTTTGGCAGACAGGAGGGCGGGCTCTGCCGGGCTGCAGCTTCTGGGATCTGCCCTCCCTGTGCATGAAGGCAGCATCTCTGGTGAAGACAGGCTGAGGATTTAGTGGGGAAACTGAGGCAAGAGCCAGTGCAGAGCAAAGCGTGTGGCCCCAAGGCCAGGACGGAGCTGGTGGCCGGGGGACTCGGGGGCTGGAGAGATTCACCGAGGCCCTGAGGGAAGAGAGAGGAGCCTTTGCTAGGGTGCTCTTGGCCTCACCTGGGGGCAGAGGTGAGCAATGACACCCACGATAGGGAGCTGTGTGTCAGGAAAACGTCTACCTTCAAGGAAACCCTGGGCCTGGGAGAGGAGACACCCGGGAGGGCCTAGGGGACAGAGGAAAAGGGAGAAACACCAGCCCAACCAACGCTGTTGGTCACCCAGATGGCCAGGCTGGATAACACCTGGGGGCCGTCCCCCAGCCTGCCCAGCGGCCAGTAGGGCTGGGAGACCCAAACCACCTGCTGGAAAGGTCGTCATTTCGTTAAAAAACGTCTGACAAACTCTTGCCTTGCTGATATTCCCATCACCCAGGAGGGAGAAGACGCCATCATCACGGAGCTCTGGCACTAATCCTGATCAACAGCGGAACGAGAGATCCTCAGGGGGACTGAATGTCCTTTAGACACCGTGGAAGGGGGTCCTGGGTGATGGTCAAGCACACAGACTCTGGTCAGATGATCTGAGGGCCAATGCCAGCTTTATACTCTGGGTGACCTGGGACAACTGGTCTTGGGCTCCATCTTCCCGTTCTGAAAAATGAGGGTAATCATAGTATCTATTTCCTGGGGCTGTTGGGGGGAGTGAGTGAGAGAGGGGATGGAAAGAGCCTAGCCCAGTGCCTGACTTTCGGGAGCATTCAGTACATATGAGCGAACATCATTATTTTACTAGCGCTGTCAGAAACGTAACTTAGATCCTCAGAAGACAAAATTCTAACATTCAGAAAAGAAATCAGCCTGGAAGGGAAAATTACATGAGATGGCAGGGAAGTGTTCAAATATGTCATTCTGACCACGCTATCTAGACAACGAAGGGCAAGCAGGAAGTGGTTAAAATGACAGGGGGAGAAAAGAGAGGGTGACTCAGGGATGGACTGTGGCCAAAGGTGGAGAAGGGGGTGTTTTGTTCAGGTGGCACCTCACCTAGTTGCTGTTCAAAAAGTTAAATCCCAAAATCCCTCCAGCCCTGCAAGGCAGCTCAGAGACTCTCAAAGAGAAACCAGGAAGTACAGGACTGGCGAAGCCAGAGAGACCCTTATTAAAGGCCTCCATTTTGCAGGCATCTCCTCAGAAGAGTGGGAGGTGCCTTAGGTCCCAGCGTTTGCATGTGTCTTTCCAACGGCAAATTCAGAACAACAGTCGCCAGAGCCCTAGCCAGTCAACAAAGACGCCACATTTCAAGTGTAAACTCTGCGTGACCATGAGGTTGTGACAATTCTCTGCAACTTTGTAATGAAAAGCTTTGGTTAGCACAACTGCAGGGCAAGCACAGACCAGCACAGGCCATGGAACAGCATGGGGCCCAGAAGAGTCATCAGTGGAGACAGATGACCAAGAGAGGACTGGGGTGAGGCATTGCCTCCTCACCGTGCTTACAGCTCTCAGTGGCGGGGGAAACCACTAGTCAGAACTCAGAGCAGGGATCCCATTGCTCTCCCTGAAGAATGGGTGTGTGTTTCCTCAGGGATAAAGTGAATCATTAAATGGATCACCTTTCTCTTATTGCTTAGGCTACCAGGAAGCTCAGAGCCAAATTCACACCTCACTGTTAGTAATTATATGAGACCCTGTGATTTGTGTGCGTGTATATATATATATTTAAATTCCCCCTAGTCTTTTTCTTGACCTTGATTTTTATTTAAAATTTCTTCTATCTTAATAATACGTAATTTTAGAAGTCATTTCAGGGGCGCCTGGGTGGCTCAGATGGTTAAGTGTCTGCCTTCAGCTCAGGTCATGATCCCAGGGTCCTGGGATCAAGCCCCACATCGGGCTCCTGGCTCAGCGGGTAGCCTGCTTCTCCCTCTCCCTCTGCTCTCTCCCTGCTCATGCTCTCTCTATCTCTGTGTCTCAAATGAATAAATAAAATCTTTAAAAAAAAAAAAAAAAGTCATTTCAGATTCACCTTTGTAGAGAACAAGGAGAACACAGTTGTAAAGAGCGCAGCCTGTGTATAAAAAACAAACAAACAAAAACACTCCGGTCCTTTCTTTGGCAAGCAGAGGGCAGTGAGGATGGCTAAGCATGGGTAAGGTAATTGGGATTGGAGAGCATGGAGAGGGAAGGTGAGTGTGGGTTTTTTTTAAGCAGTGGAAATAAACTTGCCAAAGAATAGAAGGGAGCTGCCTCAGGGCTGAAAGTAATCCCTACTTGTCTAGAGGAACTGGGGCTCCTCTGGGGGTTTCCACGGAGACCGGAGGCAGCGGCAGAGTTGGCCTGGGTCTGAGTCACCTGTCAGAAGCAGAAGGAACACCACCCTTTCTCCCCAACTCAAGAAAGCTCATCGGATTGCAAGTAAACGAGAATATTGTTTTCACAGGACTAGCCTGGACTCTGCTCTGTTGTACAAAGAGAAAATCACTTGCAAATTTCAGTATCAGTAAATTACTTGTGGTCCCTGGGGCGCCTGGGTGGCTCAGTCCATTAAGCGTCTGCCTTCGGCTCAGGTCATGATCCCAGGGTCCTGGGATCGGGCCCAGAATCGGACTCTCTGCTCAGCGGGGAGTCTGCTTCTCCTGCCCCCTCTGCCACCCACTTATGCTCTCTTTTTCTCTCACTCACTCGCTCTAAAATAAATAACATCTTTAAAAATAAATAAATACTTTGTGGTCCCACTGAGATTAGATTAATGGATGCAGGTCTATCTACAAGAAGGCATCCAGTGACATGAATGGGATACTGTCCCCAACCCTGTCCCTTTCAACATTAATACAATAATTTGGACTCAGGTATGGATGGCACATTCTCCACATCTGAGGATGACCCCCAAGGGGGTAAGAAGACACCCAGACTGCCTAACAGAATCAGGATCCAAAACTTGACAGCTAACGTGAGGGGGCGTCTCAGGCAAGATGCATTTTAGGAGACGAGTGCAGGCCCCCCGTCCTTGGCTATGGACATGCCAGTCCCAGAGGGGAGTGCCACCTACTGCCACAGGTCCGAGAGAAGGGGGCTCAGTGAAAAGTCTCCAGAGTGAAGGGGCCACCATAGAGTGAAGCCCCTAGGTCACGGGAAGCTGATCTTTCCCCCACTCTGCCCCCAGGATCCCCTTACGGCCCCCCATTATCCTTTTTTTTTTTTAGAGTGGCAAAGGGGCAGAGACAGGGGGAGAGAGAGAATCTTAAGCAGGCTCCACACCCAGCATGGAACCCAATGCCAGGCTCAATCCCACGACCTGAGCCAAAATCAAGAGTCGGACACTTAACAGACTGAGCCACCCAGGCTCCCCAGTTATCCTTTTAAAACAGCCATCAGATCCCAGCCTTCCTCAGTGAAAAAGCTGCCTGTGGAACTCCATCTCCCAGCACATTAGAGCCTTCTCAGCGCAAGCCCCACCAACCTGGCCTTGACCACCCTCCCGGACCTCAGGAACTACCACCCTACTCCATGGACGGCTCCCTGAATACCCAGGGCCTTTGCACTTGCTACTCCTTCTGCCCAGAATGTCCTCCCCCAACACTTTCATGGCTTTTCCCTTGCTTCGCTCAGGTCTCTGCACAGATGTCACTTTATCCACGAGATTCCCAGGACTCCCTCTGTACAAAACTACACATCCCTCCTTATCTTCTACCCATTATCCCTCTCATCCTGACTCATTTCTTCTTACCACGGGACATTCTATTTTGTCTGTTTGATGTTACAATGCAGCTCTGTAAGAGCAGAGACAGAACTCTCCAGAACAATGCTGTCCCAAAACCTAAAACCATGCCCGGCACACAGGGTGCTCAGCCATCCACATTGGTAGATGGATGCACAAGTGAGTTAAAGAGTGAACACAAGCAAGAGACAGACTTCAGGCTCACAGCTGAGGCAGGACGACAGTCTCCAATGTCACGTGCCCCAGAGGGCCGATGGTAAAACACAGTGAGTGAGGTGTTTACTACAAATGAAGGACTTTATCACTAGCAGAGTTGTAGGAAGGCAGGGCAGAGGGCCCCGAAAAATACCTGGGCTTTAGAATAATCCACATGACTTGGTCAAAAACAAAAGCAATTTGATAGAAAACAATCTGGTTGAGAACAAGTTGTGGGGGGGGGGCGGGCAGACACACAATTCATCCCAAAGGACAATTTGATCTAAAAATAGAGTCCACAAATATAAGAAACAGCGCAGAGGACCATAGGGGAAGGGAGGGAAAACTGAATGGGAAGAAATCAGAGAGGGAGACAAACCATGAGAGACTCTTGACTCTGGAAAACAAACTGAGGGTCACTGGAGGGGAGGTGGGTATGGAGGGGTGCCTGGGGGATGGGCATTAAGGAGGGCACGTGATGTGATGAGCACTGGGTGTTACATGCAACTGATGATTAACTGAACTCTACCTTTGAAACTAATGATGTGCTATATGTTGGCTAATTGAATTTAAATAAAAATATGGTCCACATTATTTTTCAAAAATTGGGATTTTGATGTAGTACGGAGGTGGAATGCATCCTTTTGAGCTTCAAGTATTTTGCTTAAATTTCAGAATTGTTTTACCCTCTTTTAAATTTCTAGTTAATATTTCCGCCACCTATCTTAATTCTGTTCATTTTTAAAAATGTATTGTGAAATGCCATGCACATAAAGGTGCATAAACATTCTGCTTAGTGAATTATTATACAGTGAGTGCCCACATGAACACCACCCAGTCAGGAATCAAGACACTGCTGGCCCCCACGTGTCCCCAGATGCCTTTCCTGACACATCATCCTGGCCACCCTCCGTCTGTCCTAACCATGTACCTTCTCTTGCCTTTATACTCTTGTCTCCTGAGTGTGCATCTCTACACCCCGTGGCTGAGTTTTGCCTACTTGTTTCAGAAGATGATGTAAATGGAATCACACTGTACCTATCTGGTCTGGCTTTTTTCACCCGACGTCGTTGCTGTGAGATCTGTGTTGTACGTGGCTGTCGTACCTGCCTTTTCTTCACTGTGTGGTGAGGTTTGTAACAGCAAAATGTTGGAGACAATCTGCATGTCCTAAATAGGGCATTAGTTACATAAAGTATGTAAGTTTACAAAGGAGAAAGCACTGTGTAATCCTATTTTTACTAAAAAGGAAGAAAGAAAAAAACAAGAATGAGGGAGTGAAAGGATGAAGGAAAATACATTCATATAAATGTCCATAGAGAAAGGTCCTGGAAAAATAGGCCATGTTTGACCTCGGGAGGGTAAGTAGGTAGAAGGTTCTTCATCAAGTTTCTTTATCTATTTTTGGATTGACCTAATTTTCTGATTTTCCTATAATGAGCACTCACTGCAATTGTAAAAACAACAACAACAACAATTACTAAGAGGAATGTAAACAATGACCAATTAACCAAGCAATAAAGTAACAAAAGGATCTGGAATTTGGGGGAGGTTTTCCAGGAGTTCTTCCTCCCAAGTTTATTCTCAGCCAATTATGTCTCTTCTACTCGTTTGGTAATTTTTATAAATTTTTAATTTTCATAAATTGTTAAAAATGTGTCTAACCACAGTGAACATGTTCAAAAGTTTTACAAGTACTTTACATATTGTTTAGCTAACCAAGGCCCATTTGTTGAACATTTCCGCTTTTCAAATTCATTTCCACCCACTTTGTCTTCCTGGCTCTATTTATAATAGATGAAAACAAATTCATTTACCAAATCTCTGTGTGGACTGCTCCAGCAGACCGAACTGAACATTCTGAAGGAAGGCAGGCTTACACTCTAACTCAGTTCAGCCATTAATCATTTGAGCAACGTTGAGCCAAATAACTTCCCCTAATGTCAATTTTCCCATCTGTTAAATGGAAATGAAAACCTACATTCCAGGGGTTTTGTAAGACTTAGAAATTGCCAAATCAGCAAACTGTAAGTTGCCTCAAGCCAGTTCCTCAACCTTGGCACTGCTGTTGACATTCAGGTGCGGAGAATTCCCTGTCGGGGGCCACCCTGTGCATTGTGGGAGGCTGAGCTGCATCCCTGGCCTCGCTCTACCCCCTAGACACCAGCGGCACCGCCCTCCCCACCTCCCCGAAATCTGTGACAACCAGAAAGGTCTTCAGACCCTGTCAAATGTTCCCTGAGGGGCAAAACCACGCCTGTTACCTCAGCAACTGGTCCCCCTTCACCACTGAGCCTGCTTATTAGCCTCTGGGGCCTGCATCTGGGCAGGTGCAGATGCCCCCCCACCCCCCACACACACAGACAGCCCCTTTCCATCCAGTCTTATGCCTGTGCCCCGTCCACAGGGTGCTGGAATGCACGTCAGGGCAGGACACAAACACCCCAGTGTGTGGGCTTTTGCTCCAGATTCTTCCCCTGACTCTTCCATTTCAGGCAAGTAGTCTAGCCTTTTAGGGTTTGCTTCCAGTCCTGGGCTACAAGCTCGCGTTGCCTAGAAGATATGGTACTTTGCTTCCCCAACTTTTGTACCTGCCTAAACCCATGGATGAGAATGAGTTCGAATGCCCCAGCCAGGGAGGTGTGGGGTGGGCTCGGATGCATAGGAGGAGATGAGGAAGACAGGTGGCTGGACAGGGGAGGGATGGCGGTCAGTGCTGGAGAGAACAGGCACCCACACACCACTCGGTGGCTTCACCCTGAAGAGGTGTCAAGACATCCCAGGGAGGGGCTGCCTGGCGTCCCTAGGAGGGCAAGACCTGAGGCCCAGGCTACTAGTGCTCCTGCACATGGATTACGTGAGCAGGGACACGGGCCTCTCCATGATCGCGATGCATGGGGCGTCTGTGACCTGTTGCCCCTCTCCGCACAAAGCTTCGGGGCTGCGTCAGGTTCTGGGAGAGCCCCCAAAAGGACTGAGAGTGACCTTCTCAACAGCCTGGCTGACTGGGGACTGAGTTGCATGTAATTAACTTTAATTTTGGAAAAACATTCCAAACTGCCATTTCCCATACATCTCTGCATTTGTGAACTGGGGCTCGGATGCATTACACATGGAGAGGTCATCATGTCACCTCCCTGCCTATAACCTTCCACAGCTCCCCATTGCCGAGGGATGAAGGCCCCTAACTACACACAGCAGAGGAATCAGGTGCTCACCCTCCACAGTGCTCCCAGGACAGACCTCACTAATCCCTCACGGCCTCTTTCTGGCTGTGGTCAAACAGGCAGTCCCAGAATGCTTTGCAGCGCCTCCCACCAGGCAGGTGTTACTCAAGATGAAGTCAAGTATATTCTCTACTTTAAGACCTACCTCCACCACCCTTCCCCGCCCCCACACATTCTACTGCTTCTTAAATCAGGATATACCATTGGTACATACAGTGATGTTTTTTTCTTTTTCCAAAAATAAGGATTAAGTTGATAATGTACTGAGACTGGATGGACACATGTGGTAGACTCGGGCACATCACCCACGTCTCCCTGCAGAGATGAAGCCATGGGCACCCCTCCGGAATGGCCTGGGTGAAGACAGCTGCCTTGCCCAAGGGAATGGCCCTCCGAGGCAGTCTGCATAGGGGCATAACTGCCCGGCTCCTTTGCTTCAGCTCCAGACAGCTCTCAAGGATCATTTCAGCTTCAGACCGTCCCATAACGTCGGCTGAGGCCCCTACTGAGACCGCCTCACTTCTCCTGCCCTATCCTGCTTCCTGCCCTTCCACAGGTGTTGATCCCCAGATCCCTAATCAGCTTCCAGCAGGCGAATCTTCACCTCACAGTCCACTTCTCGGGGAGCCCATCCTGCCCAGGACACTAGGGGCAGGATAACTGCCAAGGTCCCCTACAGCCCTGTGACTCGACGAAGTCCTTGGGCATCTGAAGCTGAACGTTCTAAGTCTACAAAGTTCCAACCGGTCTCCACCGTGTGCAGTCACTACGGATGATCCTCAAGAGAAAGCTCAGCCTTCTTTCGTGCTGTCTGATCTAGGCCGGCCTGAAGTCCCTTGGGAGGGGCACCTGAGGGGTCATTACATTGTTCATTCAATCACTTGTCAAGTCTCTCAACAACTATTTATTAAGGCCTAGATATGCACCAAGCCTGGTGGGGACGACGGGGCACCAAAAAGCCCTTTTCTGGAGCTTACATTCTAGTGAGGAGAAACATATCAACGTATTTCCCAAATGTCAGCCATTTGCATACTGCTTCCAAAATGTCTGCCTCTGTGCCCATTGCGCCATCATGGTACTTCTACTTCCTCTGGCTTATGGATGGTGGATTCACAGTTTTATCTACTTCAGGCCCAACGTAGGCTAAAATGTTCACAAAAGGATAAGCTATTAGCATACATATTTTTTCCTCATACACATTAAAATAAACTTGTAACTTTAAAATTTAAAATAAATTGATAATGTACTTTTTAACTGAGTGCATCTTAAAGCTGAAGAAATCCACCATCAATTATCGCTGGCCTTCTGGAGTCACCTCAAAAGTAATACAAGACCCTCCACACCGGCCTTCTGTCTCTCCCCTCAAATCACCCCATTAGCCAGCCCCGACCCCACTGGTCCTTGCTCCCTTTCCTCATCCTCCTCCCTCCACCTTGCTTCTTCTTGGGAAACAACCACTTGTCTTCAGCTTAAAGATCTGCTCTGTGGAGCCCTTCCTGGCCCCGTGCAGAGGGCAGTGGGGAGGGGACACAGCACCGGGCCACTCTAAGGCCTGGGGTTCCTTTGCAGGGCTGCCTCTTTCCTCAGAGGGCATGGCTCATCTCACACACTCCATAGGGCAGGAAGATGCTCTAACAGGAGCCCAGAGAAGTGAGGCAGGGCAAGGCTGGCCCCAGACAAGTCCCACGGACAGCCCGTGCCTTGGAGGAGTGCCCCCGTCCAGGCTTCGGGGAAGCTGGCACAGTGGCCGAGCAGTGGGGACCAGAACAGCCGAGTGGAGGGGGTGGTCAGAGAGGCCTGACCAGAGTTCGCCTTCCTGGCAGCCCGGCCAGCGAAGCCACCTCCATTACCTGGATTGCTTGGCAACAGGGGAGCGTGATGGGACTAGAAGGTGTGGTGGCACCAGCTGACAGCTGCCTCAGCGTCTCCTCAGTGGCGGAGGACCGGGTGGGTGGGCCAGGTCACTGCTCTGGGGCCTGGAGGCCAGCCACGCCCTCAGCACCGCCACGGGAGAAAGATTTAGGACTCCAGTCTCAGCCTCTAGCTGCTCTCCCGACGGGCACGTTGTGTCCTCAAGATAAAGGAAAACCTTCAAACCTACCTAGGGCTTTACACACCTGGGAGCCTTAGCTCTCCTTAAGATGACTGTGGTCTGATTTCACCACTTATTTTTCTTCTTTGCTGCCAAGGACCACCCACACCTGGCATGGAGTAGGTGATTAATAACTGGTTGCTTGTATGCTTGTTTTTCGTAGGCATAGGAGTAGGCAGCTCTCAAACTACTTTCTGGGTATGGTAAGACTGCGCCAGCAAGTCACCCGGAGCTAGATATCGCACTGGAGAAAGAAGTTGCTAAGATGGAAAGGGAGAAGGTTAGAATAAACCCAATCGTCCTGGGTTGGAATTGGAGGTATCAGTATGAACTCATTTTTAATACATATAGAGATAGATGTAGAAACATATATAGACGAACTATATGGTTTTTTTTTCTTAGATCTGACCACACCAGTGGCCATGTAATGTAAGCACACCCCAGTAACAACGAACACACCGAACACCCAGATCCTGGTTTCTGAATATCAGACTCCACCAGAAGGAACCAGGGTTCCTTGGAGAAATGGCCGATCCCCAGGCTGGTCCAGGGAAGATACAAGATGAACCTGAACATCTCATGACAGGAAAATAAGGAGGGGCTCGGATTATGATGGGGACATGGCCCAAGAAGACAGAAGCCAGTTTGAAGAGGCCAAATCTAAAACAATTCGAGTGTCAAAATAATGGTAGTACAGAGGATAACTCACTGAATAAGAGTCTGAGTCTACGATGACATAAATAATAAACAGGAAGGCCTGGGTGGCTCAGTCAGTTGAGTGTCCAACTCTTGATCTCAGCTCAGCCCTGCCTTGGACTCCACGCGGGGCATGGAGCCTACTTAAAAATAAGTAAATTAATTTAAATTAATAAATAACAAACAGGAAGGGAATAATTCCGGGGAATTAACAGAGCACTCAGAATTGAGTGCCAGCTAGTACACATAGGGAGTAGAATTAGAAAAGCACCATCGGCAGGCAAGGATCGTCAATGGATCTAGTGGGTAAGTCTGACGAGAAACAAGGTATTCATATGGTCTCACAGCATCCACCCATAAAACATTAACTATACACGACAGAATAGTCTACAGTGGAGAAACCTGGCAGACACTCTGACCAACGGATGAAAGTCAACATCACCAGTAGCGGGACCAAGAGGCAGCCGGTACCTCCCGCTGCGAACTGAGGAGAACACATCACCTTTCTGGGCACTCCTGCCAAAAATGCATAACCTGAATTTGCTCATGAGAAAGCGTCAGTCACCCAAATGTAGATTCACACTCTACAAAATAACTGACCTGGCCTCTTCATAAATGTCAAGGGTGTGAAAGACAAAGACAGACTGAGGACTCGTTCAGGTTAAGGAGGCCAAAGAGACACGGGAACTAAATGCAGCATGTGGCTGGATTGAACGATGGACGGAAGACAGTGGTTTCCATTGGGATTATCGGGAAAATGTAGTAAGGTTGGCGGATCAGGTAATAGTATACCAATGATAGTTTCCCGATTTTGATCACTGTATTGTGGTTATATAAGGGAATTCCTGGGGCACCTGGGTGGCTCAGTCAGTCAAGCATCTGGCTTTGGCTCAGGTCATGATCCCAGGATCCTGGGATCGAGCCCCGCGTCGGGCTCCCTGCTCAGCGGGGAGTCTGCTTCTCCCTCTCCCACTCTCTCTGTGCTCGCTCTCCCTCTCTCAATCTCTCTCAAGTAATAAAATCTTTTTAAAAGAGAATTCCTTGTTTTTTAGGAAATACACACTAAAGTTTTTAGAACTAAATGCATATCATATTTGCAATTTTCAAACAGTTTATATACATGTAGATACAGACAAGGAGAGAATGAGAGAATAAGGTTAACTGGTATAATGTTACTATTTGGGAGTGGGGGTGCCTGGTGGCTCAGTCAGTTGAGTGTCAGACTCTTGATTTCCGCTCAGGTCACGATCTCAGGGTCATGAGATCTAATGCTGTGGGCTCTGCGCTCAGTGGGGAGTCTGCTTGTGCCTCTCCCTCTGCCCCTCCCCCGGCTATGCTGTCTTTCAAATAAATACAATCTTTTAAAAAAAAAAAAGTTACTATTTGGGGAAACTAGGTAAAATGGATGGAAATTCTTTGTAGTGCTCTTGCAACTTTTCTGAAAGTCTAAAAGTATTTCAAAAGTTTAAAAATAAAATAAATGTTTGCGGGATAAAGGTATGAGGAATTATCTAGCATAGTCCGGGGAATTAACAGCCATTCAGGATGTGGTGGTCATTAGTAGAGAAGTGGGTGCCTTGTGGGAGCCCTGAGTTGCCCCTTAACTAGAGGTATCAGAATGTTCTTGGCCAGAGCTTTTCAAACTTTCCTGTGCCTGAGAATCACCTGGAGAGGGTTTCTGTTGGGTTTTGTTGTTGTTGTTGTTTTCCCCCAGCGGAGGCTCTGGTGCAGGTCTTGATGGGGGTAGAGATTCTCCATTTCTAACAAGCTCCAGGTGACAGTAATGCTGCTTTTCTGCTGGTCCGGGTATCACCCTGTGGGTCACGAGGGGGTAAATACAGCTGGGATGCAGACCACACGTTCTCGAGCCTGGCTGCACGGCAGGACCCTGAAGAACTGGCTTTCATTGATCTTCCCAGGTGATTCTCCCCTGCAGCCAGGATTAAACCTTTACATTGATGCCTCTCCCTTTCCATCATCTCACATTGAGACCCTAAGTCTGAATACCACCCTAGCTTCCAGAGCTGCATTCTCTGCTGCTGCTATATCCATCATACACCCAGAAGCTGGATGAATCTTCTGGTCAACCGTGGTTTAAACACGCGGTAGGCTCCATGCCCCGCGTGGAGTCCAAGGCAGGGCTGAGCTGAGATCAAGAGTTGGACACTCAACTGACTGAGCCACCCAGGCCTTCCTGTTTATTATTTATGTCATCATAGACTCAAGTTATGCACAAACCCTTCCCCCAGGCACCAAGCCTTCTGCCATGTGTCCACAACCTACTTTTCCTAGCTGCTCTCCAGGGCTCCCCCCTTGATGCTCCGTTCCCAGGAGAGCCATTCACCCCCCTGCAGCCCAGGCTCCACCTTCACGCATTTGCACCTGTAACCACCTCACACGCACACAGCATTGGTCTCCGGTCTCACTCCCGGATGAGAGCCACCCCTTGGTTCCTTCCTCCATGAGGGTCTGTGCTTACAAAGTCACAGACCCCCCCCCACCCCCTGGCTGGGCCCACCCCAGGGCTCACATTCCTTCGGGGACAGGCTCCCTTCACTCAGAACAGAGGAGCAAGCACCTCTGCAGCTGGGCCACAGGTCACCCCTGTTCCTGTTCACGTAGGACAGGGCTCAGCTGCCTGCCGTGTGTGGGCAAGGGTAGAGAGGGGGCAACCCAGGTGTTGCCCTGAAATTCTGGCCTGGCACCCAACTCCCCATCCCCTGTCCGCCTCCCCACCCTCCCTCCTTCAGCTGAGCGTGTGCCTCGGATCTGAAGGACCTGGAGAAAATAGGTCCAGGGAGGTGCTGCCTGGGTTGTCCCCTCAGAGGAGGGTTTGGCCTAGGAGAGAAGCCACATTTGTTAGGAGCTGAAAACCAAACTTGAGAAAGGGACCTGGGAGGCACAAGGAGACCATCTCCCTCTGCTCCTCCTCCTACCTCCTTCTTGGCTCCTCCCTCCTCCACGGCCGGGCCTCTCCAGGCCTCACTTGCCCTGAAGAAGACTTCGTTTGTACTGACCTAGCACCACGCACCGCCCCCCATGCACTGAGCCTGCTGGAGCGGATTCCTATTAATAGGCTTGGCTGCCCAGGGATGGGCTGCGGTAATCATGAGGATGAGGGGCTGCGCCTGGGCCTCAGTTCCCAGGAGAATCGCAGCTAAAATCAGAGAGGGGAGCAAGGGCCCCTGGCTCAGAACAGCTGCTGGAGGGCCAGCCTCAAGTCCCCAGGGGCTTCTGAGGCGGAGGACTCAACCGTGCCTCTGGCTCCTGCCCAGCTAGTTGTCTCTCCCTTGGGGATATTCAGGTGGAAACTTCCAGAAGAGGCTCATCCCACCCTCATGAAAGGAAGATGTCCCCTCCCACCTCCCATCAAAAGCTCTTGAGGCTTTGCACCCTCAGTCTCCCTGCAGGTCCTTTTTGCCTGAGTGTTTCCAGATACTCAGCCTGGCTGAGTTCCAGAGAGGCAGGAACTTAGAAGCAGATATGAGGAAGACCCCTAAAAAAACAAACATCCCATTCCCAGATCTGGGAATGTCCTCCCCACTCCATCCCGTCTCTCTAGTCTCAGGCCCCACATCACTCCAGGAAGAAGCTGTCTTTGAGATACCAGAGCCCCCATGGCTACCTCCACCTCTGTACTCCAGACACCCTTGGGCTGCCCCATGCAGGTCAATGCTTGTCCCCTGCCCTGTTGTCTCTGTCTCCCAGGTGGCTGTATGAACTACTTGCCAGGCAGGTACTTTCCCACTTGTTTGCAATAACCGTAATTTTCCAATCCCCAATCAGTATCTCACAAATAACGTTAGGGTCACTCTTGGGTAGAAGAGGAAATCTGGATGCGAAAATATTGTAGTTTGAAATGATTAGAAGAATTATGGAAGAAATAAGTAAAAATACTTGAAATTGAGGCTATCTTAGAAAATCCAAGACAGATACAGGCACTGCGTATATATTCTCTTACATCTCCAGGCTAATCACTCACAGAGCACTTGGATCTTCCATCTCTTTGACATTTTCTCCCTGTTTTACCCAGCTGCTCACATCCATTCCATTCATCCCTAATCAACACATTACATGGTTTTTCCATGAGTCAATTTTTATTGGTTTTTGAAGTAATGAATTATTGGCATAAGGCTCAATGAGTTTCAAAGCAAATGACAGAAGGAAACTACATCATACAGGGAGGTGGGAAGACCCAACAGGGAAGACTCCCAGAGCAGCTCTGACCCTCACCTGCAAGAGTGGGTCTTGCTTGTGAGGACCCTGCAGCCAGGACCCAGCCCAACTGAGAAGGACTGCATGGAGCTGGAGGTGACTGAGCCACATCTCAGGGGATCTGAAGAGGTACCTCAGTCCTCTCTGAAAGGCAGTCATTTCTAGCCTTCTCGGAACCTTCCAGCCTTAAATCTTTGCCACCAATAGCAGCTTGACCACCCATGAGGACTCTCCCTTCCTCTGAGTTAACCAGCCTATTCTCCCTCACCTGTGCCTTTTCAGATGGAAGCCTCCCCAACCAGGGACAGATGAAGGCCCCTGAAGATGGAGGAGGAGGGAGAGGAGGAGGCAAGAGTTGGTTCCAGAGAGGTGGCAAACCCAGTGACCCCTGAGGATATTTGCCCTTCCCCTCCACTGTGGTAGGTCTTCCCACCAATGTTTGGGGGGTAAAGAAAAGGGGGCTTCTCAATAGGAGAGCTCCTGACCCCCCTCCCCCGAGGAGGGCTCCTCCTCTATGAGCTCCAGGTCGAACTCATCTTCCAGGGACCCTCCAACAGGCAGGAGGCGGAACTTCTTCCCCTTCAGGGTGCACGTGCGATGCTTGAAGTCCAGGACGGCATTGTGGTCCTGGAGCACGTCGGTACCAATGATGGCTTCTTCAGCGCTGGCGTTGGCCACTAGGAACTCTGCCTTCAGCTTCAGCTTCCCCAGGGACACCACTGTATCCCAGACGCCCAGGATCTTCATTTCAGCCCCATTGGCCACTTTTACCATGTTCTCAAAGGGCCGCAGGGTGTCCCAGTCACCATCCGTGACCTCCTCCCACAAGCTGGGGTGGACCACAGAGACCTGGGCCCCGGAGTCCACCAGGAACCTCACGGGCACTTTGCCAATTTTCCCCTTGAGGTAGTAGCCCTTACCCATGCTGTTGGCAAAGACGATCTCCTTGGGCAGGTGGCTGGGGGCGGCCTCGGGCCCCCCGAAGGCCTGCAGGAGGGTCTCTCTCACAGCCCCATAGTCTTCCTGGTCCTTGGGGCTGAGTCCACTGTAGAGCTCCAGGGCATCTCCCCTGAGGGACTCTTTCAGGAACCTTAGTTTGGTGGCATGGTCCCAGTGGTTGAGATCGTTGATGACTTCGAAGCGGTGCAGCCAGAGGTATGGGGCTACATTGGTCCCGTCAAAGGGCTCCGGGATCAAGGCACGCTCCTGACGGCCTTCCCGGCTCCTGGCTCCACTCCCCGCCATCCCTCTGCCCTCCTCTGGAACTGCAGCAGCAACCCACGCCAAGTAGAGCAAACCACAGAGCAGTGTGGGCGCAATCACGCTGGAGAACAAGGCCTCTCTGAGCAGAGTGTTGTTTGCTGCCCGTCTGGGGCAGGTGGAAGGGGCCCGGCACAGGTTGTCTGACTGACTGCTGGGCACGGAGACAGGTAGCTGCTATGGCCTGCTCACTCTGCAGAGCCTTTTTGATGCCTAGCCTAGGCCCCCAGGGCTCCCCATTCTCCTTTGTTCTGGAAGCCCCGCCCTTGCTCAGCCCGCCCTCCTGCCAGCATCCTGCCCAACGAGCAGGATCAGTGCCTCACCCTTCTGCATCCATCCCTGGGACTGGTACAGGCCAGCCCACAGTGCAAGAAAGTCCAGCCCCAGTCAGAGGGGACCCACTCAGGTACCCTCCCCAGAGGGTTTAGCTTGTGTCCGAGAATAACAGATGAGGACACAGAGTATGTTATGACATCCAGGTGTCTGTCATCAGCTGGAGAAGGAAGGGGGAGGCAAGGACCAAAGGCCCATCAGCTTCTAGCCTGGGGAAGCCCCTTTGCCCTCAACCCCTAGTGGCCACTTTGAGTGGCTAAAGAAAAGGAGCATACATTCACTACGCTCTTACTATGTGCAAGGCATGCGGTAGGTGTTTCTCATACATTCTAAACCAAGTATGGAATCCCGTAAGATTCTCTAGAGGGAAAACAGAGGATAGTTCCAGAATCAAGAATGCACAGAAATTGTTTAAGTGAGGGGACACACACACACACACAAGCATTTACCATGAACTCGACTGCTACAGTCATTTTTCCCTCGTTGATCACATCTAATTCAGAGTCAGCACTTGGAGGGGAGGGGAAGGGGGCAGGCCTAGGCCAGAGCACCCTCATTAAGGCCCTGAAGTGGGTTGGTGCCAACCCTGAACTTCTGGGAGTGTACATCAGGATCCGGATGGGCTCCAGCTCCAGCACTGGGCGGGCCCCAACCTCTGAGCCACCGATGTCATCTCCTCCCCTCCTGTTCCCTCTCACCCTCCAGGAACCTTCCAAGAGCCCCTTCCTCAAGCTCCGCAGCCCTCCCCCCCCCTCATTCTGTGCTCATGCGTGGAAAGAGCAGCCAGGGAATCTCACTCCCTTATGTTCTGAGAAGGGGAAATGTCCGCCATGTTGGCAAAGCCAGTGGTGAGGTTCTGGAAGGCTTTGGATGGAGGAAGTTGGCTGTGTGACCTCCGGCTGGGGAGTGCAGGCTGCCTTGGGCCACCCCATGGATTCCCAGAAGGCAGATCCGTGAGACCCAGGGTTGGAGCCTGACTTGGGCCTGTGTAGAGAGACTGGGGCTGTTGGGGGGACCCACTTTCATGAACTCCTTCAAATGTCATCCCCTCTATGGAGCCTTCTCCTCTGCATCTCACACACGAGCCCACTCCCGGCTGAGCACGTGTTGCAGTGTGGTGTGCTGGTTCATTCATAACTCTGTCTCCTGCAATGAACCAGAGTGTGAGGTTCACACAAACCAGACACATGTGACTGTCTCCAGCCCCCACAGAAACTTACTCTCAGGTCAGCAGGTGTTCCCTGCCGGGCTCCAGACCTGGCTGAGTGCTGTCACCAAGCAAGAGGGATTAAGACAAGAGAGGAGCAGGAACGGTGGCACACCTGTGGCTGGGGGCTGTTTTTCCTGGCCCAGAGCCTGTTTCTCATCGGTTCCCTGTACCACTCAGCCCCCAGTGCCTGGCTGACTCCCAGAGGACCCTGGCCCCAGTCCTGCCTCTGGACGTGCCCAGGGTCCCTGGCTATACCGGAAGATCCTTAGTCCCCGCTGCTGCCTCAGCCCCTTCCACCTGACACAGTGAGCTAGCAGAGAGGCAGCTGGGTCAACACCTCTCATCACAGCTGCCCGGCTAAGGTGGGGCCCTCGTGTCATTCCAGAAGCCCAGCGGAGGGGGAAATGGAGTCACTGGGAAGGTGTCAAGTGCAGGTGGGTCTCCAAGAAGATTGCACCATGAAAAACCTGCACGCAGAGAAATGGTCTGGCCACCCACAAGACCAGGAAGCCCCATCTGCCAGTGAACTTTGTGGACAGCCTCCCAACTCCTGGGATGGGCACTGTGTCGTTCTGTGGTCCAGGGAACTGACCTAGTAGTGGCTTCCTGGCTTCCTGGTATTCCTCACCGGGCGCACCTGGTCCCCTGGAAGTGGGAGTGTGTGAGGAGGTTGCGTGTGATGGAGGCATGTGAGAGGCAAGGTGGCTTGTCACCTGGCAGACTGCTAGATGCTCCAAACTGGGGCTTGTCAAACCGTCGGGCAGATATTGAGTCATACCTCCCCATTGCTCCGGACTAGAGATAGGTCGTCCCTGAGACTTGGGCTGTGGCACTTGCCTGGGTTTGGTGTTCCCTTTGGCAAAGCCATTTCACATCCACCACCTCCGCAGCACCACGGAAACCCGCGAGGCCGACCAGCCGGCCTTCCTCCAGGCCTGCAGCAAAGGGGTGTGAAGGGCGACGGCTGGCCTCAAGCCCAGGCTCACACACTGTCCAACGCAAGGATATTTTGCAAATACAGGCAGGGAAGTGGGAGTCGGGTTCAGGGAGACATGCGGGTGGGTCCTGGGGGCTTGTGTGGTTGATGGCCTCTGGTGGGGACGGTGAGCTAATGGGCAGTGAGAGAGGGTTGTTAAATGTTCAAGAGTTCTGTAAATCAGTTCTTAAACCAGCTGGTAGCTTGAAATTGGACCTGGTGGCAGTATTGACACCACAGACATTAGCAAATTCTTAACCAGGACTTTTTTTTTTCCTGGAAAGCCAGCTGGTCATCCCACCCCTGCATGGGGGCCTCGGTCATGCCCTTTCTCTGGGGCAAGCCAAGCCCCGTGGCCAGTGATTAACAAATTTATCGAAATCTCCACTCCTGCCCACTCACGTGGGCCTAAATCCCCTTTCTTGCCCACCTTGCCCTTGACATTTGCCCAAACAACCTTTACACTTCTGGGTCCTCTGGCTTGAGGCAGGGGACCCTCCTCAGAGGCCCAGCAGGCGTTCTGTTCGTACAGACCCATCTGGATCCCCAGACCGAAGCACACGGGGCCCTCACAGTTACTAGGAGAGCGGGAAGGCCTTGAGTTTAGGGACCGGTCTCTGGCTAGGATCAGGAACACGATGAAATAACTTCTCCCGTTCCCTTAACCCTTGGGAGAAGCCATACCTGGAACACCCCAGAACCACTGAGGGACCTTGGAATTGCTATGCTAATCTACGATGATGAGCTAAACCAGCTGGGGCAGGCCAGGCGCCACAGCCTCCTCCCCGAACCTAGGAAATCATGGTTAATTATTGACAAGTATAGGTATTGGGGCGGGAACACCCTCTTTATTATCCATCAGCATCTCCTGAGTGTGCTCTGAAGCAGGCACACCATACTCAACCGGAAAGGAGGCAAACCAGGACAATAAACAGGAAGGACTTAGGGAATCCCCACCCTCCACAACCCCTCACTGAGAATCTGGGGCTGTGAGTTCTGCTGGTCCATTGTTGCCCCCAGCTCCCTGGCCCCCTCTGCCGTTTCCCCCTCGGGGCAGTTGTGCTACGCACAAGATCAGTAGAGGGCCCATTAGGGCCCCCAAGAATTGAAGCCCTCGGCGGGCAGTGGGGGCAAGGGGGCCTGGATGTCCTCAGGAGATTGTTTTGAGCAAAGAGCAGAGAGACACACACCTTATGGTGCCTGTGATGAGGTCCCAACTGAAATGTAAGGAGGATTAGGAGATGCACAGGCCACCTGTTGCAGCTCCTCTCCAGGTTGCCTCTGGCTAGCACCGCCATCCCCCAAATCAGGGTCACCCTGGGAGCTGGATGGGGAGAGAGCAAAGGGATTCAAGGACTTACCAGGGCAGCACAGGTAGGCTGAGGGGAGATCGGAGGTCCACATTCTCCAGCCTGGGCAGGTTCTGTGGGTGTTTAGCATATGACGTCACGTGGGGCTCTGCGCTCAGAAAGGCCAACCTGGCTTTGGCGCTGCGCTATCCTGAAATTCCCAATAATTTTGAACGAGGGGTCCCATGCTTTCATTCTGACCCAGGCCCTATAAAGTACATAGCTGGTGTTGTCTCCACCTGATTTGATGGGGACTTCTCTTCCACATCCCCATCCCCATCCGCACACGCACATACCCCTTCACACTGCACTCATATCGGCTGTCCTCCCTGCACACTGCGCACACCTCCTGTACGTGTAAACCCCATGCCACCCATGCAAACACAGTCACACTACAGTTCTCAGTTCAAAACGGCTATGAAATTGTGTAACTTGCATATAGAATTCAGCTCCCACCTTTCATTTCCCAGATGTATTTGCACACACATTTACACTGAGTATTAAAATCAGATTTATTGGAGGCACCTGCTGTTTATTAGCCTCTGGGCACACTTGTTGGCTCAGAGAACTAGGCAGGTCCCCATCACCATGGCTTACAAGCTAATAAAAACAGGATACAGATGTTTTGAAGAGTTTAAGACGGACATGTATATGCAGACTGACCACGTGAAGCAATCCCAGTCACAGCCACGCCGCTCTGAAAGTGGGTCATTCTGCCCTCAGCCTCCCCTCGACTGTGTGGGGCCAAGGACACGGGGGCCTCCCCTCCTCCCCTCTCTGGGCACTCGCCACCATGAGCAAGGCCCTCACTGCCGGCCCCCCTCCCGCGCAGCTCCCCACCACCCGTGCTGAGGCCCTGGTCCCGGGGCTGGTGCGGGTGCGTGGGGTGTAGGGTTGACGCACCGCTCCTAGGAGCAGGAGCCACAGCTGGTTCTGACATTCTGCTTCAGTGGGGCCTGGCATCGGGTCTTCAAGCTGAAAAGAAGGGCAAACAGGTGAATTCTGCACAAAAATCTAATTAGGGATTCAGATCAGAGACCAAGGTGGGGCTGGTGGGCTCTGACCAAAGCAACACATGTGGGGAAACCCAAGGCACCAGCAGGTTCCCTATTCTCCAACCACAAAGCCTCAGACTACCAGCACCACCGTTCCCAAGCAGGAAGTACCCAGTCCTCACAACAGTCATGGCTAAAGGCACTTAGCAGAGATAGCTTTTCCTTAACTGGTCCTCCTTCTTGGTCCCTGCCACTGCCCTGACCAAACAGGCACTTCTGCCCGTGGGGCCCTTGCCCAGTTCTCCAGAACCTCTCTTTGCCCATTTGGATTGCCCTCACCCTCCTTTACCATCAGTTCAGAACCCTTCTACCAGAAAACCGCCCAGCACAGCCCACCAGCTGAACCCACTCTGTCAGCAGGCAGCAAGATGCCTGGTGCCAATCGTGGCCCTGGAGGGTCCCAAAGGGTCCTGGAGGTGTTTCTGGAACAGTGATCTCAGGCCTCAGTGCTATTGCCAGTCCTCCAGGCCTGGGGTCAGGGCCATGGCCAAGAGTCAGAACACATTACTGACTAACTCCCTACAAGTCCAATAGGCCGAAAGTGGTTCTTTCCCTATGTTTATCTTTCAATCAAATATGAGTATCACTTAAGGTGTTCTGAAGGCCTCCCTTCTCCCCTCCCCACAGCCTGCCCTCCAATTGGGTTCCCACCTTCTTCCCAAGCCCTGATGCCCCCACCCTAGACCAAGCCCTCATCTCTTCCTGCTCTGATTTCTGCCACCCTCCCTCTGAGCCCAGGGGTTCTGCCGGGCCAGAGGGGCCCGGCAGACCCCCTCCTCCTCTCCCATCTCCATGGTCCCCTTCACTTAGTTGAGGGTGGGAGTGGGACTTGTAAGACAGTCTCAACAGCTCTGGGGACACTGACCCACTTGTGGCAAACACCCCTGAAATTTATGAAACATTCAGGCAATCAAAATATACAGATTGGGTATTCTCCAAATACAAGTGGGCTTCTAATGACACCAGGAAACTTGGCTTAGAGCTAGACACATGGAGACTTTGGTCCAACTTAAAATACCTCAAAGGCAGCTTTGAACTGATCCTGAAATAGTTTTAATTGCTGCTAATGATAACTGGTATTGTGAGCAATGCAAACATATAAAATAGCCTCAGAGCAGGGAGCTGCTTCTTGTGAATCCACTGCCAACTTAGATTTGCTCCTAACTTACAGAAGACGGAGACAAAGCGGGGACACCTTCCCTCTGGCATGTCAAAGTGGTGTCATTTCCTTGCCATCTGGAAGAAGTGGGGGGAGGCGGGAAAGGGAAGGAGGAAAAACAGCAGAGCCCTAACATGTATAGAAATCCCCAGGTTATTGGGAGTAGCAGTAACAAACATTTATTGAGCACCCACTGTGTGCCAGACACCATGCTGCCGGCTGTAAATTAGTGTAAGGCAAGTCTGCAGCATAAATGGGAATGGGCAATGCCAAATAAGTGGGTTGATTCAATTCCATACATATTTCTTGAGGCCAACTGTGCCTCACATTGAGATGAATCAGCGGGGCCCTACCCTCACACAGTGCTCAGGTGAGCTGGGGAGACAGGCTCAGACACAGATGCCCTGAATCCAGAGATGAGTGTGGAAGGTGGGCAAGACAGTGGTCCAAGGAGCACTGGGCAACTCATCCCACGGAAATCAACCTATATTACTCAAGAAAAACAAAAATGAAAGGAATGTTAAGGGGAAACCTGCATTGGCACTGAAACCAAAGAATGAGGGCACCCACAAACCACAGACTTGAATCAGTTGTGGTTGCTCTCTGCAGTCTCTGTGGAGGGCTCTGGGGGTGAGGGCCCTGGGACTGAGCCAGTTCATATGGACACACCAGACAGGAAGGTTTTGGGGGATGGAGTTATTTTCTGGATAAAAAAATCCAGTTAAAAATATGTACATAAAAGCACAGAAAAAAGACTGGAAGGAAATACATCAAAACAGTGATAGTACTTATTTTGCGGTGGTAGGATCATGAATGATCTTAATTTTCTTCCATATACATTCTGAGAATATATTCTCTAATAAGAAAAAAATTATTTAAAAATAAAGAAACTTGTTCTTACAATTTCTGTAAGCTTAAAATTATTTCCAAAGAAAGTTTTCAACCAGGGATATGTGAGAAATCTCTCTATACCTTTTGCTCAATTTTGCTGTGAACCTAAAACTTCGCTAAAAAATAAAATAAAATCTATTTTTTTAAAAGATTTTATTTATTTATTTGACAGAGAGAGACAAAGCGAGAGAGGGAACACAAGCAGGGGGAGTGGGAGAGGGAGAAGCCGACTCCCCACTGAGCAGGGAGCTCGATTCCAGGACCCTGGGATCATGACCTGAGGAGCCGAAGGCAGACACTTAACAACTGAGCCACCCAGGCACCCCAAAAATAAAATCTATTAAATTATTTTTGTAAAGTTTTTAAAAAGGTACTTACAGGGGGAAGTCATACAATAACATTGACAATCATAATAATCACTGAAGGTTAATGATAGGTACAAGAGGGTTCATTTCAGTTTCCCACAACTTTTGGGTGTGTTTGAAAATTTTCCATAGTAAAAAGTAAAATAAGTAAACTAAAGCTCTGTGCCAAGACCCTCCAGCCTGGTCTGCCCAGTTCTAGGCCCAAAGCCTGGGCAGTCTAGATGTCACCCAGTCCTGGGCACTGCAACCACTGGTCCCCCGGGACAGGCAGTCTCAGCTGTGTCTCAGTGTCCCTGCTCGGCATCCTCTCCCAGGCCCCCCTGAAGAGATTCTCAGCTAACTCCTGCCAGCAGGACTGACCTGCACACTGGGCCCCAGGCTCTGGGCTCAGCACACAACCCTGCTCCTCCTCAGTCCCGGCCCCATCCTCATGGCAGCAACACCAGCCTTGCCCCTGATGCACCAGAGGCGTGCACCTTCCTGCCTGGCTGCGCGTCCCCCCGCCCCAACCAACTGCTTGTTGCAGGTGTCCCTGTCCTATACTTTTTTTTTTTTGTCATGGGTTCCCCTTCCTCAGCCAAGTCAACATGCACCAGTCTCTCATGTCTTAAAAAATAAATCCCTCACATGGTCCAGCACCCCCCCTGGTCAATGACTCCTTCTCTCCTTCCTTCCCATTGCCTAGAAGGGCTGAAGTCCAGCCTGCATCCTCTGGCCAGGCCAACGTGCCGGGATGAGGTCCTGGAGGAAGGAGCCCACCTTTCTGATTTGCACAAAGGTGCAGCCCTGCTTCCTGCCTGCCTCACTGTGTCACTCCACTCACCCCCAAAGCCCCTGGCTCCTGCCCCCCGGTCCCCCACTGCACCCCGGCCCAGCATGTCAGTGGCCTCCCAATGGCCACATCCCATGGCTCCTTCAAGGAATTTGATTTTCTGAAGCATCTGTATCACTGCTTTTCCTCCTAAGTCTTTTCTGTCCCATTGGCTCCCGGGACCCAAGTTTCTGGATCTTGTGCCTCCAAGACCACTCTCCTCAGTCTCCTGTGGGCTCCTTTCTCCCCTCGATAGTGCCCTCTCTCTCACTCTGCACTCTCCCCAGACTGTACCCCGGGCCTAACCTCTCTGCTTTGCTCCCGCTGCCCACCGCCACATCCACCTACAGCTGCCGCTTCCATTTGGTTCTAAGTTTTGTGGGTTTTTTTAGTAATCTCTACATGCAACGTGGGGCTCAAACTCATGACCCCAAGATCAAGAGTCGCATGCTCTATCACCTGAGTCAGCCAGGCGCCCCTTTCAACAGTGAACTCGTTATATCTTCTCCCCAGGCCCTTGTGGCCCCTGTGTTCTTTTTCTGGGTAAAAGGTACCACCACCCAGCCAGTTTCCTGAGTCAGCCACAGCGGGGGCACCCTCACCTCCTCCCTCTTCTCAGAGCCCAATCCCGTCGTGGACGGGTGGCCACAGCCGGCTGGCTCCTCCTCCCGAGCCCTCCTGCCCCTGCACCCCCACTGCCTTCCTTCACGGGCCCCACCACTGCAGTGATGGTGCTGCAGATCTCCTCCCCATTAATCCACTCTCCTCACGGCCACCCGAGTCCTGAGATGTAAGTCCACTCATGTCATCCTTCTGCTCAAAATTCTCCATAGCTACTCATCCCAAGATAAAATCTCAACTCACAACATAGCACATGAAGGCCTCCTCCCTAATTCATGCTCCGCCTACACCAAGTGGCTCATGGTTCCCCAGACATGATGGGCTTGCTTGTGCCTTTTCATAAGCCATTCACCTGACCAGGCAAGCCTTCCCCACAGGCCTGTTCTTCTGGAGAACCCCAACTCTTCCCATCTGAGGCACTGCCACCTCTGGGAAGTCTCCCTTGATTTCCCTGGCAGACTTAGGGGCTCCCCCCTAAGCTCCCATCACAGGGACTATAACCCTTATGCCACCTGCAAGCTCCCAGTGGCATGACCCAGGCCCTCTTAAAGTTGGAGACACAATCTAGGCATGAAAGTCATGGTCTTTCTGTCTTTGCTCATATTGTTCCCTCTGTTCATCCATAAGCTGGGCGTCCTCCAAACCCTGCTCACCTTCACCCTGCTCTTCCTCAGCGGTCACTCTCTCCTCCAGACTTGGAATATCAGGCCTGGTGATTGTCTGTAGCTGCTGAACAGTGGCATTCAAACATTTTTATTTACTGTAAGCATAGAAAGACAAACATTTTTCATCATATGCTAGTACACACCTGCATTATAATACATGAAATATATAAGTAACTGAAACAAAAATGTATTTACTACCTGTAATATCATCTGATACCTTCTAATTCACTTGCCTTTTCTTTTTTTAATGCTGGTAATGACACATTCAATTAAGTTCCACAAACTGGCCCCCACCCACTATTTGAAACCTCTGCTATAGCCAGTGGGGATCACTAAAGGTTTCTGGCAGGGGAGCAATGGGATTAGAAGCGGGGGTTAGAGGGGCACCTGGCTGGCTCAGTTGGTGGAGCATGCGACTCTTAATCTCAGGGTTGTGAGTTTAAGCCCCACATCGGGCACAGAGATTACTTCAAAATAAATAAAATAAAATAAAATAAAATAAGGGTGGGTTATAACAGTGCTTCTCAAATATTCTAAGGGGAAGGACCAATTTTGTAAGTTCCCAATCTGTCATGTACTTTATTTTTTAAAAATACAATAAAATGAATTATTAGAAAATAAAGTAACAAAGATATTTTAAAAAATGCAAGCTCCAATTCATTATTATTAACTTCCAGTAGACACTGTGGAGTGGCGCAGCAAGAATGTGCTGGGAGGCAGACACCAGCCTGGGGCTACAGGCTGGGGAGGCTTTCCCAGAACTTTGATGCCCATAAGCCCTTAACATGCGGCCACACCTACCCTGCCCATCTCTGCCCTGAAGAGATTCCTATTTGCATAGTCTGAGGGGCTCTGCCAAGGAGAGAAGTGCCACAGTGCAGGCTCCTGTCTTGTCAACAGAGCCTGGTGCCTGAGTTCGCATCCTGACTCAGCCACTAACTGGCTGTGGGCTCTGGATAAGGACTTAACCTCTCACAGCCTTGGTTTCCTCTAGGATTGTCCTGGGAGATAGTACAGCAATCCTCATGGCAGTGCTTGGCCCGTGGCCGGAATCTGGTTCACACCCCATCTTGTCACCCTCACGGTTACAGTTCTGTTGCTGTGGTCTCTGCTGGCTTCCTGAGTCAGCCTCATCCTCCCAGGCCCCTCCTCTGTGTCCCTCGCTGCCCACTTGGGCCAAACCTTCACCCCACCTCACCTCCTCACCCGTCTGCCTCTCACTCTCAGGACACAGCTTGAACCCTCCTTGGCAGAGGAAATAGTGGGGCCCAGCTGCTTCGACCCCAGGCTCTCTTCACTTCTACATCCTTTCTCAGAACTCTCCCTCCAGCCCAATCCCTCCACCTGAGCCTCACTTACCCACCCCTAGTCCCTCCACTGATGGAAGCTTCTTTCCATCGATGATTCCCTCCCTCTTCTGGGAATCTTTCCAAAGAGTCCAATCTGGTCTCTGGTCACTCCTCAGCCTAAGGCAATCTGCCCAGTGGTGTGCTGGTAAATACATAACAACAGGCACTCTGGAGAAAAAATGTAATCACATATGAGTTCATTTTAAACTTTACTGACATAAAGGATGTTTAGCAATTTACAAGTAGCAATAAAATATACAGTAGTCTTGGGTGCCTGGGTGGCTCAGTCGTTAAGCGTCTGCCTTCGGCTCAGGTCACGATCCCAGGGTCCTGGGATCGAGCCCCATGTCGGGCTCCCTGCTCAGTGGGAAGCCTACTTCTCCCTCTCCCACTCCCCCTGCTTGTGTTCCTTCTCTCGCTTTGTCTCTCTCTGTCAAATAAATAAATAAAATAAAATATACAGTAGTCTATACTGTAAATTGCATATAGCAAATTGAGTCTTACAGAAAGCTTTCATTGATTTTTACCAACCTGCTAAATCCATAACTAACCTATAATTATACTTGACAAATGAGTGTAGTTCTAATGTGAATATTGGTTGATATTTTTGCTTATGCCGACTAATAAGAAAAAGTGAAACAACGAAGATACGTGTTGCAACTTCACTCCTTTGTCAATGGTGTAAGCAACTTCTTTACTGAATCCTGTAATACTTTTTGAATACTGGAAGAACATCTGCTCAATTTCTCTGTACCATTCACAACATAATGGCTATAGGCACAAGATATATGAAAGTTCCAAGTGCATTATTAACATTTTCTCCATAATTTTCCTAAGTCAAGGCAGTCAACAAAGCAATAAATCAGGCCCCAATGTGTGGGTTTGTCAATTTCCATGGTGCAAATATTCCCACGATGGCTGATTTCAAGCTACCAATGTGATGCCACTGAATGTGGAATTAGGAAGAAAAGCACAGTAAAACAACATCATATAGTATTTCCAGAGACATAACAGATGTAAATAATCTTAAAGCCATAAACAATAAAATATTCTGAAATTCTTAGAAGTGATGATTTGAGTACCTTTGTTTTTAATATAATTTACTTAATTGTAATTTTATGTAATTTAATTTTTTCTCCACCCCCTAATTTAATTTTTTTAGTAATAGGCAGGTTTAATTATTGTCTCGCAAAATTCCTGAATATTTAACATCAGCTCTTGGGAGCTAGTATCATCTGAGCACACCTAGATCGACCCCATCCCCCCAGGTCTGCCTTGAACAGGGACCTCAAAAAGCTCTCCAAACCTGATGGCCCCTCCCAATGTACATTTTTCAGGTCTTATAAGCAAAATTGAACTCATTTTCTTGCTCTCAAATCTGCTCCTCTCCAGCCTGACATCTTGGGGAATGGCTTCACCAGCCACACAGGAACCCAAGCCAGAAACCACAATGTCACCATCCCACAAGCCCCACACCTCCTCTGGCTGCAGGTCACGGTCATCTAAAGCCCACCCAAGTCCGCCCTTGCTCTTTATCGCCTGGCCTGCTCAGGCTCACACCCCCATTGCCTTCTTCCCAGTCCCCTACAGCCTGGCACTGCCCATTCCTGCCCACTTTCCTCATGGCATCAAAAGCACTCTCTATGTCCTGCCCTGTTCTGTACCGGGCAAAGTCCAGACTAGTCAGTGTTCCTTGTCGTGTCTCTCCAGATCCATCTCTGGCATATCCTGCACACTCAACTTCTGCTTCAGCTACAGAACTGGCGGTAGTTCCCTTAACACATCCCATTCTCCCAAACCTCCATGCCTGGCCCATGCCATTCCCTGTCCCTAAAATTAAAATTCCTACTTCACAAATTCTTGGTCATTCTTTTGGACCTCAAATATTATCTCCCTAGTGAGCATCCCAACTCCAAGCAGAATTCATTCGTTTGTTCACTCATGCATTCCTTCAGTACTGATTTTTATTTATTGCTAACTATGTGTTAGATTCTATGCTAGGTACCGAGGATGCAGAAATGAGCTAGGCTCTTGGAAAGCTCTAATAGGGAAAATAGAACTAGCACAATCAGCCCCCTGACAGACAGAGCTCTGTGGAGGGTGATGGGGAAGAGCAGAAGGGGGATGCCCTTACAAAGTCTCCTGGGGGCTGTAGCCCTTGATCTGAGCTTTGAAGGATGAGTAGGAGTTGGCTAGGTGAGGAATGTGGGAGAGTGCTCCAGGAAGATGGTACAAAGGCCCTGAGGCATGAGAATGCAGGTCCCACTACATGTGATTCACTTTAGCTAGCCCTTGGGGGTCAAGAGAAGACCATGAAGGAAGGCAAGACGAGATCTAGAGGGGTTTTAACTGGCACATGGAGAAAGTTTGAAAAATGGTGATTCTGATACTGATGAAGGCAATGGGGAGCAATGGAAGTCTTCCCAGTCTAGAATTACAGGCCTTGGGGCCCCTGGGTGGCTCATTCGATTAAGTGTCCAACTCGATCTCAGCTCGGGTCTTGATCTCAGGGTGGTGAGTTCAAGCCCCGCCTACTTAAAAAAAAAAAGAATTACAGGTCTTTTGGAAAGATCGATTTGAGAAATATAATGGAGAGATACAGGGTAAGAATCAAGATGCCGGGTAATGGAACTGGCCCACTGGCTTCTCAGAGTAGCTATGGTAGCAGTTTTCCTTGGAAGCTAGGATGCCTGAACTGAGATCTGAAGAAGGAAAGGGGTGTCCTAGGTGAAGAGAAGGGATGGTGAAGTGGGATCGTGAGTGAGGCTCAGAGAGACCCCACTTACCCACCAAGAGCCCAACCTGCAAACTCATCTTCCCTTCCTTGTCACACTGTCTTCCCTCAGCTTTTTTAAAGGAACCTTGCTCCCTTTAACAGAGGGCTTTCGACCATTCTGTTCCTCTTCCTGGAGAGCTTCCTGGCCTCCTCCCCCATTCTTGAGGGAATTGGTAAGTTTGGAAAGCACCCAGAATTACTTGAGGAAAAGGATCTGTTTGCAGCAGATACATTTGAATTTGCCAAGAAACTGCCACCAGCTTCACTCACTTAGAAACTGAGGCCAGGTCGTGGTTTTCTCCCTGTGGTCCCATGTCTTCATGGGTAAAATGTGGACCTTGACCTTCACTGCACATTGCACAAAATAAGTGCCCCAAAACTATTTGCTGAATGAACAGCCAGATGAATGTAAGAGCCTGGCCAAGGCTGCATATATAACGTACGCCTGACCTTTCCCCGTGGTCAATGAATTTGTTCTTGATTGGACTGAGCCAGGGTCAATTTCTAGATGGCCTCAGGGCCACAGGCATATATGTTGGAGACTGCACACCTCAGGGTACAAAGGGTTATACCTGTTCTTGCTCAAAAATTACAGGAAATTGCTAAATGGACCAAAAGAAGAACCAGCATGCTTGCTGCTCTCTGTCTCTCCCCTGGCCCCCAGCTGTTGCCTCATGGAGGGTCAAAACAGGCAAGATAAAATCTGTCCGACTCATAGCTCCAAAAAAACAGGAGTTAGAAATGTGACCCAAGCGTGGTTCTGCCCCACCCAGTGCTGCCTCTCCCCACTGTGTGGCCCAGGGAGGCTCTGACCCAGGACTGGCCACCTCAGGCCTATATCCCTGCCTGTTCCCCAGCCTTCTGTCTTGAGACTCTATTCTGATCTCTCATGAGATCCAAATCTGAGTTCATTTCCAGATAGTGGGCCTGGTTTTCATCTTCTCTAACAAAAAGTCCAGTGTGAGTCAGGGAGGGATGGAAAACCATGATCCTCCAACCCCTGCTTCTTGGCCCACTGGCCTCTCAGAGGCGTTGCGGTAATACTTTTCCTTAGAAGCCAGGCCCAGCCCCACAGTACCTTGCTCCCTCCAATCTGATCTTGGTGAGGCAGCAGTGTGGATGTGCAGTCTTCATCCCCATCCCAACCCCGGGAGCCAGGAGTCAGCTCCAGAGCCAATGACATTGAGTTGGGAGCCCTCACACAGGCCATGGGACCTGGAGGAGACTATTCTCTCCTATACCACAGAGACCAACCAAGACATATCCCTGGACATAGAACACATCCTTCCTGGAACCTGATACAGGGCCTTTGCCCAATGATTTTAGATCATTATTTGTTGAATGGTCTCCAGAATTATCTGAGTGAATGAATGACTGATATTGACAATGAGTCAGGAGCCTTCAAAACCTGGACACTTCTGGGTTAAAAAAAAACCCTTATCAGCCTCTTTCTTCTCACCCTGAGACCCCACCTCACCCCACCAGTGAATAGCCATGCAGACCCCCTCTCCCTCCACAGAGTGTCCCAGTCAGTAAGATCACATCTCCTTTCCATATGGCCCTGAGTTAACTCTTCTCCACACTTCATTCCTACTTTCCTCTTTGTCACTGTGCCCTGTCAAAGCACATATGGAGAGCCCTAACCCAGATCAACCTATGTGAAATTGTCTGAGGACAGGAAGTGCTAGAATGCCCCCCATAACACACACACACACACACACACACTCACTCACTCACTCTGAAGAAGCACAAACTGGGCAAAAATGTAGGAATTCAATTTCACCAAATCATTTTTTTAATTATGGGATTTCCCAGTGTCTCAAAAGAAAATTACAACTCCCAGACAAGCATCTATAAGTAAAAATATAAAGACACTGGCAGCAAGCCCACTGTGGGTGGGAAATCACCAGCAAGGGGAACTCTGCTCCCCTCTAAGAGTTCTATAATTGTTCCAGAGCCATTGTTCCTGCTCCTGCAACCAACCGTACTGTAAGTTGTGTAAGATGCTGTCAAAAGAGCACAGGGCTGAAAAGCAGGAACCGCAAGTTCCAAACCCGCAACTGCCCAAGTAGCTGTGTTACCTTAAATGAGCTTGTTAGCATCTCTGGGCTGTCCTGTTTCCATCTGTAAAATGAAAGATGGGCTTTAAATCTTCTGTCTTGGATTTCTTATATTCACACTGCCTGGCCCAGTGTCACCTAGGGAGGGCTTAATAAATACAAATGAGAAGAAATGGTCCAACGTGATTTTTTAAAAGATTTACTTATTTATTTGAGAGAGAGAGCATGAGCAGGGGGAGAGGCTGAGAGAGAGAGAGAGAGAAGCAGGCTCTGCACTGAGTGTGGAGCTAGACACGGGGCTTGATTTCACAACCCTGAGATTATGACCTGAGCTGAAAGCAAGAGTCAGAGACTTAACCAACTGAGCCACCCAGGCGCCCTGTCCAACATGATTTTTGAGTGAATATAACTCCAAACCTGGCTTAAGATACCATTTCCTAACAAGTTCATCAGGGAAGTTGGATAGAATGCATCTTTGGAAGGTCACAAGGTCTTGGGGTTTTCTCTTCTTCCATAGCCAATTTTTGGCCTATGGGGTAAAAAGAGAGAAGTAGGAATAACTCTGTGGGGACAGTGGAGGGATTGGTGGGACAGAACCACTGAGGGGGAGGCTTGCTTGTGTCAGTGTGAGCTACACCATTCCAAGTAGTCTTGGACCTGCTACTCTAGGTAATGAGCCTGCATGTGGGTCCCTGCCCTTGGGTGGTGAGGACGGTGCCAAGTATCTGCCCAGTGAGTGGATGTAAACCCAGACATCATCGCCCCCACCCCAGCCCAAGAAGGAAGCAGGCTGGGGCACTCTCAGACCACCTTTGCCTGAACACAACTAGCCATGTGCCTGTCCCCAGCCCCTGGAGAAAGGAGGACAGCCCTCTGCAGAGTCGGCATGCAGCCAGAGTCCCGGGCCTTACGTCCAGGTAGCAACCCCGGAACTCTGAGGAATGCTTGCTCTCACCCCCAGAGAACTCAAGGGAGGGGGCTCTTGTGCTCCTCCCAACACTCTCTCCATCTCTTCGGGCCCCAGGGAGACTCGTGTACCTGGGAGTTGCTTCAGGGAGGGTTTTCCTAGACTGGTTCTAAGGATGGTCACACAGTCTTCCCAGGACATTTGCCTTCCAGTCCCCTCTGCCTCGCTGAAAACTAGAAAACTAGAAACCCAGTGGGCTAGAAAACCCAGCTTCAGAATCAAGCCAGCTCTGTCCCTCACCTACTATCTGGCTGTGGGAAAGCTACTTGGCCTCTGTTCCCTCTTTCATAAAATGAAAGCAGTAGGACCAACCCAACAAACAGTTATATGGATTAAATGAGATCATGCAGAGAGAGCACTGAGGCCAAGCCTGAAGCTAGCTCAAATTTACCATGATGATTACACAGAGCTACAAAAGAAACGTTCACAGACTAGACCAACAATAGGCCTAGGGAAAAATCTGTCGGCAGTGCTGCTAAAGGGGCCGTGGTCAGGTCACGTGACAGTGACTAGGAAAGACCAAGAATGTCAAAATAAAAGAAAACCTCACCCCTTCCCAGAAGTACTGACTCTAGAATGGTGAATGTCCAGGGCTGCTTTAGAGGTTATGGAACCAGCCCCTCACTGCACGGTGGAGGAAACAGGCTCGGAGACAATGTATGACATGCCTGAGGACACCCCACAGGTTTGTGACAGTATTTGGACAAGAGGACATATCTCCCAATTTCTTCTTGGTGTGGCCAGATTATTTTCTCAGATATTAATCTGTGTTTAGATGGGTTGCATTTTTCCTTTGCCTTCTCATTCCAAGAAGGCCTGGGATCTGTCCTCTTTGAGACAGAAGCCACCCCTAGGCCCTTCTCTCCTTTGCATCTGTTTTCCTGAGCCCGAGCTCCTTGCAGACTCAGAGGGGTGTCTTGAAGGCCACCCTGGGAGGGAGAAAATGGAAGGGGAGAGGGAAAGGGGACCCTGGGGAGTGGGAAGAGGATCCAGACTAGTGCTCTGCACCTTCAGCGAGCAGTGGGCCTTGGAGTTGGGGAGGTAGGGCCCGGGGCACAAAAGCCTCAAGCAGGGCCTGACAGCAGAGTCTGAACCTCACAGGGTACCAGGGCCCATGAGAGAGAGTACAGCCTATAGAAGTGCCCCTTTCCTGGGCAGCACCAGAGGCCTCCTGGATTCATGGGTGACCCTCATGAGGAGGGGGCCTATAATGACAGCAATAGAGTTTCCTCGCCGTCAGGTAAGACGGGAGTTCAGGGTTGGAACTGAGTTGATCTCAGGAGCATTTCTTGCCCTCCTGGCATGGTAGATTGAGATTCATACTACCCACAGAAGGCACTACTCAGTCCTCTTCATGACAGCATTTCCCATGACGGTATCACCCATCCGTACAGTGCTTTACAAAGTGCTTTGCAACAGTCCATTTAGTCCCTGAGATCCTGACCATTAACCAGATGAAAAATAAAAAGAGACCCCAGAAAACGGACCAGATTTGCTCAAGTTCACACAAGTAGTAAGAGAACCAGGACGAAATCCCCATTCCCCGGACTCCTGGACAGTGCTCTTTACGACATGTCACTGCCTACCCTGTACCACTCTTTGTACACAGCTGGCCTCTGGGTCACTAGGAGAGCTTGCTCTCTCAGAGAGCACACTTCACTGTCACCCAGGTTCCACGGCCCTGGGCAGGCCTCTGCAGGAGAAACAAGGCCTGCAGGAAACATCTGGCGGGCCTCCCCTTCCTGGGTGACACTGCCTTGGTGACTCTGCAGGATGCAGGGATGGCTTTCTAGATGTTTACCTGACACTGGTTGTATGTCAGCTTGAATGGAAGCTAAAGTCTTAGATGTTAACAAAAGCCCCTATAAATGATTGGAAAATCAAAAACAAAAAGTACAAGTGGTTACCAAACAGATGAAAAAAATCTGTAAACCCACTAGCCATGAAGAAATGCTCACTAACTTAAAAAATGGTCAGAAGACATGAAGAGACATTTCTCCAAAGAAGACATACAGACAGCCAACAGACATATGAAAAGGTGCTCACCATCACTCATCATCAGAGAAATGCAAATCAAAACCACAATGAGCTATTACCTCACACCTGTCAGAATGGCTAAAACAAAAAACACAAGAAATAACAACTGTTGTGAGGATGTGGAAAAAAAGGAACCCTCATGCACTGTTAGTGGGAATCCAAATTGGTGCAACAACTGTGGAAAACAGTATGGAGGTTCCTCAAAAAGTTAAAAATAGAACTAGCCTATGATCCAGCAGTCACCCTACTGGGTACTTACCTCAAAAATACAAAAACACTAATTCAAAGGGATACATGCACCCCTATGTTTATAAGCAGCTTTATTTACAGTAGCTAAAGTATGGAAGCAGCCCAAGTGTTCATGGATAGATGAATGGACTAAGAGGTGGTGTGTGTGTGTGTGTGTGTGTGTGTGTGTGTGTAAAATATGTTATTCAGCTGTAAAAAAGAATGAAATCTTGCAGTTTGCAACAACATGGATGGAGCTAGAGAGTATTATGCTAAGTGAAATAAGTCAGTCAGAGAAAGACAAATATCATATGATGTCACTCATATACAGAATTTAAGAAACAAAACAAATGAACAGAGAAAAAAGAGACAAACCAAAAGCCAGAGAACAAACTGAGGAGAGGTGGGGGGGGGGGGTGGGTGAAATAGGTGATGGGGATTAAGACAGCACTTGTGATGAGCACTGGGTGATGTACAGAACTGTTGAATCGCCATATTGTACACCTGAAACTAATATAACACTATATGTTAACTATACTGGAATTAACATTTTTTAATTTTTTAATTAAAAAAAGAAAAAATTTAGAAAGAACAATATTTAAAAAGAGTGACAAACATTGTTTCCAAAACTGTATGTTTATTTCTATAGCTGGCATCATACCATTTAAATGTTCTCATTTATGAAGTGGTTTTAAAACTCTCCTGCATATATTATCTAATAACATATCCATATACATAAAAAAAGGAAAAATAAATGCCCACTAAATTGATGTTATTGCTGTTGCTATAATACCTGTTAGGTATTAACATACTATACTATTGATGGGAATATAAATTGACACAACTTTCCTACACACACAGAGACACATCAAAAGCCTTAAAAGTATTCACATGCTTAAATACAACATGGCATCTTGGACTGAATCCTGGATAAAGAACATTAGTAAGAAAATTAATAAAAGCCAAATATAGTCTGGAGCTTAGTTAATAGTAACGTACCAATGTTAATTTATTAGTTTTAGGTAAGATATTAAAGTTAGAGGAAGCTCTGTGAAGGGTACATGGGAACTCTCTGTACTATCTTTGCAACTTTTTGTAAATCTAAAATTATTTCAAAATGAAAAGTTTATTTTTTAAATGTTCACAAGTCTTTTACCCAGAAATTTCATTTCTAAGATTTTACCTCAAAACTTATCACAGATATATGGGGCTCCTGGCTGGCTCAATCAGTAGAGCATGCAACTCTTTTTTTTTAAACATTTATTTGAGAGAGAGAGAGAGAGTGCAAGTAGAGGGAGGGCAAGAGGGAGAAGGAGAGAATCTCAAGCAGACTCCCAGCTGAGCATGGAGCCTGATGTGAGGCTGATCCCATCACCCTGAGATCATGACCTGAGCCAGAACCAAGAGTTGGAGGTTCAACAGACTGAGCCACCCAAGCCCCTTGAGCATGCAACTCTTGATCTCAGGGTCATGAGTTCAAGCGTCATGTTGGGCACACAGCTCACCAAAAAAAAAAAAAGATTAAAAAAAAAAAAAACACCAGCAGATTAAAACAAAACAAAATAAAAAAGAAAGACCTAGCATATTTTTTTAAAGAATTTATTTATTTATTTATTTGACAGAGAGACACAGCGAGAGAGGGAACACAAGCAGGGGGAGTGGGAGAGGGAGAAGCAGGCTTCCCGCTGAGCAGGGAGCCCAATGCGGGGCTCGATCCCAGGACCCTGGGATCATGACCCGAGCCGAAGGCAGACGCTTAATGACTGAGCCACCCAGGCATCCCTGTAATGCCTAGCATATTAAAAAAAAAACTTATCAGAGATGTAGATGAACATTTACTTATAAAGATACTGCACCACCTGTGATAATGACAAAAATGTGGAAATTATCTACATGTCCAAGAACAGCACGTTAATTAAATAAGTTATAATGCATCAAATGATGATAGAATGTGGTCAGAAACAATATTATAATATTTGTTGACATGGAAAATGCTTACAATAGAAGGTAAAGTGAAAGAATTAAGACACAAACTATATATATTTTAAACTCAATACAGTTTTTTAAAAAATTTCATTTATTCATTTGAGACACAGAGATACGGAGATAAAGAGAGAGAGAGAGAGCACAAGCAGGGGGAGAGGCAGAGGGAGAGGGAGAAGCAGGCTCCCCGCTGAGCCAGGAGCCCGATATGGGGCTCGATCCCAGGACCCTGGGATCATGATCTGAGCTGAAGGCAGATGCTTAACCCTCTGAGCCACCCAGGCGCCCCTCAATACAATTTTTAAGTGATGTACATAAACAATATAAGAAATACACTGATATATTAAAGATAGTTATTAATGAGTCATATAGAGAATCTTATTCTGAGTATATTTGTATATATTGTAAATTTTCTACAATGAACTTCTGCTTATAATCAGGAAAAAAAGGTATCAAAAATCCCCAACCTATGGCAGTTCCTCAAAAATTTAAACAGAATTACCACATGACCCAGCAATTCCACTCCTAGTATACACTCAAGAAAACTAAAAAAACAAAACAAAAAACTGAGAACATATGTCCACAATAATATTTATACATAAATATCCATAGCAATATTATTTATAATAGCCAAAAAGTAGAAACCCTCCACGTGTCCAACAGGTTAAAAAAAAATGTGGCATATCCATGCAATGGAATATTATTCAGCAGGAAACCGGAATGGAGCACGGACACAGCCACAACATGGATAAACACTATGTTAAGTGAAAGACACGAGACATAAAAGGGCATTTATAATAGGATTTCATTCATAAGAAACGTTCAGAATAAGCAGATCTACAGACAGAGAGTATAGTCTACTAGTGGTTGCTGGGAGCTGGGGGATGGGCAGCGACTGCTAATGGGTCCAAGGTTTCTTGTTGGGGTGATGAAAATGGTCTGCAATTGGTGATGATGGTTGCACAACCTCGTGAATACACTAAAAACCACTCAGTTGTACACTTTAAAGGGTGAATTTTGTGGTTTGTGGATTATTATATCTCAAAAAAAAAAAGAAAAAGGAAAAAATTCCCTTGTCCAAATGACACATTTCACTGCTTCTCACAATTTTCTTTCCCAAAATCCTTCTCCTTACTTTTAAGTGATGCTCAGGCTGGTAGAGTACAAATGCCCCCCAAGCCAGGCCCATGTAGGCAGACAGGTGGCCGTCCATTTATATGATGGACAGACTCCTGAGAAGGTGATTGTGATTGTGATTGTGAAATCTCTCCCCATCATTCCTTCCATCCTCTCCAGTTCGTTCATCTATCTATCCTTCCTTCCTATCCTCCCTCCCTCAAGCACTAAAGCCATACTATCCAGGGGGCCCCCACAGTGAGGAGCTAATCCTTACAGCTAGCTACCCTTTAAAACTGACACTCTGTCCTTTTAAATCTCCCCTATAAAATACAAGTTTTCTGGGATTTTGAACTTACCAGCTCTGTGGGAATTAACTGATCTAACATACAGCAGGCTGAAAAGACAAGAGATACAGAGAGAAGCTCTAATAGGGGCAAAGGGATGGGGCAGGCCCACAGCAGGCAATAGCTCCCGGAATGGACAAGCCTCAGTGGGGTATGAGGGCACTGGTACTAGGAATCTTCCAGGAGAGAGGGGAAGACAGGGGCACAAAGGCAATATATGCTGACTGATCAGTCCTGAGAAGGTAGGCTTGCTTCTCTCCCTTATCAGGCCTGAGGCAGTCATCACGAAATCTTCCACCTCCGAAGTCTGACCCTCCGGCTTAGAGGCCTTTTAGACTCCCCGAGTGGATGACATTGCTGCAGTAGAATACTGGGCACAAAAAAAGGGGAAAGGAACAAAGCAAGGGGTTGGTCCCTCCCCAGGACTGGGCCAAAGGTAAAGTAAAAAGAAGAGTCAGTATTGAAAAAGTAAAAGTAAGAAAAAGCAAATGAAAAATTTTAAACTGGCCCAAGGTTCTTTTCTGCAGGGCATATAGAACTTTGTAAAGATCAGGTGAGGATTTGGGGTTGGGACTCTTGGGGAGGGTCAGGGAGGAGGCTGGAGGCCCTGGAGCAGGGTAGCCCTTTGAGTAAAGATGCCACCTTCCTGCTCAGGGTGGAGCGGGGCCAGGCTGGACAGAGAGGGTGTTGAAATGAAAAACTGATGGAGGAAGTTAAAGAAAACAGGTGAGGTAAGCAGTAGTTACATCGTTTTGCACTTGAGGGCTCACGTGGCAGGCCTACAGGAGCACCAGGGTGGGGCAGGGGGGAGTCTCACGGGTGATAGTCAACAGTTCTGCCTGTCTAGCAATCTCCCCTCCATTCTTCTGGATACAGCACCTCACTTTTCTGACGGAGAACTCCATCTCCCTCAGTCCCCAGCGGGACTGTCAGCACAGGATCCAGACCAGCCAGTGAGACTCTGTCTCGATCACACAAGGAGGCTGGCATGGCCCCTAGTTAAGGCAGCCTGCCTTTTCCTGAAAACCCAGGCCCAAGTTTTCTGGTCTTCCTGAAGCCTCAGAGCCAACCCTTTCTTCAAGGCTACGAGCTGGGAGTCTTCTAATAAATGACCTTTTTTGGCTTATGTTAGCTGGACCCTCACTGATACAACATGAGAAACATGATGCCATGCACCTGGGTGGCTCAGTCCGTTAAGCGTCTGCCTTTGGCTCAGGTCATGATCCCAGGGTCCTGGGATCGATGCTGGGCTTCCTGCTCAGCGGGGGGTCTGCTTCCCCCTCTGCCTGCCCCTCCCCCTGCTCATGTACATGCACTCTTTCTCTCTCTCTCTCTCTCTCTCTCTCTCTCTCTCTCGGTCAAGTAAATAAAAAATCTTTTAAAAAAATTTTAAAAAAAAGAAACATGATGCCATGGTACTAATAATTCCCATTACTTACTGAGTGTCTACCATGTGCCAAGAACAGTGTGGGGCCTATCACATGTATTAACCTAATGCTCACTCCACAGATGCAGAAACTAGGACTCAGAGAGATTAATACCATGTCTTGGAGTTCCATATTTAAAGGAGATGAGGCACCTGGGTGGTTCAGTTGGTTAAGCAACTGCCTGCAGCTCAGGTCATGATCCTGGAGTCTCAGGATCGAGTCCCATGTCAGGCTCCCTGCTCAGTGGGGAGTCTGCTTCTCCCTCTGACCCTCCCCCATCTCATGCACTCTCTCTCTCTCAAATAAATAATCTTATTTATTAAATAAAAATCTTTAAAAAAACATTTTAAAAAATAAATAAAAAATAAAGGAGATGAAAAGGGGATTCAGATCCACTTTAATTTAGCTTCCAAGCCTAGGCTCATTCTCTCTCCTTCCCCCTCCCATCCCCTCCCTTCCCTTCCCTTCCTCTTTCTTTTAAATTTGTGGACATTGGGGGCAGAGAGCTGAGTTAACCAAATTCCTCAGTTCCTGGCACTTGAGCACCACCGGTTCCCTCTCCTGTTTCACCACCCAAGTTTTCCCCACCCTACCACACCACCTTCCCAATGCCCAGGATCACAGCTCACATGTGATAGGGTCTGACCTCTTCCTGACAGACACTCCAGATATTTGGGACTCTAGACTTTGGGTTTCTTTGTTTCCTTGAGGATCAAAATCTAGTTTGACCTGAGAAACTTTTCCAGGTGACTCTCTAGCACTCCCATCCAATAGCCAACCTATTAGCCTTATTATTAGCTTAGCTCTGGGCTAGAATGAGATGTGGAACTGGTAAGAAAGAGAAAGACTCAGTCTCTACCCTCTAGAAGTTTAAAATTCATACAATGGTCCACTGAAAATACATATGGAGAACTGACCTCATGTGCCAGGTCCAATGATAGGAAGGATGACTGCAACAGTTGCTGCCCTCTAAGAGCTAAGAGTCTACTAGGGAAGAAGACAATTAAGCAATTAAACCTTTGTCACAAGGCTGTGGTAGGGGATATGGAGCAAAGCTGGGTAGACAGAATCCAGGCCTGGGCATGACTTGGATAGTAACATTAATCCCAGAAATCATGAAGAAATATAAATCTATAAGTATATTTGTTTCCGCTCATTTGCCTCAGCATCATGCAACATGGTGGGTGGAATTTTCATCACACTTGGAGGGCAAGTGTGGGATGGCCAGAATTAAAATGGAGACTATGTGGCATGCAGTAAATTTAAGTGCGAGGAGTCCAGAGAGACACTCAGAGAAGGAAGCAGTCATTCTAGACTAGACCTGTGGAGACCGGGACCAAGGGAGGCCTATCGAGTAGGACATGGATGTCCCCACATACAGATGCCTTCACTGGAGAAAACAAACAGGGTATCTAATATAAATCCCAATCAAAAGACACAGAAGACTCTGCCCTGCAGGTGAGAGTAATGGCTGGGCTGCTTCCCACAAGGGTAATTCTCCATGTGGTCCAGGATAGGTGGCGGTGGGGGCAGATTAGCTAAAAGTGGTGAATGGTTCTCCTGAGCAGCCCAGCTGCCCAGCAGGTAAGAAGGCAGCACTGAGAACCCTTACCACTACCACCTCTGCTTAGATACATGTGTGCTCAGGACAGGGCGCCTGGGTGGCTCAGTTGGTTAAGCGACTGCCTTCAGCTCAGGTCACTATCCCAGGGTCCTGGGATCAAGTCCCACGCTTCTCCCTCTCCCTCTGCCCCTCCCCCAGCTTGTTTTCTCTCTTGCTCACTCTCTCAAATAAATAAATAAATAAAATCTTTAAAAAAAGTGTGCTCAGGACAGAATCTGTTCATCATAGGCCGCCCCTGGAGTAGGTTGAGGCCTCCCAGATCAGCCAGTCCATTTGGGGACACCTAAAAGCTTCTTTAACTTGAGCCTTTATGTCCCCAGCCCACTGTTTCAAGCAATAGAAAGCCTTCATTTGGAAGTGGGATCAGAGTTTCCCAGACTTCATCCAAAGAGACCCCAGGAGGTGGTTCTGACACCAGTCCCCAGCCCCTCCTCACTCAGGGCCTAGGGACCACTGGACCCAGATGGTGAGGGACATGAAGGCCATCAGAACCCCCTCTGGGGACTTCACAGCTGGTCTCATGCTGACTGGAACACACTGACTGGGGCCCCTGCCATGTGTGTCTCTCACTGGGAGCCAGGAGAGTAGGAGGGGATTGTGAGGGTCATTCAGTGGGGAAGATTCTCATCCTGTTCGAAGCTGGAGCTGAAGAGGGTTCCCCAAAGTGCAGTGTCATAACACACGCCTGGAACACCATTCTTCCTATTCCTGCTGGCCACAGACAGTGCAGGGCTGGGCTTGGCAGGGACAGGGGGCCGGAATGGTAGGGAAAGCCTTATAGAGGACGTGGGCCTTCCTTTGGGCCTTGAGGGATGAGCCACCTTGGGTCAAGAAGAAAGAGAAAGGAGGAGGAATGGCGTTCCAGGGAGGGTGAACAGTCTGGACAAAGAGGCAGAGGTGGCAACACAGTGTTCAGTCAGAAGTCCAGTCTGAATAAGAAGAAACCAGGAAAAGGAATCCTGAAGAATAAAGACTCTCCTCCCCACTCTCCGCCCTCTGGCAGAAGAAACCAGTGTTTCCCCAAGTGTCATATCCTCTGGGCATCTCCGGTCACTTCTATCCCCAACCCCAGGTCCAAACAGCCAGGCTCCAGGAGCCACAGAAAACAAGGGTGGGCTTTCCACAGCCCCTCACTGCCTCCCTTCCTTCCGTTCCTCTGCACCTCCTGACTCTGATCTTTGCCCTGGATGTACTTACCCTTTCGTTTAAAAATAAATAAATAATCTCTCTCAATCTCTCTCTCCCCTTCTCCCTTCCCCCCTCCCCCCCCACACACCCCTACACCTACACCTGCTTAAACTCCAATGGCTTCTCACTGCCCTTGGGATAAAATCCCAAATCCTTACCCTAGGCCTGCCCCACCTGGTCCCTGGGCCCTCCCTGGGCTGGCTCAGCCACTCCCACCCCCTCTCTCAGCTGCCTCTTGCCCCCAGCCTTCTGCACCTCATGGCCTTTGCCCAAGCCACCGCCTCTGCTGAGAAGGCTCCTCACCTGCAGGCTGCAACTGAGCCATTACTTCCTCACAGAGGCCTTCCCCCTAGTGTAAGCCAAGTACCTCCTTCCCCCTTTTTCATGGGACCCTGTTATTTCCCATCATCCTGTTCGTCCCCCTTTCTATAACCATTTGTGTCTGTGTGTTTCCTTACTTCATACCAGCTCCCTACACCAGGATGATGGCTTCTCAGGTTTCATTCACCCTAATTCCTCAGAGCCCAGTATACATCCTGACAAGTATTTGTTTTTTAAATATTCAAAAGACACCCCTCTGCCTGTAGGATGAAAATCTAAGCTCTTGACACAAAGACCTTTTCACATCTGAGCTTTGCCTGCTCTCCAGCCTCATGTCCCCCAGGTTGGCCATCCCTACCCCTGACCTCCTTAGGGAGCCTGGGCTCCAGCCAGACCAGGTTACTTGCCATTTCTGGAACACAATCTGCCCTTTCTCATCTTCATACTTTCCTATAAGTTTTTCTCTTGGTAGAGAGTAGCAAATTCCTATCCATCCTTCAAGGCTCATTCTGGCTCCTTCCTGGACTCCTCCAGGCAGCATTCCTGGCGCTCCTCTCCCCTCCCTTCCCACATCAGTCTGTCCCTTTATTGTTCTCCTACCTCTCTTCTCCATTAACTCCTGAGGGCACCCTGGACTCCTCTTCATCTCAAGTGCCTGTTACAGGTCCTAGCACACAGAAGGACCTCAAAGGAAAGATCTTTCAGCTGAATGGTTTCTGCTCAATAAAGGAAGAACATTCCAATGTTCCAGCAGACCTCCAAGCAGCAGGTGCTCCCCTGTAAGGCAGTAAACCCTCTCTCCCATGGGGAATTCTTTAAGCAGAGGCTGCATACCCTATCCAACAGTGTTTTTCAAATTCTTTGTGATCCATTATAAACATACATAAATATCACACTAAAAACAAGAGTTTCACAAAATATTTACTCTTTCTTCCATGTGGTATACCCTGGTATTTTTTTTGTATTTCATTTTTCATAAATGCTGGTTTTAACCACTAAAAATGGGGTTTCAGGAGCCAGAAATGAGTTGAGACCCACAGTCTGAAAGACTCCTATGCTAGCCAGCATGTTAGAGTCCCTCATCACATCCATCACCCCACATCCACCATTTCCTCTTTGACACCAGTGGGCACTTCTAGGTTACTTACCCAATCAAAAGGGTGATTCTCCTAGAGCTGAGCAGGGACTAGAAGGGGAAGGTTCTGTTGACTGGTTAACAGGTAGGAGGGCTCCCGGGTACAGCTGCCCAGAGACCAAGGCCTCCCACTCATTCGACCCCACAAATATTTATTGAGTACCTACTATGTGCTAGGCACTGTCCCTGTCTCTGGAGATACAGCTATGAACAAGAGATTAAAAACACCTGGTCTGATGGCAAGGATGTGGAGAAATTGAAACCCTTGTGCATTGCTGGTAGGAATATAGGTACATCCTTTATGGTAGGTGCATCCTTTATGGAAAATAGTATGATGGTTCTTCAAAAGGTTAAACATACGAGGTGCCTGGGGTGGCGCAGCTGGTTGAGTGGTTGAGCATCTGACTCTTGGTTTTGGCTCACGTTGTGATTTCAGGGTTGTGGGATCGAGTCCCGCATCAGGTTCCTGGCTCAGCATGGAGTCTACTTAAGACTCTCTCTCCCCGCATGGGGCACCGGGGTGGTTCAGTCGGTTAAGCATCTGCCTTCAGCTCAGGTCATGATCCCAGGGTCCTGGGCTCGAGCCCTGCATCGGGATCCCTGCTCTACGGGGAGTCCGCTTCTCCCTCTGCCCCTCCCCCCCACCCCCCCACTCCTTCTTTCTCTCAAATAAATAAATAAATAAATAAGGTTAAACATTGAATTATCACATGATCCAGCAATTCCACTTCTGGGTATATACCCAAAAGAATTATAAGCAGAGACCGGAACACATACACCAATGTTCATAGCATTATTCACACACAACAGCCAAAAAGTGGAAGCAACTCAAATGTCCGTCAACAGATGAGTGAATAAACAAATATGGGATATACATACAATGGAATATTATTCAACCTTAAAAAGGAAGGAAATTCTGACACACGCTACCACATGGATAAACCCTGAAGACACGATGCTACGTGAAATAAGCCAGACACCAAAAGACAAATATTGTTTGATTCCACATATGAGGTACCTAAAATAGGCAAATTCACAGAGACAGAGTAGAATGGTGGTTGCCAGAATCTGGAGGGAGGGAGAGAGGATGAGGTGTTATTGTTTCATGGGTACAGAGACTCAGTTCAGGAGGATGAAAAATGTTTGGAGATGGACGGTGGTGATTAATGCCACTAAACTATACACTCAAAAATGGTTAAAATGGTAAATTTTATGTCATATATATTTTACCGTAATTTTTTTTTAAACCTGGCACTTGCAGTATATGTTCTAGAGGCACGGACTGGGAGAAGAGCTCATTAATAGAGTAGCATTACTTCTCCTCACCTCAGAACAGGAGCCATAAACTACATCTGGGCCCTGGAGAATCTGGGTGGGGTAGTAGGAGGGGGTAGAAAACAGGAGGCAGGAGCAGGTTTCCTCACAATCTTCTCACACAGAACAGCCCCCTTTGTATCTGTTTTCAATTTTAAGCATGTTCAGAGGAAATTTTGTTTGGAAAAAAAGAGCCACCACATAGATTCATCAATTGTAACAAATGTACAGATCTGGTGGGGGATGTTGATGATGGGGACAGCTATGCATGTTTGGGTGGCAGGGAGCATAAAGGAAATCTCTGTACCATCTTCTTAATTTGCTATAAACCTAAAACTGTTCTAAAAAAATAGTTTTTAGGGGAGGAAAAGGCCACCACTGCCTAAAAACATGTTTCTAAACTACTACCTTCCTTCTCTAAAATGACCACTGGTTGAGAGAACTTTTCATGAAGAGTGAGCCGGCAAGGACTACTCTGCAGGAGGGATCCCCTAAGCACTTTGCAGGCAGGTGCTGGCTCTGTGGGGGGTAAGGGGTCCCATGAGTGGATCCAGGGCCCTTCTAGCCCTTCCCCTGGGCTGAGGTGGTCAGTTATTGGATCTCTGGCTCCATCTCCTCCCAAGGGCAGCTTTCTCAGCTGAGTCACTTCTGGTCTTGACCAGGATGGGGTATAGAAACAGCATCCCCCCCACCCCTATTTTGGCCTTGGAAACCTTGGCTCCAAGTCCTGGCTCTGCCCTTTATAAGACACTAAACGCCCCAGCCTCTTTATTTAGCTGTAAAATGGGGATAGCCTGACACCACCCATCTCCCAGGATATGATGTGTCATGACACCACCAGACAACGCCCAGCACAGTGCCAGGCACAGAGGACACACACACAAGGAACTTTAGTGTTTGGGCCCTGAAGCTCAGGAATGGTGTCGTGGGCCCCAGTTGTGGGGCAGGCCCCGCACCCTTGAACCTGCCAGGCCAGCCTGGCCAGTCCTAGCACTCACTTGGGGAGCATTTCATGCACAGCCACCCCCAGAACAAATAGCCACGGAGAGCACTGGACTGACAAAGGCAGCAGCCCCCAGATGCCTAAAAATGCTTTAGAGCGGAGTCACGGTTTCTGGAGCTGGTTTCCAAGGAAGGAAGCCTCTGCCTGCCACCCCCAGGAGCCTTTCCTGAGGGGCCACACCCTGCCTGCCCTGAACTCATCCCTTCCCGGGACAGTTTCCACACTGGGCTGTGATTTCTTAAAGACAGGTGGACCTTGCCCCAGGCAGGGGTTGAGGGAGTCCCACTAACATCTCCTCTACGATTGGGTACTTCATTTCACTCCCTATGATGCCCCCAACCTACCCACCCTCCTGTCATTTGAGGACTATTCTCAAGGGAGGCAGAACTGGAAACAAATGGAAATAGGGCACTTTTTCTTTCTCTCTTACACTAACACTCTGTGCCTCTCCCTAACAGAGGGCCTGTTTTTGCCTTGTTCATCCTCTTGCTCATACAGACTTCAATAAGGAAGCAGACAAGCAACCTTTGTGCTGGACAGACTTCCTTTACAATCACTGCTAATTCTGGACTTTGGTCCTTCTGGATAGTCTGACATGGGTGAATCACATGCAAGGTATCATATACACGTGACAAACCAGTAGATTCACTAAAAATCTAAGCTCATTTGTCTTCTTTTGCTGCTGCCCACCCTTCTCCCTATAAAAATCATTTTGACTTCATCATCAGAATCTAATTTCCACTAGTTAGATGGAATTGGGTGGTTTTTCTCTACCCCTCGCATTATATTCCTACTGAAAAAAAAAACATAAAGAATTTTATTACGCAGTTTCTTAGAACCACCACTTGGCCAAGCCCTACTCTTCTTCTGGCCTTGGGGACACATCAATGAATGGCTCTGCAAACCTCTGAAATATTTCCAAAGACTTTTGATATTGTTATTTTAGTTTATTATTATTCTCCCCCATTAGAAGAAATGTTTCATCATTTGGTAATCAAACAGCATTTGCAAATACCAACATGAGGATGTGTAATGTATTATGCATGCATACTATATAATCATCTATTGTTAAGACAGAAACCTCCTGGTGGCGTAACACATCTCCAGTCCCACTGCCTTCTACTTAACGTCCCTTTCTCAGATGGTGTGGAATAAATAATCTTTGTCTCAGAAATACTTGGCTTTTCTCTTCACTCACTGATTGGAGCACCCCTGCAGTCATGCGGGGTGACTCACAGAAGCAGATCTGGGGACTAGGTGGCCAGGGAGACTTGAGGGGACAGGCTACCAAAGAAACAGATACCTGGCCCTGTCTCAGTGAGTGGGCCATCTTCAGGCAATGCAGAGTGAAGAGGGGGGAGTTTGTCCTCCGCCCACCCCCTGCTACTCCCTAAAAACTCATTCCAGCCCAAATCCCAGTGGCTTTGTCCTGCCCTCTGCTCATAGGTCACCCCATCCAGGCCTGCCTTCCCCAGGGAGTGTCCATCTCAGAGCCTCCTCTGCATCTATCTTCAGGGCATCAGGGAACCACCATCAGCAAGCTTGCAGATGAGAAAGTATCTATGCACAAATTCACTCGGATGAACAAAGGAATCCAACAGAAACGGAAGGATTTTAGGCTGTGAGTCAGACCAGGGCTGGGTGGGGAGGACCTGCGCTGAGAACCTGAGATCACAGCATGCCTCAAACCCATGAGGAATATGGCTAGCCCTAATCAGGATCAGCTCAACAGCATCAAATTTATCCAGAATCACTGAGGTTCCAATAAAATACCTTCCCTAAAAAGTGAAGCTTCGGGCACCTGGGTGGCTTCAGCTTAAGCGTCTGCCTTCAGCTCAGGTCATGATCCCAGGGTCCTGGGATCCAGCCCCCTGTCGTGTCCGGCTCCCTGCTCAGGTGGGGAGCCCACCTCTCCCCCTCCCCCTGCTTGTGCTCTCCCTCTCTCGCTCTCGCTATCTCTGTCAAGTGAATGAATAAAATGTTTTTTTTTTTTTTAAAGATTTTATTTATTTATTTGAGAGAGAGAATGAGACAGAGAGAGCATGAGAGGGTCAGAGGGAGAAGCAGACTCCCTGCCGAGCAGGGAGCCCGATGTGGGACTCGATCCCGGGACTCCAGGATCATGACCTGAGCCGAAGGCAGTCACTTAACCAACTGAGCCACCCAGGCGCCCTGAATAAAATCTTTAAAAAACAAAAAACTATCCTTTTCCGGGGCGCCTGCATGGCTCAGTCAGTTAAGTGTCTGACTTTGGCTCAGGTTATGATCTCAGGGCCCAGTGTCAGGCCCCATGGGCTCTGAGCTCAGCAGGGAGTCTGTTTCTCCCTCTGCCTCTGCCCCACAACCCCGCCCCATGCTCATGCTCTCTCTCTCTCAAATAAGTAAAATCTTTAAAAAACAAACAAAAAACTACCCTTTTCCCACTGAAGTGGTCATCATTATGAGCATTCCCTATGGAACTAGACAATAATGTGATTATGTTTCCTTATTGTTGCTCTGTCCTTCCCCATGGCTTTACTTTCCTGTCATCTGCATGTCTGTCTCTAAAAACAACCTACCAGCCCCAACGTTCCAGGCTGTTTCTTTTCTTCCGTAGTGGTTGGGAAATCAGAAAGACACTTTTGTCCGAACAGTGTGCTAAGTGTTAACAGACTTGAGGCCCTCAAAGGCTAAAACACCTGGTTTAGATGCAAGGATTTTGACGTAGTTATTTCTGCAGATCCTATTTTCAATAACTTCCAGTTCAGGGCTAAAGTCCAAAGAGAGATGAGGCTTCAAGACTCAATCCCACCAGAATGTTCCTTCCACCATCCTCTGGCTGGTAAGATGTTTCTATTATTGTGATGCTGCATGCAGAGCTCCATGTTTTGCCCTTATTCTGTTTATTATGCATAGCCCTGCCAGGTGAACGGCACTGATGAGCCCCAATCGGCCCGGGAGCTTTGCCTCCATGAGGAGCTCCAAGAGAAATGAAATGTACGTCCTTGTGACACCTGACACCGAGCTGCCATCTTTCAGGTTTCTGGAGCACTTGGCAGACTTCAACCTCCTGCCATGGCACTGCGGCGGCATCCGTGACCATGGCCACTTTGTGGGATGACCAACTGGGCGGGCCCTTGAAAGGAGACTCCACAGAGAGAGCAGAGCACCACCAGGTGGACCACCACCAGGGGCATCCAACTGCCGGTGCCATCGTGTGCCAGCTCCGCAAGGAACCTAGAGGGCAATGTCTAGACGGGGCCACTTAGCCTGTGTTTGCAGGTGTTCTGAGCAATAAGCTCACTCTGCATTTTTCACCCCATGGGTTGTGACCCATTACTGGGTTATGAAATCAGTTTAGTGGGTCACAACCAGCAATCTTCTTTAAAAAATAAGTAGAACAGAAAATATCCAAGTGCATCACATACAGCGAGGGTGTTATTTTTATAAAACTTTTGCTTCAGTTTTATATACCTGTATGTAGGTGTGTGGTGGTTGGGACATGAGATATATTTCTCACAGGGAGTGGTGGTCAAGGAAGTTTGAAATGCAATAATCTGACACACATCCATCCTGCACCTACGTCTTCCTGAGACCCATCCCTGCTACCTCCCCACCCTGATGAGAAGTCAAAAGGAATCTGTTCAAGGTCCTAAAATTGGCCTCATCTGGAAGGCACAGGAGTAAGGGAAGCCTCCTTGGGGGAAATGGGGCTTGCTGTGGCATGAGCAGGAATAGGGAGGGGGCAGCAAGGGCACAAGGAAAGGCATGGGCAGTGTCCTATGGTAAGAAGGAGTGGGGTGAACAAGGGCTGGGAAAGGCCTGTGGGGGATAGCTATAGATGCCTGCATTCTTGGGGAGGTAAACCGAGGGGCTGAGGCTAGAAGAGTGGGAGGAAGAAGCCTGATTTGATTCCAAAGACCCAAAGTTACCTTTGGGGGACACTTGAGGGTGGGAGGGTCAAGGGGGGTGGTGTCTGACCTAGTGCCCCTACCTCTCAGTGATAGTGCCTGCTTTTCTTTTGTCAATTTAAATTTAACTTTTAATTAATTAAAATGAAAAATTCAGTTCCTCAGTTATACTAGCCACATTTCAAACTCTCAATAGCCCCATATGGCTAGTGGCCATCATGTTGTATAACACAGAACATTTCCATCAATGCAGCAAGGTCTACTGGACAGGGGTATTCTAGAATGAGCAAATGATAAATTTATTCCAGGATTGCCTTCCCTCAGGAATCCAACAACTTCCATTATTTCTATTATACCTATAGTTCTAAATGCAAATGTCTCTGGGAGAGGTACTGGAATGACCTAAATTCTTACCAAAGAGTAACTGGTTGATATGAAGAAAGCCAGAGCCTTAGAAGCCATCCATCGTAGGCTGAGTATGTGTGCCAGCACGTGGGAATGAAGGGATGTCAGAAGACGTTGCCCTAGCCGAATGTGCTGAGGATACTGAAGAATAAAGATAAGCTCCTCTATCAGGGGATGTGGAAAACTTTGAGAACTGTGACAAAGTGACCCACAGTTATTATTCATCTTCAGGTGAGAGTTTATTCCCCAATAGTCCTCAGCAAGGGGGTTATTACACAAGAAATAAGCACTTCTCTATTTCTAGGGAGGGAGTAAGAAAAAGTGGACACAGGCCTTCCCAGAGGTAGATGCTTATGAACTTGGCCCTCTTCGGCCCTCAACATTTGCTCTATGACTAGGTCCATGGCTCTATCTCCTTCACACCAATGACTCCCTGAAAAACACCATAAGTGCAGGCCTAGAGACCCAAATTCTAACTTGTTATTTCTACCAGGAGCCTCCATCAGCAATCCCAAGGAGAATTATAACAATCGCTGGCCCGCTGGCCCCATGCCCCCTTCCTGTATTCTGGTTTCTGGCTCATCCTCCACCTGCTCACTCCATCATCCAGGTCAGCACCCTATGAGTCACCCCAGACTCCTCCCCTTCCTTCCTTGCTCCCCACCCAAGGTCACCACATCTTGGCCACCTCTCCATTCTGCCATGAATCTGCCCAGCTCTGACCTTCTCCAGCCCTCACTGTCACGGGGGCCACCCACTGGTCTTCCTGCTTCCAGTCACGGCCACCTCCAGCCCAGTGGTTCTTAACCACAGATAAGCAACAGAGTAACTTGGAGAGGTGTTTAAAATATAGATTCTGACTCAGTAGATCTGGCCAGGTTGAGCACGTGTATTTTGCAAAAGTGCCCCAGGTGATTCTGATGTGTACCCTTCATTAAGAACCACTGCCGCCTCCTCCTCCTCCTAATTAATAACAAAACAACAATTAACATTTTTTGTGCACTTACATGTACTACTTCATGTAATCTTCATGACAACCTTGTGAGGTAGGAGCTATCATCTACTCCCATTTTACAGTTGCTGAAACTGAGGCACAGAAGTCCCATGGCCAGTGAGGGGAGGACCAGAACACAACCCACCGCTCCTTACCATTCTGCTCTCTACACCACTTATACACTTGACTTGAAGTGTGGCTCCCTCCTTAACACCCTTTAAAGACAGTTCCAGAAAAAGATGGGAGGGGTGCCTGGGTGGCTCAGTCAGTTAAGCATCTGACTCTTGATTTTGGCTCAGGTCATGATCTCAGGGTCGTGATCAAATCGCACCGGGTGTCAAGCTCCACACTCAGTGGGGAGTCTGCTTGAGATTCTCTCTCTCCCTCTTCCCCTCCCCAACCCCGTGCATGCTCTATCTCTCTAAAATAAATAAATCTGAAAAAAAAAAAAAAAGAGGGGCGCCTGGGTGGCTCAGTCCGTTAAGTACCTGCCTTCAGCTCAGGTCATGATCTTGGGGTCCTGGGATCGAGCACCGCATTGGGCTCCCTGCTCCTCAGGGAGCCTCCTTCTCCCTCTGCCTCTCCCCCTGCTCCTGCTTTCTCTCTCTCTCTCAAATAAATAAATAAAATCTTTAAGAAAATAAAAAATAAAAATATTTTTTAAAAAAGACAGGAGCTTAGGAACAGATTCATGATTTCCCTCTCCATCAATCTCTCACCACAGCTTCTTCTTTTTTTTAAAAAAAGATTTTATTTATTTATTTGAGAGAGCGAGAGAGAGAAAGCACAAGCAGGGGGAGCTGCAGGCAGAGGGAGAAGCAGGCTCCCCGCTGAGCAGGGAGCCTGATGTGGGGCTCGATCCCAGGACCCCAGGATCACGACCTGAGCCAAAGGCAGATGCCTAACTGACTGAGCCACCCAGGAGCACCCCCCCACCACAGCTTCTTAACACTACAAGAAATATCTCGATCAGGGTGGTGGTTATAGAGTATACATATTATAAAAATTCACTGAGATGTATGCTTAGGATTTGTGACTTTACTGTATGTTCATTACTCCTCAGTAAAAAAGATCCTGCAAAAAGTCACTTCAGAAAGAACAATCAATCAATCAATCAATACAGAAACAAACAAACAAACAAAAAGAAAGAACCAAGCAAATGTGAAATAGGTAAAAACATGCATGCACCTTAGAAACTAGGAAGAAGGGGGGCCTAGGTGGCTCAGTTGGTTGAGCAACTGCCTTCAGCTTGGGTCATGGTCCCAGGGTCCTGGGATCGAGCCCCGCATCGGGCTCCTTGCTCAGCAGGGAGCCTGCTTCTCCCTCTCCCTCTACCTGCTACTCCACATGCTTGTGCTCTCTCTCTCTCTGTCAAATAAATAAATAAATAAATAAAAATCTCAAAAAAAAAAAAACTAGGAAGAAGCCATTACAATGCTGGTGATTACGAACAATTCTTTCTGGAATAACACATTTAAGAACAGATTAAGAGAAGATCCCCAGGGCTAACCCACAGGAAATCCTCAGAGGAGATTGGGGTTGGAGAGGGCCCTGGCTGGAGGCAGGGTCCCCTGCAAGATGGACAGGAAAACCCCAGGCTAGGGTGGCTGGGCTACCGTGGGGGGCATATGGCATTATAGCAGCCACAGCAGCAGAGACACGGGGGCTCTGAAGGTCCGCAGGACTGTCTTTGGGTCAGAGACCATGGAATTTCCCATGTGGAGGTCAATGGCAGTGAGGGGCTTCTTCCTTAAAGAGGCCATGTGATTTCTGCATCGTGAAGAAAGTCCAGGCCCATCAAATCCAGCTCCTGGTATGTTTGGTGCTTATGAATACAAAGGACTCCACTGGGATGACCCATGTTTCCAGCTCCACTGTGCAGTCCAAGGGAGGAGAGCCTAGCACTTTGATTTTGAAGTCTACCTTAAAAGAACAAAGAAAATTCTGAAAAAAACAGTGTGATGATGTATACCTCACACTAGCACCTATTAAGATATATTTAAAGAAAATGTGATCAAAACAGAAGTTACTGGTGTACAAATAGACAATTAACTGGAAGAGACCAGAGAGTCCTAGAGCAGACCCAGGTATACATGGAAATGTACTGTAAGATGCAGTCAGTATTTCATTTTTTTAAAATATTTTATTTATTTATTTGAGAGAGAGAGAGAGAGAGCACAAGCAGGGGGAGGGGCAGAGGGAGAAGCCGACTTCCCGCCGAGCAGGGAGCCCGATGCGGGGCTTGATCCCAGGACCCTGGGATCATGACCTGACCCAAAGACAGATGCTTAACCAACTGAGCCTCCCAGGTGCCCTGCAGTCAGTATTTCAGATCAGGAGGCTAAGGATAAATATTTTAATCATCAGTGACTAGGAAAAAGAAGTTAAATCCTTAATTCTCACAATTCACCAAAATATGACAAATTCCATCTAGATTAAGAATTAAATGTAAATTTTTTCTTTGTTTTTCCTTTTTTACTTATAAATGTAAAATTTTTAAAAAGAAACCATTTAAGTATTGAGAATTTATATGAATATATAATTCTGTAGCAGAAAAAAACCTTTCAAAGCCTGACACAAAGACAGAAACATAGGCTCGGCCTAGAGATCCAAATACCAATGAGTTCTCTCCACCAGGAACCTCCATCAACAATCCCAAGGTGAATTATAATAATCTCCACCCCTGTCCCCCATCCCTACCTTTTCATGTATCCCTGATTCTGGCTCATCTTCCACCTGCTCACTCTGCCATCCAGGTCAGTATCCTTGAATCACCCCAGACTCCTCCTGCTCCCTCTTCATTCCCCCCTCCCAGGGTTACCCCTTCTTGGCCACCTCTCATTCTGCCTTGAATCTGTCCAGGTTGAACCTCTCCAGCTTGGCCCTGACTGAAGGCCTCATCCTGCCACCCTGTTACCAGCTCAAGGACTGCCCATGGGCCTCTCTGCTTCTAGTCACAGCCACCTCCAGCCCAATGGCTTGGAAAGCCTATAAAGACCACCTTGATTGCATGGACATTTTACATTTATGAATGCTTAAATATGAACAAAACTAAATGGCAAATGACAACCTAGGATAAAATATTTGTTACATAAGAAAGACAAAGAGTTAATAGCTTGAATATATATCAGGTTCTCCTTTAAATCAAAAAGACGGGGGCACCTGGGTGGCTCAGTTGGTTGAGCAATTGCCTTCGGCTCAGGTCATGGTCCCAGGGTCCTGGGATCGAGTCCCGCATCGGGCTCCCTGCTCCACAGGAAGCCTGCTTCTCTCTCTCCCACTCCCCCTGCTTGTGTTCCCTCTCTCATTGTCTCTCTCTCTGTCAAAAAAAAAAAAAAAAATCAAAAAGACAAAAAAAGAATAAGCCACACTAAATAATAATAAAATACTGTACAAATGAAATGAAAAAAAGAACATACCAATAGAAAACTAAGTAAAGCACATAATCAATTCTTCAAAAGAGAATAACCAGTGACTAATTGGCCTGTAGAAAAAGAGCCCAAGTAATAAAATAATAATTTTTAAAAATTTTTTAAAAATTTATTTGACAGGGGGCGCCTGGGTGGCTCAGTCGTTAAGCGTCTGCCTTCGGCTCAGGTCATGATCCCAGGGTCCTGGGATCAAGCCCCACATCGGGCTCCCTGCTTGGCGGGAAGCCTGCTTCTCCCTCTGCCCCTCCCCCTGCTTGTGTTCCCTCTCTCTCTGTCTCTCTCTCTCTCTCTGTCAAAATAAATAAATAAAATCTTTAAAAAAAAAAATTTATTTGACAGAGAGAGTCACAGTGAAAGAGGGAACACAAGCGGGGGGGTGGGAGAGGGAGAAGCAGGCTTCCTGCCGAGCAGGGAGCCCTATGTGGGGCTCGATCCCAGGACCCTGGGATCATGACCCGAGCCAAAGGCAGACGCTTCATGACTGAGCCACCCAGGAGCCCCAAAATAATAATTTTTTAAAAAGAAAAGCAAAATATGGGGCACCTGGGTGGCTCAGCCGTTAAGTGTCTGCCTTCGGCTCAGGTCATGAACCCAGGGTCCTGGATCGAGCTCCGCATCAGGCTCCCTACTCGGCAGGAAACCTGTTTCTCCCTCTCCCACTCCCCCCTGCTTGTGTTTCCTCTCTCACTGTCTCTCTCTGTCAAATAAATAAATAAAATCTTAAAAAAAAAAAAGATAAGAAAAGAAAAATAAAGCAGCAACAATAAAATACTAGTTTTGCTTATCAAATTTACAATTAAAAAAAAAAGCAGTATTCCCTAATATTGGGAAAGATGTAGGCAAAGAGATGCTCGCATAAGACTGGTAAAGATGTAGGCAAAGAGATGCTCTCATAAGACTGGTGGTAAGAGCCTAAGCTGATCTATCCCTTCTGGAAGGCAATTGGGCAATATGAAAATCATTGGAAGTGTGCATATTTTTTGATCTAGCAATTCTACTTCAAGACTATATCCTAAGGATAAAAATAACGATGTACACAAAGTCAGTATTACATATAAACCTTACTGTTAGTCACCTAAGGGGCAATAATAAGAGATTAGTTAAATCATGGTAGGTGCACAGTGAAATACTACAGATCCGTAAGAAGTTTATTTACTGTCAAGGAAAACTGTTTACAATATATTGCTAAGTATAAAAAGCAAGTCACAGAACAGTATGTATGATATGAACTCACTTATGTAATGAAATATGTAAGTGTGTACACATCCATATACATGCACAGAAAAAAGATCTTTAGGCATGTAACCAAAATAGTGATAATACACACTTCTGACTAGTATTATTAGTATGATTTCTTATTTCCTTTTTTGTTCTTTGTGTTTCCCATTTTTAAAAGAAAATGGTGGTGGGGCGCCTGGGTGGCTCAATCATTAAGCGTCTGCCTTCAGCTCAGGTCATGATCCCAGGGTCCTGGGATCGAGCCCCGCATCGGGCTCCCTGCTCAGCAGGAAGCCTGCTTCTCCCTCTCCCACTCCCCCTGCTTGTGTTCCCTCTCTCGCTGTGTCTCTGTCAAATAAATAAATAAAATCTGAAAGAAAGAAAGAAAGAAAAAGAAGAAAAGAAACATGGTGGTGCGATACAGACCTCCTTCCCTACCATTTGCCTGGTGGGGAATCCCTGTCCAGAATTCCCATTTGACTCTGAGTATCTACATCCCTTATATGGACATATGTGGTATTTCTTATGCTGCTATTTAACTTTTCAAACTTAATCTTGTCTCTTCAATTCTCTAGACCGTGGGTACAGTGCCTAGGACATAGCAAGTTCTTGGCAAATGGCCCAAGAAAGAACATGTCACCTCTGTGCCCATGACCCTGCGGGCTGCCTGAGCATGGACTGGTTGGCTCCACAGGTGTGGCATTCAAGCTCAGGCCAGGCTTGAGACTGCATGTTGTGGGCCACCTGTCAATCTTGCCCCATTGAAGATGCTTATTGTTGCTGCTAATTATTGTTGAGTGATGGGGCTGTTTGTTTAAAGCATAGGTTACTGCCCCCACACCCAGAGGCAAAGCCAATCCTATGGCATCCTATAATTAATGAACCAATAAGTATTTCCTCTGGCTTTGATCCAACAGATCCCTTCCTACTTCTTCCGCCACCCTCACCCCATTTACAACTTCCCATCTTGGCTGTTGGAGGCCTCCTTTGGAAAAGTACCCCCTTCATCAAAACTATGGGCCTAATCAGAATAGTCCTGTGTCCCTGGTATCCCAAGCTTGACTCACCAGCTCCTCCTTGTCCTCCTGAGTGATCAGGTCTGCTCTCATATTTAAGCGAATCTGTCACCCAAGCAGTCCAGCCTATAGAATGAAAGAGCCCTAAGAGACCATTGTGGGAAGGACACAGGATTTTTTATGCAAATTCAGTAAGTTAATTTTCACGGATGTCCATAATCTCTGTAATCAGTACTCACTTTGGTTAAACTGTCTGGAGAAAAAAAAATACAAAAGCCATCAGAAATGGGAGAGTCAGAATCTGGGAGAAAAGACCAGTCAACTGCTTTTTTTCCCCTCCTTGTAAAGATATAAACAATCCCTGGTGCTCCAAAGGTTCTAGAAGTAGCAAAGAAGCGAGAGAGGTCCCGCATGTGCTTACCATGAGCATATCTGGAGATCAAGCCTAGACTGCCACCATGGGAACCTTGGACAAGGTACTTCACAGCTCCATGCCTCGGCTTCCTCATCTGCAAAATGAGATGATAATAGTGGAACCTGCCTCACAGACTTGTTGTGGGGATTAAATGAGTTAATGGAGATAAAGCACTTAGAACAGTTGCTACAAGTGAACAAGACATAAGTGTTTGCCGCTGTTAACAGAAGGAGTCACATGGTGACAGCCATGTTGAACTGTCTGCCCTTCTGTAGCCGATGGTTTCTCAGCCTCAACACTATTAACATTTTGGGCTGGGTAACTCTTTGTTGTGAGCAGCGGTTCTGTGAATTGCAGGATGTTTAGCAGTATCCCTGGCCTCTCTCTACCCACTATATGCCAGTAGTACCCCCCTAACCCTCCCACATACCAATTTGCGACAACCAAAAATATCTCCAAACATTGCTAAATGTCCCCTGCCAGTGGGGTTGGGGTGAAATCGCCCCTTTCAGAACCACTGATACAGTCCTATAAAAGCCACTGTCATGGGGACACCCAGCTGACTCAGTAGAGCATGGACTCCTTTTTTAGAGGGGAGGGGCAGAGGGAGAGGGAGAGAAAGAATCTTAAGCAGGCTCCATGCCCAGCATGGATGGAGCCTGATGCAGGGCTCAATCTTGCGACCCTGAAATCATGACCTGAGCCAAAATTAAGAGTTAGACGCTCAACCTACTGAGCCACCCAGGTGCCCCTAGAGCACCTGACTCTTGATCTCGGGGACATGAGTTCAAGCCCCACATTAGGTGTAGAGTTTACCTTAAAAGGGGAGTGGGGCACCTGGGTGGCTCAGTCAGTTGGGTGGCTGCCTTTGGCTCAGATCATGATCTCAGGGGTCCTGGGATTGAGCCCCACATTGGGCTCCTTGTTCAGCGGGGAATCTGCTTCTCTGTCTCCGTCCACCCCTCCCCCTGCTTGTGCTCTCTCTCTCTCAAATAAATAAATGAAATCTTAAAAAAAAAAAAAAAAAAAAAAGCCACTGCTAAAAAAAAGAAGCTATGCCACACACTCTGAGCAGGTCTGGTATGGATCCCGGACTGAAGGTCCCACAGTGGGGCCCCTTGTGGTTTGATGTAGGAGCTGCAGGTGGGGAAGTAAAGAGTGGCCAGTTCCGTCTCTGTAGATAGCTGCCATTTTCTCTCCCTGCAGATGGAATGGGAAACTGGGGCCATTCTAATTGGGAGGGACCCTCACCCCTGAGAGACTAAGAGGGTACAGAGAGAAAGGGAGTCCAGGAGCTGACTTCTCTGGCAGCTTGTGTCTGTGGCCTTAATTAGAGAGAGCCCTGTCGAGCCCAGAGGGGAGAAGGCCATATAGGATTCAAACTTAAAGCCTTGGCCATGGCAGAAAACATGCTCTCGCCTAGTGAGGCCTCTGGGCACAGGAGCCTCTGCAGCCCCTCTGTTCTCAGGAAACAAGCAGGCTCTGCACTTGATTATGAAAAGAAATACACTACTCTTTTCATAAAATAACCTGCTGACCACATAGCACTATTAAAACTTGACATGCACTTATTCTGACCCAGGAGTTGCTACAGATGCATTCTATGGCTGTATTAGCCAGGTGCACAGCATCTACACAGGGCCTGTGGTGTCCTCATCTAGAGTACAGGCTTGGGACTTCACTGCCCTGTTCAAATCCCAGATCTACCACCTACCAGATGGTGACTATAGGAAAGTTACTGATCTCCTTGTGACTTAATTCAATCATTTGTGAAGCAGGGGCAATAACAGGGCCTATGTCACTGGACTATTACAAGGGTTATGTGACTTACTACATGCCAAGAATAAGGTCTATGGTTAACAAATGTTAGATATTATTATGTTCATTGTGCCCTTAACTGGTAATAGCTAAAAATCTGGAAATTTATGCCAATCAACTGGTTACATACATGTGGCACATCTAGTCTATAGAATACTGGGCATCATTAAAAGAAATGAAGTTGAACTATATCTACTTAAATGATAGAATTCATTTAATAAGATCAAATTGCTAAATAATCAAATATGTTGCAGATAAGTATATATAGTTTGGGATTATTTGTATATAAAAAGAGCTCTATAGAAATGGATAAATGTCTTTATCTGCATAGAAAAATTTCTAGAAGAACCATCAAGAAGCTGTTGGTGGGGCACCTGAGTGGCTCCGTCGGTTAAGCGTCTGCCTTCAGCTCGGGTCATGATCCCAGGGTCCTGGGACTGAGCCCTGCATTGGGCTTCTTGCTCAGTGGGGAGCCTGCTTCTCCCTCTCCTTCTGATTGCCGCTCCCCCTGCTTGTGCTCTCTCTGTCAAATAAATAAATAAAATCTTAAAAAATAAAAAAAGAAGAAGCTGTTAGCAATAGGTGTATCTAGGGAGTAGGAACAGAGGACTGGAGAACTTTTGCTTTCTCCTTTGGTACTGTTAAAATTTTCTACTGTGAGCATGTATGTTTTTGAAAACAATATATATTTTTTAAGATTTTATTTATTCATTTGTCAGAGAGAGAGAGAGCACATGCAGGGGGAATGGCAGGCAGGGAGAGAAGCAGGCTCCCCACTGAGCAAGGAGCCCAGTGTGGGGCTTGATGCGGGGCCCAATCGCAGAACCCTGGGATGATGACCTGAGCTGAAGGCAGACAGTGACTGACTGAGCCACCCAAGCGTCCCTAATATTGTTTTTTAAAAATGAACAAGATAAATTTATATCTACTGATGTGGAAACATTTTTAAGATTTATTGCACTTTTTTTTCAAAAGTGGCAGAATATGAATAGCACAAGCCACAGGAATGAATCTCGGTTCACAAATTCAAGTGTGCAGGAAATCAAACTTTAGTTTCTATAACTCAACTCAATGTTTATGGTAAGCTTCCATTGTACCAACAGGAAACTCAACTCTAGGTGTGTCTGAGTTCTCCAGAATACTGAGAAGTGTCAGCATGGAACACAGGAGGTGGCTGTGAAGCTGGCTGAAGCCATATCCAATAGCCTCTGCCACTCTCTGCCACCCATGGGCATCCAAGAATCTTGGACCAGGCTGCCCGTGTCCCTACAGCTTGGTCCCAACATGCGGCCACCACGTGGCCACCACTCTCTGGAATCTTACTCCTGCCTGCCCAGGTGATCTGCTAGAAGGCAAGGTGGGACTCTGGAGACCACAGATCTTTCTCCCCTGTCTCTCCTGCCCTGAGCCTGTCTGGGGAGGAGAGCTCTGCAAAGAGTTGGGGGTCTTGCCACTCCAGGTGAAATCCTTCTTCTTTCTTGTTTCTAGTCAAGGTATTCAGTCTGTGCAAAAGAATCCTTTTCCTTCAATGAGCTATTCCACAAACCCTAAAGTTCTCCTAAGCGCATAAGCTTTTGGCACACAAAAGCCAGAGACACCTGAAACTTGATTCCAATTTCTAATCTGGGGAGCTAGTTCAGGAGAAAATGAGCTCCAAGGATGTGAGAGTGGGAAAGGGGAAAATCCACAAGGAGGAAAGTGATTAATTTCTCAAATATTATGCCAGCCACACAGATGTGTAAATGCAGAGCAAAAATTCTGAACATTCCCACCAAAGAATTAACAGTGTCTACCAGTAGGGTAAGCTTTTAAGACAGGGCAAGGGCTAGAAGGGGAGCTTTACCTTTTTATTGTATGTATTTCTAAACTGCTTTTGTATTTTAGTGATGAAGCTCTATTCAGTATTGCATATATCATCTACTATTTGAAACATACAAATACATATATATTTTTCCCTCCAGGCTGGAGTTGGAGGGTGATGCAGGTCACACCTGTTTAGCCCACTGAAGAGCAGAACCTTGGGGAGTGTATTTGCATGAAGGGCTGAGAGACTTGTTAGGAAAAAGAATTCTTTCTAAGGGAAGAAGGAGAAGAGCACAGTGAACTGACCCAGGGCCAAAGCTTTGCTCAGTGGAAGGAGGAAGTAATCCTGAGCTGAAGCAGTAGTTGTGATGGACACACACCCGTGGGACCAAACCTCAAGACCCTATAAAGCAATGGGGGCACGAGCAGCCTCACAGCCCTGCTCCTACAGAGGAGCCAGCTGACCTCATGCCAACAGGAGTGGCAGTGGCTCCCAGCAGGCGTGGGGTGTCTAATGGGTGGGGCAATGTCCAGCAGAACTGATAGCTTCATGGGGTGTGGCAGGGGCAAAGGGAGGTTGCAGAGTGGAGGAGGGGAAAAGATAGCTGGGAGTGGGAGGGTGTAGCTGTCTAACCTTATCCACCAGCACATGGGAGACACACACCCTGGGGACGCCCAAAATGCTCACGGGGTGAGGCTGTGGGAGGTAGGCAAGACCTGGAATTCTGCACTGGCAGGTAGGAGCAAGAGTCAGAGATACACGTGGACAAACTCTAATGATGTGATGAGTGCACAGGTGTCCAGGTGTGTGCACAGGCGGGGAGCACCAGAGAGGGAGCCACAAAGTCTACATGGGAGGGGTCAGGGAAGGGCTCCTGAGTCAACTGACGTTGGTAGTTCAGAGTGGGTGGGAAGGGTGGATGGCATGAGGAACTGCATGTGCAAAGGCCTGGAGCTGTGAGGGAGCTAGCCAGAGACTGGGGGAACTATCTGAAAGCACCTCAGACTCAATACAGGGGAGTGGTCAGTGAGGCCACACAGATTGTGTTCCATGATAAGGAATTTGAACTTTATCCTGCTGGCAATGGTGAAGCTCAGAAGAGGGCTTTATGCAGGGAAATGAGATGAACACATTACCAGGCAAATTTTTCACCACCACACTCCTACCACTGCTAGCTAACTCCCACCGAGTGTGCAGTCTCAGAGTGTTGCTTCCTCCAGGAAGTATTCGCTGACCACCTCTTGGACACAGCTAGCCCTCAGCTCAGGCTTCTAGAGGCTCCCAAGCACCACCCTCTCTTCCTTCCCCATCACGCTGTGTCTTGATTACCTGTGCCCTGTACTTTTTTCTGTCCCCTCATACACTGTGAGTGCTGGAGGCCAAGGATTACATCTGCTGTGTTCTGTGTTCTATCCCCAGCACCCCACACAGGGCCTGGCATGGTAAGTATTCAATATGTATTTATTTAGTAGGAAACAAAGCCTGTGAGAAGACAGTCTTGTGGTTTCCAGCCAGAGCTGCAGATTACAGTTGGAAAGGGGAGACAGGGGGACCAGGGAGACAGCTCATGCAATAGTTTGGTTAAGGAGTAACGAGGGCCTGACCTGAGGCAGTGGTGGTAGAACTAGAGAGCAGAAAAAGATTGAGAAAATATTTAGAAGGCAGCACTGATAGGCTTGGGTGATTAGATGAGGGAAGTGAGGGGATCAGATAAGGAGAGGAGGGCTCCTGGGCTTCTGGCTTAAGCGGTGGGTAGATGACAGATTAACCAAGACTGGCTATTCTGGAAGAGGAGGCAATGTGTTGGGGAAGATGATGAAATCAGTTTAGACATGTTGACTTTGACATGCCTGTAGGGCATACAGGTGGAGAGGTCCCAAGGGCAGCTGGAATCATAGCACTAGAGCCCAGGACAGACATCTTGACTGAAGATAGAGATTTGGGAGCTGTCAGTCTACAGGTGATGGTTAAAGATCAAGGAGGGGATAAGATAACCCAGGGAGCAAAGGAGGAGGGAAAACAACAAGGAGGATCCCCACCTGTAAGAGGTGTGGGGGGGAGGGCTATGGAAGGGAAAGGAGACATAAGATAGGAAGGGAGAAGAGAGCAGTATCACAAGGGAGAAGTGGCTTCAAGGAGTAGTAAACAGGGTCTAACAGTATGTAGAAACAGAGCTGGCCCCAGCCCTGGCTCCCCTTAACAGTTGAGAAAACTGAGGTCTAGGGATACTGAGGTGTTCAAAGCCACAAACTATTATTGCCCACGATCACACACATTGGTGGCTCTCAAATTATGATCCCTGGAGTCCTGGGGGTCCCGAAGACCCTTCCGGTGTGGCCCAAGAGGCAAAGAACATTTTTATAATAATACCAAGACTTGGGGTGCCTGGGTGGCTCAGTTGGTTAAGTGACTGCCTTTGGCTCAGGTCATGATCCTGGAGTCCCGGGATAGAGTCCCGCATAGAGCTCCCTGCTCAGCAGGGAGTCTGCTTCTCCCTCTGACCCTCCCCCTCTCATGTGCTCTCTCTTTCTCAAATAAATAAATAAAATCTTAAAGAAAAATACCAAGACTTTTTTGCAGTACTCACATTTGAACTGATAATACAAAAGCAACAGTGGGTAAAACTGCTGGGGACTTAGCACAAATTAGTGAAGTCATATTCTGCTCCCCAGGCACTTTGGTTTAAAAAAAGGCTAGCTTCACATAAGAGTGCCCATGATAGAACAATAATTACTGATTTTTTAACATGACCCTCGGGGTGCCTGGCTGGCCTGTGACTCGTGATCTCAGGGTTGTGAGATTGAGCCCCGTGTTGCGTGTAGAGATTACTTAAAAATAAAATCTTTAAAAAAAAAAAAATTACCGTGAGTACATTTTTGTTAATAGTCTGTGCATAAAGCACTTCTGCTATATACCAAAGTACTAGATAAATTTATGTGATTGTTTGCATTGAGAAATGAACCACCTCTTTTTTTCATGAAACATTTTTATTAGAAAAATGACCCCCTCCCCCCCAAAAAAGGAAAGAACGACTGACAAATTATGATTACTCAGATGTGGGCCTTTGGCAGTCATTTTCTCAAAAATTAATGAAGTGAGCTTGTCACATCAAGGAAAACTGACAGTATTTTCTGCCAATGATAAAATTTGATCTGGCAAGTGAAAATTAGAATTTTATTTTTATTTTTTTTAAAAAAATATTTTTTATTTATTTATTTGACAGAGAGAGAACACAAGTAGGCAGAGCCGCAAGCAGAGGGAAAGGGAGAAGCAGGCTCTCTGCTGAGCAGGGAGCCCGATGCAGGACTCGATCCCAGGACCCTGGGATTGTGACCTGAGCCGAAGGCAGCCGCTTAACCGACTGAGCCACCCAGGCGCCCTGAAAATTAGGATTTTAAAAACTTGTCTCCACACCATGAGCTTCACAGCCTCCTGGTACTTAAAGACTTTGCTGATGACATCAGTGGTAATACTAGGAATGTAATACTATGGATTGAAATGTGTCTACATTGGGAAGATCTCCATAAATCACTGAGCCATTATTTTCCAAATGACCAATGCATAATGTCTCAAGCATGAACTAAAGAACCATTCAAAGTGCAAGACAAATCAATGGAGTTTAATATAGCTGAGGATGAGAAGTTCAATGACATGGTTTCAGATCTCACACTGCAACTACCTTTAAGAAACTGCCATTTGTCCAGTTTTGGTGAAATATCAAAGAAGGTATCCACAATTATCTGAAAAGGCTACTAAAAATACTCCTACTTTTTTCAGCTACAAATCTGTATGAAGTGGGTTTTTATTCATCTACTCCAACCAAAGCAACGTATCATGATAGACTGGTAAAGAAGCAGATACAAGAACCCAACTGTCTTCTGTTAAGCCAGTCACTAAAGACATTTGCAAAACTGTAAAATAATGACTCTCTGAATTTTTTCATTTTAGATAATATATTTTTATAAAAAGTATGTTAACATGTAAAGGACTTATTAGTGTTATTTTTACATAATAAATACTTTTAAAGTCTTTTTCTAATATTTGTTTCCATATTTGTATTATGGTAAATATCTACAGCTACAGCCCACATAAATAAAGGTGTTTGAAGTCCTCAATAATTTTTAAAAGTGTAAAAGGGTCCTGAGACCAAAATACTTGAGAACCATTAATATAGACCACCCTTTCCTGCCTCCCAGTTCTAGGAGCTTATTTCTAGCACACCCACCCCTCCCATGCACTTCTCCGTAAAATATAGAATTATAAAACAAAATAAAAAATAAAACTTAGCTGAAGAAGAGATGAGACAGCAGGTACAGTGAGCTAAGCAGAGAATAAGACCCTTTCCTTCCCTTCAAAATAATGTTCCTTTAAGGGCCACGGCCTGGTAACTAACCCTGCCAGGGTAGGCTGGGTTCCTCCACACCCCCTTCCTACTGCCACCTGTGGGAGAAGACAGACTGGGGGCAGAGGGCTCAGTGGGAGTTCAGGTGTCATCTCCTTCACATTCAGTATCTGATTTGATACAATAGCCAATGAAGCAAGTAAGGCAGGTGGGGTTTTCTGTATTAGTCACTATTTACAGGGGAGGAAACAGAGGTCTGTGTCTTGCCTGACACCAACCAGTAAACAAAAGATGGGGAGGGCGGGCAGAAGCATTGGGTTCCTTCCACTGGGCACTAACTCTATGATGCCTCTCTTCCCCACTCAAGCCTAGAGGTCCATCATTAAAGATGCATTATTTTACATGTAAAGTCTTCTCTTACGTTTATAAGCCACATAGATTTCTTCTTTTAAACCTCTGTTCATTCTTTTGGGTAACTGATCGTTTTGTAATAGTTTGTAAGAAAAAGTGACCCTTTGTATTGCTTTTCAATTCCAAAACTGGTTTTAAAATGATTAAGAAGTGGGGTGCCTGGGTGGCTCAGTCAGTTAAGCATCAAACTCTTGATTTTGGCTCAGGTCATGATCTCAGGGTTGTGAGATTGAGCCTTGTGTTGGGATTCTCTCTCTCCCTCTCCCTTGCCCCTTCCCCGACCCCGTGCCCCCCAAAATAAATAAATCTTTTAAAAATGATTAAGAAGTATAAGTTAATGAAATAAAAGAGAAACAAACAACAGACATAACACAAAAGCTGGTTCTTACAAAACAGAAGTCTAACAAAACTAATCATGAAAAAAGCATGAATCATTAAATATACAATATTGGGAATGAAAAAGGGAAAATAAAGTACAGTAGAGATATAAAAACAAGACTATGAACATTTTATGCTAATAATTTTTAAATTTTGAGAAAATACATATATTTTTAAGATTTTATTTATTTATTTGAGAGAGAGAGCATGAGCAGAGGGAAGGGCAGAGGGAGAGGGAGAAGCAGACTCTCCCCTGAGGACCCAGGACCCTGGGATCATGACCTGAGCCGAAGGCAGATGCTTAACCGACTGAGCCACCCAGGTGCCCCTTGATAAAAATTTTAAACTACCAAATTACTTGACTAGAGAAGTAATAGTTATAGTAAAATTTATATAGCAGTAGTAGAAGTAATATTTTGGGGTGTCTCTTAAATGCAAACCCCTCAGGGAAGTAAGTGCTCATGAGTTCCTTCCTTGGTCATCTTTTGTGACACAAGAGATGGGTCTTTGGAACCTAGGCCTATCTGGATGGAAGAGGGTGCTGAGAGTACAGAGGAGGTGTTAGCACGGCCCCTTGTTTGGCAACCCTGGTTGGCCTGAAGTCAGATTACCAGGCTAGACCAGGCTGCCAAGACATCCCCTGCTTGCTTCCACAAGATTCAGCACCTTCAACAAGAGATTCCACCTGCCCTGTCAGTCCCAGGTGGGCACTAAGATGCCTCTGTTAATCTGGCTCTGCCTAGCCCGAAGTGTCAGCCTGTAATCCCCTCTTCTCTTACCTGATTCCTCCTTCCCTCCTCTCCTCTCCTTCTCCTCTTCTTCCCTCTCCCAACCTCCTCTCCCCCATCTTCTGTTGGAAGACACAGGAGCTCCAGGTGTGGCTGGAGTCATATCAGGTGCTACACCACCTCTCCCCACATCCAGCCTGCTTCCCATGCCCACCACCTGGTACTTCTGGCCACAGGAATTGCAGCAAATATGTGGAGGCCTGAAGCCTAACCCTCAGCCTGTCTTGGTCCATTCCCCAAACTCATTTTTTTTTTTTAAGATTTTATTTATGGGGCGCCTAGGTGGCTCAGTTGGTTAAGTGTCTGCCTTCAGCTCAGGTCAGGATCCCAGGGTCCTGGGATTGGGCCCCGCGTCGGGCTCCCTGCTCGGCAGGAAGTCTGCTTCTCCCTCTCCTTCCCACTCATGCTCTACTATCTCTCTCTCAAATAAATAAATAAAATATTTTTTATTTGACAGAGAGAGAGAGAGCACAAGCCGGGGGAGCAGCAGGCAGAGGGAGAGGGAGAAGCAGACTCCCCATCGAGCAGAGAGCAGAGAGCCCGACATGGGGCTCGATCCCGGGACCCTGGGATCACAACCCGACATCCCCAAATTCATTTCTGAGTCTGATGTTGGAATGGGATAGAGAAGGGGTCCAAGGAATGTGATGGTGTGTGCAGTAAAGGGAAGTAATTGTCTAGCTCTGAGCCCTGTTACTGGGAGTTAATGCAACAGATCTATCCTTTATACCTTACACTGTCTGTGGCCCAAATGAATGTCCAACACATATAAGCACTACTGTGTCTCTAATTTGTCAGTTGGATGAATAAAAGTTAAATCTGTTAAAATATGTTACTCTGTCTACACCAGCTTGTGACCACTAGCATTATCTCAAGCAACAGACACCAGAAGCACCACCACTACAGTGTGTGTGTGTGTGTGTGTGTGTGTCCATGCGTGTGTTGGGGGTAGAAATCAATTAAATGTTATAATAATGACAGAAAAGGTGATCTTCAGGATGGGAATGACCAATGTATACAACATTGCTGTGGTCAAATTGTGAGGTCGTGGGGAGTAGGAGTGGGAAGGAGGCCACAACAGAAAGTTGAGTTTAGACAGAAAAGGTTCCTTGGTGGACCCTGCAATGCTTTAGCCTTCGATTGACCCTAGCCCCTAACAGCCCCTAGGGCAGGTGCTTCAGTGAACTCCTAACCTTACTCAAAGCCTCAGGGGTGGGATGGGCTGTAGAGGACAGATACTCACTGTGACCTACAACTTCTGCTGACTACCTGGGTCTGCAGTAGCCAGCCTGTCAGACAACAGAAAACAGAAAACCGATGCTGCAGTGACACTGACCACACCCAAGGCCAGTTGACTAGGCATGTTCAAGTGCATTAATAGGGTGGGTTGGAACAATTTAAAATCCGTACCATACCAGCTGTTTGGTGGTCCTTACCAAAGTCAGCCTCTGGAGGACAACGCAGATAGGAATCCGCAACAGAGAACTGAAAACCTACAAGAGTAAGAAAGAGGTGCCGAGTCACAGGCACTTCCTAGTCCAGGCTGGTATTATGATTTGAAAGGCCCTAAGGAAGGTCCCCACACCCTCTACCTATCTAGTGAAATTATGCCTATAATCCCCAAATTAGAGTTCTCTTCCTTTCACTGTACTTCCACTAGTCTGGGCAGTGCTGGGTGAAGCTAGGACCAGGGTTACTCTGAGCAGTTGGCACTCTTCCACCCCAGTACAGAGGAAGACTCTGAGGAAGAAGTGTGATGGAAGTAACAATGGGACACAGCTTTCTAATATTGCCTGTTACTGATTCTATTGCTGGTCTAGACTTCCAGGTCTCTCTCCCTAACCCCACCAAACCTATTTGGGTTCAATATTCAGAAACAGTAAGCTGCTTCTTCAAAGTACCCACCACTCCCTGCAACCGGAGACCTACTAAATCAGGTTGCTCAGCAGGTGCTCTATGTAGGCCCAAGGGCTAGAGGTGATTAACTCAAGACTTCCCCCTGCAGCTGCCTCTGTATGCGGGATGGAGTGAGGGACTTTGGAGGTGACACAGTAGAAGCCTGGTATATTTTGATGTGATCTGTCAGGCCCTTAGAAGAAGTCCCCCTTCCAAAAATATCCCCCCTGCTCCAGACCACCTGGCACCTAAAATTTCATTAGAGGGCCCTTAAAGTTACTCAGTAGGTTCCCAGAAAAACACAAAGATCTCAACTCGGGGTGAAGGTGGAGGATTAGTGAGAAGTCACATTAGAACAATGAACGGCAGCCTTGGAATTCCTAGATGAGGGCTTAGGGATGGCAATCCAGTGGGAAGAGGAGTGAGGGTGGGGAAGTTGGAGGGTTGGGAGTATCTATAATAAAAGTGCATTTTCATAGCAAATAGCTTTTAATCACATCAAAATCAATCCCTCCCTCCAACCCTTAGTCATTTTGCCTGTCAGAGGCAGGCAAACACCCAAGGCTGAGCTGAGGAATAAAGGAATTCTCCGCAGCGTCTTCTCCCTGGAGGAGGCCAAGGACAGGAGTACAGCCCCTTGGGCCAAGAATGGCAGGAAAGGAGCACGGTAAATTGTGGGCTGGATTGCCCAGTCACATGATGGGATCTCGCTGCTTCTTGTCACGTAATCTCTTTTTCCCTCCTCCTCTGGTCTCTCCCTCTCCTCCTTTCCCCTCCCTCTGCTCTGTTTTGATTTAGTTAAAATAGATGCAAACTCTAGTCTTTTCTATTTTTAATACCTAGCCATTACATAATCTACAACGTAATTGCTGACTTGAGAAACTATTGGCAAGAGTAGAAAATCCCCAGAGTTTTAAACAGGAAAAGGATTATTACAGCACAAAAGCCTTTGGCAGTTTTACTGACTGGTAAACCGTCTGTAATCGTCACTTGCCAGTGGAAGTCACATGGGCCCTGGGAAACACTCTCCCCACCTCAGGGAAAGCAGGCTTGGGGGAAGGGATGAACCATAGCCTAAGCTGGAAGGAGGCTGCTTTGTGTATCCAGGCAGGGGGTTGGGTGGGATGCCTGGAGCTCCCGCTGGGCCCAGACACCAGGGCTAAAGGAGTGAGCTTCAGGTTACCTGCCCTCCCCAGGCCACCTTTTAACTGCTTTTGTTCCTTGCTAAGAGTGAAGTCTCCAACATCCGCATCCCTCTTCAATTTCCTGGAATCTTCAAACAGCCTCCAACACACTCCTGAGCAAGCCTTACTCAGAGTGGACTATCCCGTTAAATGTATGATTTTATTAAGACACAGGAGCAAGGAAGACTGCTTGTTAATCACAGAGACCTGACCTACTCCTCTGCTTTCCATTTATTTCCATCCAGCATACTATTCAATTCTTCAATAAAATGAGCCAATAAAAATATAATAACTAGAGATTTGGTAAAGGGTTGGAAGGGGAGCAGATTTTGCCACCCCAAAATATGTCTCTTTGGCATAAGGATTTTTCTGAGCTAAAAGCAATCAAAACACAGCAAATTTAGGAAAAGCTCTTTACCTCCCCCCTCAACTGCCTAAATTTACATTGGAAGGGGGCCTATACCAGGACACTATTACCAGAGATACCTTTTTACCTAAGAAACTTATCTGCACAAAAGGACAACCTTTTTTTTCCCAAACATCTCCTCTTGTGAATGGCCTTCCTTCCCTTTGTATCCCCAGACCTCTACCTCTTTCCTTAGCTCAGGATGTTATATAAAACTTCAATTACTTGACTGCCCTTTGGGCCTCATATTTTTATGGGGCTCCCATACATACAAAATTTGTTTTTCTCCTGCAATCTATTTTATATCAATTTAGTTATTAGACCAGACAAACATTCTAGGAAGAAAGAAGGGAACATTTTCCCGCCTCTCCAGATTTCACAACCAAATCAAAATTATCTCATTAAGACAAAATTGTCTGTATGTGTGTTGGGGATATCGCTAGTGTAGGAGATACAGAGGGGACAGGGATAGCTTTCCCTGATTTTGCCAATTCTGCCACAGTCCCATCCCCAATAATTGAGGATAGCCAGTCCAACTTGGGTACCTACAGGTGACAATTCCTTCAAAAAATGTTTGCTGAGGGGCACCTGGGTGGCTCAGTCAGTTAAAAGTCTGACTTGGTTTTGGCTCAGGTCATGATCTGGGGTCATGAGATTGAGCAGGGCTCTGCACTCTGCAGGAAGTCTGCTGGAGATTCTTTCCCCTACCCTCTCCCTCTCCCTCCCCCCTCCCCCCCCCCACTTCTCACCCCCTCACTTCCCCTCCCCAACACACACACACACACACACACTCTCTCTCTCTCTCAAAAAAAAAAAAAAAAACCTTAAAAAAAAATGTTTGCTGAATGCCACACATTTAACCACCTGCTATGGACATAAAAGTGAGCAAAATCACTGCCCTCATAAAACTGCCAGTTCAGTGAGAGAGATGGACATTAACCAAAATATTACATAAAAATATCATTACAAACCATGATAAAGGCTTATGGAGGGTAACGTGTAGGGCACTAGGGGCATTTAGATCAGAGGGACCTGATAGGGCCTGAGGGTTCCTAGAATATTACCCTAGGGACTTCAGGGTCCTTTTAATTCAGCATCTGATCTTCCTTCCCTTCCTCCTCCCTCCCTCCTTGCTTCCTGTAGTAAATATTTACTGGGTTTTTTCCTATGTACAGAGGATAATGCTAAGTTCTTTATATGTATGGTCTCATTTGGTTCATATAACAAACTTACAATTCAGTACTTTAAGACAAAAGGGTCTGATGAGAAAGGCCAAACCACACTTTGTTATGAGAACTATATACAATTCATAACATGAATTAAGACTCTATTGGCTGCAGGTGACAAATATCCCAATCACACTTTCAAAAATAAAACAGGAAAACCTGGACTCATGTAAATAGCCAGAGTGAGACTAGCATAAAGCATGGTTAGATCCAGGTGCTCCAAAGATGCCACCTAGGCTCCGTCTCCAACTCACAACTCAGCTTTCACCTGTGCTGGCTTCAGCACTCCCCCTGGGGTGTCAAGATGACCACTTGCAGCCTCAGAATTATGCACATTCTACAGGCTTGGCAACTCAGTTGGAAAAAAAAAATGAGAACTCACTTTTTAATAGTTCCAACAAAACTCCAGAGTCCTTAATTGGCCTGGATTTGAGACCATACCAATGTCAACTGCTGTTCTCTGATTGGCAGTCATGTGTCCTCCATCTAGAGCCAAGGGATAGACCTGACCCCACCAGAATCCAGTCTGAGAAGAGAGAAGGACATGGCCCTCCCAAAGGAAAATCAATATGCTCTCACCTAAGAAGAGAGAATGCATGCTGGGCAGTTCAAGTCCACTAATCTCTATTGTCCTCGAAGTATGGAATTACAGTGGATTTTAAGACTATACCATATGTTCCTCCATCAATTGGGTGTTCCTCCCTAAGAAGTGAGCAAGAGTTCTCGTTTAGTGTGACACTGGCTGGATTTGCCCTGGTCCTACTCCAGCTGCTCAGAGACCTTGGCTTCTTGCTCTGAGGCACTTATTGGAGTCTTAATATTTGCTTACTTACTCAGAGCAGTCTCCAAGTCCCAATACTTTGTGGAAGACTTTTCTGCCTCCCTTCAACTCCCAAATGATGTGCCCTACTCAGTCCTGGTGTGACCAGCAAAGCTGCAGTTCTCTTGCTCTTTGACCAGCATCACAGGGTCTGTGTAAATTATAGGGAGGAAAGGGAATAAGAAGCCCTTTGTTGGGAAGTTTTGCTTCCCTTTTGGAGTCTGAACTGCGAATGGCTTCCATTGGGCAGAAAGAGGAATATCAGGGTAATTCCTGGAACATCTAACAAATAGACCTCCATAAGAAGGATCCTGCGGGAGGATCAAGGCTAAACATTCTATGAGTTATACAGCAAGCACTACAATAATCAGCTGCAACCACTCTGTCTGTGGGCATGTTTTAAAATCGGCCTGGATCCCCCCACCCAATGATCCTCCCACAATTTCTGCAAATTCCCAGCAGCTAATGCTCTAAACAGCCTCTTTTGGTTCTGACTCCAGCTCCTGGTGGATTTTTTTTATCTCACTCACTGAGGCTGATCTCTTCTTTCTGATCTGAGCTGTCCCAGAGGTGGGACTCAGTTCCCTTTTTCCATGCGCTACCAAAAAAGAAAAAAATACACATACACAACCTGAATCGAAACACTGTGTCTTCATCAGACTTTCCTAAAGTTATGAAGAGACAGAGTGGTTTTATATTGTTACCATTACCATGCTCCGTGGCTCCTTCACCCTCTGCAGACACTGCTTGTATTTCCCTTTGCTCAGGAAACTAAATTCCCCTTATATTATTCAGAGCAACTTAGCTCTCCATCCCCCTTCCTCTGACATCCAATGCCCCATACCTAGAGTCAGCCCCATTGTGAACTATCCACTCCAGGTTCCACACCTGACCAGCACTGAGGAACAAAAGGAAGTTTTGAACTTCACTCTCTCAGCACCACCATTCTGTACTGGTGAGAGAATGGAATGATTTTTTTCCCCCTATGAATATGAATTAGGCCACCCCTCTTTCAAAAGAACTGGCTGGAGTCAATTTTGGTTTTAAATAGGTTTCTATTATACCACTCTATGTAAACTCACCAGCTCACAGAAAAGCCTATGTTACTAGTCTGATACAATCCTCACACACCCATACTGAGGTCTACTGACACTAGTAATGTAATTAAGGAAAGCGGAGCTTATGTCCCAAAAGTGTTGCCTGTCTTTGAAAGACAAAGAGGTTTTTTGGTCTTGTGCCACCCTGTGATGGAATTCCTCTTGTTTCCAGGCTAGAGTTCTAGAGCCTCAAAGTCCAGTGAAATAGGCAAAACTAAGCTATTTGCTTCAAGGTTTCCTTTCACCTAGGTTGGTGGGGGCCTGAGACCAATACTAAAATTGGCTGAGAGGCTTCTCCAAAGAAGAGGCAAGGACAAATGCAAGAAGCAGGTTTTCTCCCAAGACTGAGGCTGGCTCTAAGTCTTGCCTACCTGGGCCTTATCAGGTAATTTTCCTTTTTCTTCCAAGGGAAGGAACATCAAAGCCTTCCAACCAGAGGAGGTCTCAGCCCCTTCCACTGCCTCATAGGCAGGAGGCAGAAAGGCTCTAGAAGGCTGTGAATACCAAAATGTAGCAAATCCTAGGAAAAAAGAATTCTGAGCTTTGAATTCCGTTGTTCCTCACACCAAGAAGTACAACTGTAGACACCATGGCCCAGTAGCCTCCTTCAGGAATTTTTTTTAGTTTCTGGGAAGGGAAAGGTAGTGAAAAGCCTCTAAATTCTTCTCAGAGACTAAGATTTATAATACTAGATAAATCTTTTACATAAGGGGAAGACAAAAGTTGACATTTCATTCATTAATACTGTAATTAGAAGAATACAACCTTAAATATTTTTTAATCTATAGGAATCCTTTATAAAATTCAAAACAGAATAAATACATTCCAAATCAAATAGGAATGTTTTTAAAAAGTAAATGGGAACATTCTATTCATATTCCTCTGCACTTGCTCCTTTCACTGACAGAGAAAGTTAACTTCAAAGTTTTCACAGCTGGGGCACCTGAATGGCTCAGCTGGTTAAGTGTCTGACTTTTTTTTTTTAAAGATTATTTATTTATTTATTTGACAGAGAGAGACATAGCAAGAGAGGGAACACAAGCAGGGGGAGTGGGAGAGGGAGAAGCAGGCTTCCCGCCAAGCAGGGAGCCCGATGCGGGGCTCAATCCCAGGACCCTGGGATCATGACCTGAGCCAAAGGCAGACGCTTAACGACTGACCCACCCAGGTGCCCTAAGTGTCTGACTCTTGATTTCAGCTCAGATCATGATCTCAGGGCTGTGAGATCGAGCCCCGTGCTGGGCGTGTAGCCTGCTTGAGATTCTCTCTCTCTCTGCCCCCCAACCCCCAACCCGCTCATGGACATTTGTGCTCATTCAAAAGAAGAAAAAAAAGTTTTCATAGCCACAGAGTATTTCATAGTACCCTATTCATGGATATTTACCAAGACAGTGAACATTCCTATCCAGAGAAGTCTGTGCTCATATCTTAAATGAAATTCTAGTTTCATCTGGAATGGATGAAATAGATATAAGCATTTTTTTAGATGAAATTACAGTTTACCCTGTCGTGTCTCACCTACTGTATTCTTACCCATTTTCTATTGGGTCTGTCTTTTCCTTATTGATTTATAGAAACCCTTTATAGATTATAGATATTAATTCATCACCTATTACATATATTGCAAAAATTTTCTCCCATTCTGTGGGCTGTCTTCTAACTTTGTTTATGACTTTTGCCAGACAGAAGTTTCTCATTTTTATGTGGCAAAAGCAGTTAAAAACGATTCAGAAAGTACTGTCACAGGAGCAGCACACCCCGAGCTCTGAGCCACTAGCCTCTTCTGCTGGCCACAGGAACTCAATCTTGCTTGAGTTCCTGTGATGAAATGGCTGATTAAGCAATCATTTTCTGAGCTATTCACATCTGGCCAGGGCGGTGGTATAAATGAATCAAGCAAAGAACGAGCAAAAATTATTGTAAAGACTTTGTTTCCAGCTATTTGGAGGCTCTTTCTTAAACGTTTGGAATCATGTACTAACAATGTCAAAAGAATCCTGAACCATTAAAAACCCAAAAACATCTTTATAAACAAAAATCTGAATATTTCCAGACTCTTTCAAACTGTGTGGGCTTTAGGGCATTATTTGCTGTCACTGTGGAAGGAAAAATAAATTCCAGACCCCACAGGAATAGAAAGCTTCAAGAGTCTATTGACTCGTGGAGTTTTAAGCAAGAAACCTTCAGTTTCCCTTCAGCCTCTCACGGATTAGCACTGACTCAATCTGATCCTGAACAGTTCAAAAAACCCTCATGGCCAAATGGGATTTTCCCTGCGAAGAGCACTTAGTCCCTATTCTGGCAAACTCTGCCTAAAGGTCCAGTACTTTGTGGAGGTTGTCCCACTTGGCCAGAATATCTCTCCTCTCCCCCAACATCACACTATTTAGGCACACAGTGCAAAATGTAGGCATAAAAGATGGTTCTGGCCTCCTTCCCCACTAGTTGGAACCTGGCACTCCCTGAGGAACTTGGTTCTGGGCAATGAAGATTCTGCCATAAAATCACTCTTCAGCACCCAGTGGTACCAAGAAGAAAAACAGATGGTCTGTCTCAATGTGGCTTCAAAGCCATTATTCCTACCACCTTACAAAAAAATCCTTCCTTTGCCAACGTCTATACCAAACAATTACACTCCTCACTGCTGTCAGCTACTGACCTCTCGGTCATCAAGACCTTTGGCCCCTTGATCACAGTGTGCCTTTACACTCCAAGTCAGACCTCTGGCCTGGTCATGACCTCCTATATCCTTCTATATTTCTACCTCTCCTTGTCTTTACTACTACAGTTTCATTCTTCAACTTCATTGAGATTTCCAGTCCCTTGACACCCACCCCCATCATTTTGCTGCCTATCAGTCCTCCTCTGGAGTCACTCCGTTCTCTTAACCACCTTGACAACAACCACTTTGCTACCAATATTCTAGACTCCTCTTACTCCAAGTCTTCCACTTGGATCACAAAATACAGCCTCTATTTGAATACAAATGTCCTCAGTTGCTGAACACTGCTAAAATAACCATTAAGTCATGAGGGCTGCTCTTCCTCTAGAAAGTCATCATCTCCAACATTACCTGGGCCTTCAGCACTACTCAGCTATCCACCTACATGTCTTCAGATCACTATTAGCTCAACAGCTTTTAAAAACCATGTCACTGTCCCCACTATCCCACCTGCTCCCAGCAGATGACTTTAATTTCTTCTGTTCAGGGGCGCCTGGGTGGCTCAGTCGTTAGGCGTCTGCCTTCAGCTCAGGTCATGATCCCAGGGTCCTGGGATCGAGCCCTGAATCGGGCTCCCGGCTCCGCGGGAAGCCTGCTTCTCCCTCTCCCGCTCCCCCTGCTTGTATTCCCTCTCTCGCTGTGTCTCTCTCTGTCAAATAAATAAATAAAATCTTTAAAAAAAAAAAAATTCTTCTGTTCAGAGAAAACAAAGCCCAACAGAAGGGAACTCCAACTTTCTGTCTCCCCCAAATATTCACAAGTCCCTCTGTCCCATCACATCCCTTGCCCCTATCAAATAAGACTTGAAAATTCTCAGCAGAGTGCTAGCAAAAGGTAGGAAAGCTATAAATGGTGGTGGTGGTGGTGATGGAGTTAAATTCAATGGCAGCCTTTGTCCTTTGTTCAAATCAAGTTTCATCGCTCCACCAGTGTTTAGGATACAGTAGACCCTTTCCCTCAGGGGCCCTGCTCAATTTTTATTTCTCTTTTCTATCTTCAACTTCTCCCTCTTAACTAGCTCTTTCTCCCATAGCACAAGGACATGCTCCAATCTCAAAAAAATAAATAACCCAAGGGGCACCTGGGTGGCTCAGTTGTTAAGTGTCTGCCTTCAGCTCAGGTCATGATCCCGGAGTGCTGGGATCAAGCCCCACATCGGGCTCCCTGCTCGGCGGAGAGCCTGCTTCTCCCTCTCCCACTCCCCCTGCTTGTGTTCCCTCTCTTGCTGTCTGTCAAATAAATAAATAAAATCTTTAAATAAATAAATAAATAAATAACCCTCCCTAGGCCCTGTGTTGCCCCTTCACGAACTGTCCTCACTTCATAAATAAGCTTCTTGTAAGAGTGGCCTCTCTGTCCATAGCCTTGCCTCCATTCACTAGCTGCAGAGGTACTGCCTAGTAAAAGATTGGACTGCTCTTGCTCTTACTTGCCAAAGGTCTGTTCCTTGGGAAAAAAATTGCTTTAGAGATTAGCAAAGAAGCATAGTAAAAGGAAATACATTATGTTGCTATTCAGTTTTAATAATATGAATGAAAATAAATAAATTTTAATAATATAAATGAGATTTATCTTCATATCAATACTACTTCTGACTAGAGTATAAGCAAGATTATTTAAAGTGTTCTTTAAAACAAAGAAATGTTTTGCTTGTTTTCCCAAAACTATCCTGATTCTCTAGATCCAAAAACTAGAAACAATCTCTCCTCTGAGTTCCCACAGCATTGGTCTATATCTGTCATACCCTACCACTTTATCTTGAGTTATCACAAAACTCTCTGCAGTTAATAAATATTTGATAAATGAATAGAATTTACAAGTACCTATTATAGATCAGATAATTCTAATCTAATCTAATCAATCTAATCAACTAATTAAATCAGGCTGCCTAAAGAACCTCTACTGACATTTTGCTAACTTAATATAAGGCTTTTTTCACACATTGAATTTAATAAAGTTACATTCAGTCACTCATATCCTATAATTTAAGTTTTCACTTACTTAAATGTACCTTGCAAAGTTTCAAATACTGAGGTATTACCATGTCGTTTTGGGTTCAGTCCGAAAGGACTAAGGTAAAAGTCAATGAGGCAGGAATTACCCAATCCAAGGGTTGTGAGCAGGGCATTCAAGGGGAAGGAATGCATCTTTCCACTCCCTCACCTAAAAAATACCCCAAGAAATGCTCCTCCCGGAGGGACTGAGACTTCCTCTCACACAATGTCTGCTCCCCTCTGCCTAATTCCTTTCAGATAATCTGAAAGTCAGCTCCTCAACAAAGGCACAGCTTTGCCCTTGTTGGACCTCCCAAAGTTTGCTCATATCTGAAACAAGGAAGTTTGCCTAGAAAATCTCAAAAGTTTTGTTTTTTTTTTTAAGTAGGCTCCACACCCAGCATGGACCCTAGGATCAAGACCTGAGCTGAAATCAAGTGTGGGATGCTTAACCAACTGAGTCACCCAGGTGCCCCTCAAAGGTTTTTTAATGTAAATAACTCCACGCTACTTACAGTGTGAAAATCAAATTTTATTTTGAAAAGCAGGTTCAATTTTGAAAAGCAGGTTGAAGAAACCCAGTGGTAAATCCTTTTGTGATACTGAAGAATCTTCATATTCCAACCACCCCCAACATAACTGTTAGATCATCTACGTGAGACTAATAATTCTCCTAAAGCAGGACACAGAGATTGGTATCAGGAGCTTCATCCAAAGCACTGACATTCTTGCCCCCCAAAGTCCCTCTGAAGAAGCCAGTCCTTAAATCCTTATTGAGGCAGAATTATGGGCTTAGAGGACTGTGCTAAGGGCAAAAAGGTGGCCAGGAATGCATGCCAGGAAACACAGGGCAGGGCCAGGTGACAGGCTCCAGTCCCTCTGGAGCCCGAGCCAGAACCTCCCAGTTTGCTTTACCCTCACAGACGGTGTAATTTCCAGCAGGGCTAAAAATCGCCAATGGCACACAGCCAGAGGGCAGGGCCAGGCTGGGTACACAGAAGCCAGCAATGAGCCAGAGAGGCTCCTGATTTAGAATCCAAGCAGAAAAGAAGAAGTGTGGTGGAGAGCCTCCCACAGAGGACTTATAAAGTAGCTGCCCTCTTTGGGTAAGATCCAGGTTGCCAAGAGGAAATCTCTTACCTCCATGGGCCTCCTCACTTGTTCCATAGTCTTTCTCAGCAGCCTGATCTTTTTAGAAGGAGAGATCATGTGGCTGGGACTCAAGGGACACCAGCTTACTGATTTTGGAAACATCCCTCCTCTGTGGAGTCACCAGCTCACAGAGCAGAAATTTCCCATGGTACTTGTTTCCTCTCTCCCTAATACAAAATCCAAGTGATGAGACTAGTCCCAGAACCACCCAAGTCAAACTATAGTACAAAGATTGTTCTACATAGCTCAACATGCCTCAGAGATAAAGATTCCTTCAGTCCTTTCCTTACTCACTCATTCATTCAACCTCAGTTTTCTGACTGGCCACATGCTCCAAGCACTGGGCAGCAAGAATGCCTTGCAGAACTCTTAGCAGACACCACTCTAGCAATTGCCCAAGAACCTCTCTAAAGTGGACCCTGTTGGTTCAGAATTTCTGACTGGAGATAACTGCCTTTTATGTTTATGCTATCAGAATGGGTTAGCTAAAATATTTAGTTGCATAAATATGGTTGTCAGTTGGAAAACTGAAGTAACTTGAGACTCCTGATTTTCTACTGATTAAAGCAGGTCCTCTTAGGATCTCAACTAGTTAGTGCATACATGCATAAGTGAATTAACATGTGATTCCAAACTTAATGACTTCACAAATATATTTTTTTCATGTAATTAAATCAGACAAGCCCTTCCCTCATGGGTCTCAGTCAATATGCTTCTACTGTATTGCTTTCAAAAAAATGAAGCCAGAATTCAATAAACTACGAAGCCACCACATTAACTCTGCTGTAACCAAACTGGCCAGCCTTACTTCCAAAACACCTCAAGCTATTTATGAACAGATTAGGACTTTTTATCCCCCTTAAATCAATAGAACATCCCACATTCTCTGGTTTAGAGGAATGTCAGGACCTACAGGGCCAGAGGACAGGACGATGACTGTGAATAGCATGGTATCTTCCCTGGCCCTCTTCTTCCTTCCACCTCTTCACTGTGGGTATCCCTAGCTCCAGACTGCCACTTTTACTCTAGTCTTTCCCTCCTTGGAAAATTCATCTCGAAGAAATGCAAAGTGGAGATATGAGAAATGGAATTTGAGGCCTGAATACCTGAGTCTGAGTCCTAATTCTACTCTCTGATTGAGATTCAGTGTCCATATAAAAGAAGAAAAAAAATAATGCACAGCATACAGGACTTTGTTAGCCATGTCACTATACAATGGCCTTCATAAATTGCAGAGTGATCTTTAAATAATGTTGTGGCTGTTGTTTTATTATGGTGATTACTGCCCACTCCTACCTCTCCTCAAGCTCTACTCTCAGGTTCCAGTTGAGACCACTGCCACACACTCCTCTCCAGGGTCTGTCAAGACTACCAACAAGAAAGGGAGAACCAAGATAAGACCACCCCTCCCCTAAACATCTCAAGGGTGTCAAATTTAGAGTCCCACTCTTACTTATTGCCTCTACTTTAGAAGTACCTTTTCCTCTAAATGGGAATCCCCAATCTACAGAATACTTCCTTTTGGATGTACCTCTGGCCCTTCAAATTTAACTCCAAGAAAAAAATCTGTCTCCCCTTTCTAGAAGAGTGGTTCTCCTTTCCAGTTACCCGCTTTCTGTCATGATGAGTAATTTTCCAACTTCACAGGATAGACACACACCTTGGCATAATATAACTGTGGTTTTGGCCCACCCACCACCCTCAAGTCAGAATCTATTTCCTTTTTTTTTTTAAGATTTTGTTTTTCAAATAATCTCTACAACCAACAGGGGGTTCAGACTTACAACCTTGAGATCAAGAGTCGCATGTTCTATCAACTGAGCTAGCCAGGTGCCCCTCCTATTTTTTAAATGCCTTTTTTTTCCCTGAATCAGAAAAGATAATTTCCGTTAACAATGTGTTGTATGATTTTTTTAAGATTTATTTTTATTTATTTAAGGGGGGTTGGGGCAAAGGGAGAGAATCTTCAAGCAGACTTCCCGCTGAGCACAAAGCCATGAGATCATGACCTGAGCTGAAAACAAGAGTTGGACACTCAACCGACTGAGCCACCCAGGTGCCCCTGCTGTATGATTTTTTAAAAATATATACACATAGCTATTGCTGTATTTATTTCAACTGAAACAGATTCATATGCTATATATTTTTTCATGTATATATTATAGCCATCTTTATGTATCAATAATTATAGATTTACTTCATTTATCATTGTATGGATTTACCAGTTTATTTGGCCAATCCCCTATTGATGGCCATTTTGATTGTTTTATAAATTCTGCAGTGACAAATATCCTCATAAATATATCCTGTACATTGCCCTGGGGATAAATACCTAGAAGTTAGATTGCTGGTTTAAGAATGTGTGTACTTCAGGAGCATCTGGGTGGCTCAGTGAGTTAGGTATCTGGCTGGCTCAGGTCATGATGTCAGGCTCCTGGGATTGAGCCCTGCGTCAGGCTCCCCGCTCAGTGGGGAGTCTGCTTGTCCCTCTACTTCTCCCCCTACTCATGCGGTCTCTCTCAAATAAATAAAATCTTAAAAAAAAAAAAAAAAAAAGTGTGTGTGTACTTCAAATTTGATACATATTGCCAAATAGACTGTATTAATTTAAATTCCCAGAGTATGAGTTCCTGTTTCTTCAAACTCTCGCCAGCAATAAATATTACTTTTAATATTTGTCAATCTAACAGTTGAAAAATGATGTCTCATTTCTATTTGTGTCTTCTAGATTATAAGGTAAATACCCTTTTTCTATGGGTTTTACAGGTCATTAGTATTTATTCTTCTATGACTTTGGCCTATTTTCTTTTTGTTTTTGTTTTGCTATTGATTTATAAGAGCTTTGTGCACACTGAGATATGTTGAAAACTTTTTTTTTTAAGATTTTATTTATTTATTTACTTGAGACAGAGGGTGCAAGAAAAAACAGGAACAGTGTGGAGGGGCAGAGGGAGAAGGGGAAGCAAAATCCCCACTGAGCAGGAAGCCCAATACGGGGCTCCATCCCAGGACCCCAAGATCATGACCTGAGCTGAAGGCAGGTGCTTAACCCACTGAGCCACCCAGGTGCCCCAAAAACTTTTCTTAACCAGTTTGTCATCTACTTTTTATGGTGTTTGTTTTGCCTTTTTTTTTTTTTTTTTTAGCTAATACACTGCACTTTTTCCTTTATAGTTCCTGCCTTGGGTGCCATACTAAAATAACTATTTTCAGGGTGCCTGGGTGGCTCAGTCGGTTGGGCATCTTCCTTCGGCTTGGGTCATGGTCTCAGGGTCCTGGGATCAAGCCCCACGTTGGGCTCCCTGCTCAGTGGGGAGTCTGCTTCTCCCTTTCTCTCTGGCCCTCCCCCCTGCTCATGCTCTCTCAAATAAATAAAATCTTTAAAAAAATAAAATAACTATTTTCAAGTACACTTATTACTTTAGTTTTTGTGTTAAAAACCTTTAATCCATCTAGAATATGTTTTGCTAGAAGGTGAGAGGGATTTTTTTTTAATGGTTAGACATTTACCCTAAACACTATCCTTTCCCACTAAAACCTAGATCTGTTTCTGGACTTTCTAATCAATTTTGAGCTCTGCTCACCAACAAAAATTCTTTTTTTTTTTTTTTTTTAAAGGTTTTATTTATTTATTTGAGACAGAGAGAGCACATGAGAGGGGGGGAGGGTCAGAGGGAGAAGCAGGCTCCCTGCCGAGCAGGGAGCCCGATGCGGGACTCGATCCAGGGACTCCAGGATCATGACCTGAGCCGAAGGCAGTCGCTTAACCAACTGAGCCACCCAGGCGCCCTCACCAACAAAAATTCTTATTTCCAGGGCACCTGGGTGGTTCAGTCGGTTAAGCGTCTGCCTTCGGCTCACGTCATGATCCCAGAGTGCTGGGATGGAGCCCCGCATCAGGCTGCCTGCTCAGTGGGGAGTCTGCTTCTCCCTCTGTCTGCCACTCCCCCTGCTTGTGCTATCTCTCTGTCAAATAAATGAATTTAAAAAAAAAATCTTTTAAAAAATTCTTACTTCCAGTTGGAATATTTTTTTCATTGCCCACAACAAGTTTTATGTAGACTGCTACCTATATACACAATGTTGTCCTTGCCTGGAACATCCTCTTATCTTCCTTCCACAGATCCTTCAAAGCAAAACCATTTCTGAGGTAAGAAGTAGTAAATGCTGGGGTGCCTGGGTGGCTAAGTTGGCAGAGTGTGCAACTCCTTATCTCAGGATCATGAGTTCAAGCCCCACATTGGGTATAGAGCTTACTTAAAAAAAAGAAAAGAGAAAAAGTAGTAAATGCTATTTAAAACAAGAAATGTGGGCATGTGGGTGGCTCAGTTGGTTAAGCATCTGCCTTTGGCTCAGGTCATGATCCCCAAGTCCTGCGCTGGGCTCCCTGCTCAGCTGGGAGTCTGCTTCTCCTTCTCCCTATGCCCCTCCTCCCTGCTTGTGCACTTGCTCTCTCTCTCTCTCCCCCAAATAAATAAAATCTTAAAAAATAAAAATAAAACAAGAAATGCCTTTTTAAAAAAATTTTTTATTTACTTATTTTAGAGAGAAAGAGAGCATGGGCAGGAGGGGCAGAGGTAGAGAGAGAGAGAATTTCAAGTAGACTCCACATTGAGCTTGGAGCCTGACATGGGGCTCAATCTCATGACCCTGAGATCATGACCAAGAGTCAGATATTTAACTGACTGCACCACCCAGGCGCCCCAAACAAGAAATGCTTTCAAAGGAGAGAAATAATGTAAAAGAACACATCAGAGGTTCTACAAATACTTTGTGTGGCTAAAGAAGAGGATGAACTTTTTACTCAGCAGACCCATTCCAGTGGGCTTTGGACATACGGAAGGAAGTTTGGAAGAGAGTAGAATTCAATTGCTTTGCATAATAGAGTAAGAAGTATCTGGGATGCTTAGTGGCAATAGAGTTAGGAAGATTTGCAGAGGAAAGATACGATTATAAGAGGCCAAAGCCATACAAATGCGTGATATGAATAATGATGAAATCCTAATGGAGAGGTAGACAAAAAAAAATACTTTAAGGGACAGTGATAGCCAGTATTAGAATTTAAGTTGCTTGCTTTGTGGCAATGTAAAACACTCTACATTACCCTAAATCTTTAATAAAGTCTGCTATACACATAAAGGCTTTAGCTGGGAGATATCTGAGTTCTACATCTGGGTGAATATGGATGGAAACAGGAACAGCATGCTTGAGATGGTAAGACCATCTATAATCTGAACTAATTTAGTGGAAGCAAGAGCTCAAAATTAGAATGACCATAAATAGATGAGCTCCCAGGAATTTGAAGAATCTGGGTGAAGGAATCAGACTCTCTATAAGCTGCAGAATGACACTTTGAGCCAAATTTTTAAGGGAAAAGATGGTTCCAGCTAACTAATGGGATACATTAGGATACTCAATCCTCAGAAGCTTTTAAAAAGGACCAAACTATATGAGGTTCAGTGGTGATTTACAGAAGAAACCAGTGGGGGAGGTGCCAATTACACATGCTCCTGTAGAGGTGTTCTGGCCCCTACCCTACTTAGTGTGTCCTCGGTCAACTCTCATCTCTTCCATGAAGCTTTCTCTCAAGGTTTCAGCTCTCAGATGATTCTTTTCCAAAACTTCCATTTTACCTAGAATCTGAACCTCAGTGTAACTTTAATTGTTCTTTTTTTCCCTATTTGTTACCTTCTCTATTAAATTCAACTATAGATTCCTTGTAGACAAGAACCCCAATAAGAGAGAGAGAGAGAGTGTCCACATGCACAAGCGAGGGAGGGTGGGAGGGAGGGACATTCTAAACATCTTACATTACACTCAGAGCCTACTTAATTCCTGGTGGGGAAATAGTGGAAGACAGTGATGCATAAGCAAGTTTACTAATGACCCTGGATAGTGATGCTCCTAAGAACAAAGAAGGAGGAATAGGAATAGGAAGAAATAGAAGAATAGGGGGAAGAGGATGGCATAATGAAAAATATAATTTGGCTTGAGACATGCTGAGTTTGAAATACCTAAGAGCCACCCAGGTTATGATGGTAATAGTGTTTGGCCATCATGAATCTGGAATGCAGAAGAGAGATTTAGGTTGGAGAGGGAGATTTAAGAGTTTCTAACATATCAGTGGTAGCTAAAACCATAAGCACATGTGATATCACCCAGGGATAGTATATAGACGGAGGAGAGAAGGAGGCTAAGGATAGAATCTTGGGAAATGTCTTCATGTAGGAAGCCTGTTGGGGAAAACAAGCCTTCTACAGTTATATGAAGTTACAGTTACATTTATATAGTTATGTGCCAACTAATACTTATAATAGATGGACCAAATAACTGGCTCTATTGAAGACCTCTAAATGCCCATTTCAAGCCCTCTTTTGATCTTCCTGTAAGTGAGCTCACTCCCTGATCTTCAGTTAAAACTGGAGCATTTCAGAGAAAGTGGAAGGAATGGACATGGGCCCTGGACCAAGGCCCCTGTGGTGGGGCCTGTGGGTAGGAAGATGCTAATTACTAGATGAACATCATACCTAAGGGCAGGATCAAAGCTAAGCCTTTGCATATAGTTTGTTTCATGATTAGCTCATCCAACTGAGTTAAAGTTGGCCAACCAGAGATCTCACTCATGACAGTAAAGGCACATACATACATCAGGGTCTCAAAGGGACCTAAAATTTCTTAATCAGGAGTCTTAGAGATTTCTGTCTGCTTCAAGTGGTCTTTTCCTGGCTGTCCTGGTTGAGAATGGCATACAGAGAAAGCAGCTAATTTCCTCTTTGGTTACCAGCTCTGCCAGCTGGAGCTCCTGGCACTTGGTCACCCACCCTGCCAGATTTAAATGATCTCCACCTGCAAGACTGCCCTGCCTACAGTGCATGGGTTTATCTCCACTGAAGGGTTGAAAAAAATAATAGTCTGGACTACCCATGAGCTATAAAAGACGGATTTCACAGGCAAAGCAGAAAATTTACAATGCCATAATCATTCCATAAGAATGAGCTCCATCCCACTTGGCACTGATCCCATATGTGAAGTTGAAATCTTGAACTAGCAGTGAGACTTGAGACTGATGCTGAGATGAATACTCCCAGAGTGAGAAGGAAGGGGTGCTCAGGAGAGCCAGAGAAATCCTGGAAGAGGTAAAACCTGGGGAAAGCAGCCTCAGAGAAGCCTCCTTCCTTGGATCCAGAAGCTGATGATGGCATCATCCCATTCACTACTTCCTGTTTTAACTGGAGGAAGGAGGAAGATCTGAATGGGGGAGAAAGAATGTAGAATCCCTACCTCTTCCCCACCTTAGAGCTACACTCCAGATCAGAGCTGTCCTTATGCAGACGACACCCAGTTAAGTAGTCAAACACATGATGTGATTCCAGCAGAAAGACGTAAATACCAGGTGCTCAGTAGGCATTTGTTGAATGAAGAGACCAAGAGAGATTTCCTACCCCCAAATAGTGTTTTTTTCACCGACTGTCACATTACCTTCACCTGGAATTCCTCCATTTGATGTCCATCCCTTTAGGATAAAGCCTCATATTTTCCAAAACTGTGCTCTATCAAACACCATATTCTGTGAGATCTTAATATTCCTTCAAAAAAAATGGTTCTCTAGTTAAATAAGTTTGGAATATGTTATATTCTCTCCCTTTTGAAGCTTTATAAATGCATATTAAAAACTGTCTTTGAGGCAGAGGCAGTTGGAGAACTAGCATGAAATTCAGGACAGGCCCAACTAAGCTAAGAAGCTTGTTCCAGAAGTACAGCTGAGCAGACTAGCATGACATCCAATTAGCCCAAAGAGTAGCAGGCAGAGTTCAGGATAGTCAACAACTGGGAGATCTGTGCATGGGCAAGATTCTATCCACAGAAGCCTAGATGCAAGAAAAGTCTCTAGTAGGGGCAATGGGCGGGGGGGGGGGGGGGGGGGGGGGGAAGCCTCTAGTATCAGAAGGGAACTGGCCTGAGAGAGGCTGGAAAGCAAAAGCCCCAGCCTCTGGTGAGGGGTTGACAGCAGAGTTATAGTCCTAGACAAGGCTAGAGGGTCCAGGCAGGGCAATTGGACAGAGCTTGATCCTCTTAGGAAAAAGCCAAAATAAAGGTGAGATGGAGGAGAGGCAGAGAGTAATGGACAGAGCTGTCACTCACAGTATAGTACACCTATCCAGGAGTCCCCCCTACTGGGGGCACTGGCTCCAAAATCCTGGTGATCAGCAGATCTAACTACATCACTAGATCTTCTGTATGGGGCTATGATGGTTGGGGAGAGGTGAAGGGGTATATTACATCCAGAAACTCTACAGAGTTGTGCTAATTCCACTAAGGAGGGAGGCCCAGACCCTGTCAAACTTCAGGAGGTGAAAGGTGGAGACTATTCCTAGAATAGCCTTCTAGGGAAATGTGCTGGAAGGACCCCAGAGGCCTGAATGAAACCAAAAGTCTGAGCTAAAACAAAATGCTCTAGACTTAGGGTAGGAACGTGGACAGAGTAGAAGTTCAAGCCTGAAGGTGAAGGGCATCCATGAACCCAACTGTGAGGAGCTGGAAAAGGCACTGAGATTTGAGTTGCTTCTGTCAAAGACTCCCCAGGAGTCTTTGTGAATTCTCTGTGAGAATTCAGATCACAAAGGCTGTTTGAAAGCAGTGCTGGATGAATGGTGAAGAACAGTCAACTAGAAAGGCTCTCTTTGCAGGAATTCAGGCCAAAAAAGTTGTAGATGTGAATCACAGGTGCTATTCTGGCAGCCTCTGGATTAGCTATTTTGGCTCCAGAAAGTTAGTGGACAAGAGGGAACTGCACCTTGTGTGGACACCCCAAATGCTTTGTCATTGCTTTTGACATGGCGTATTTTGCTTTCTGGTTAAGCCCTATCTCAGCACAGCACATTGGGAAATCAAGACCAGAAGTTGTCTGCGACCAGCGGCCTCTGAGGAAGTGCCCTGCCCATGTTGTCATCAGCAACCTCTTTTGCGCCACCATTTTACATCACTTCTGGGAAGCTGCCTCCCACTTCCTAAGATCTGTGCCAGTCTTGTCTGAGGACATCACAGCAAACCACAGACCCAAAGGTCCTACACTTTACATTCTGCCTGTCAGCTGTTCTCCAGACAACATCATGCCTGAATACCCAGCATGCTCATGGGAAGTCTCTCCACCCAACACACCCTCTTGGAATCATCCCCATCAGCCTCCATCCCCATCGACCTCAGCTGCTTCTCAGTCAAAACTGTAAAAAACACAAACTGTTTCTTTAGGGACTCAACTTCTCTTTTCAGGGCCTTTATCTCAAACTCAATATGTTTCTCCTTCCTGTCCCTTTGACTAGGGCAAAGTGCCCTTTCCTCTCTGTCCCTTAGTTCAATTCTCAGAAATCAATCACATACACTCATTCACTCCTCCACTTACATGACCAAAATGCTTCACAATCAGACCCCTTCCTGGAGTCTCTTCATTTTTAATAGGGTCTTGAAGACTTAAATCAAGGGAAATAAATTTCACTTGTAGAATTCCAAGCACTAGCAAAGAGCTGAAGCAAGTCTTTGAGGGACAACACACATTCTTGGTGCCCCTCAAATTATACCACTTGACAGTCCAGCCTTGTCTCTTCTTATTCCATCATCTGACACACTCAAGCTGTCTCCTCTGCCAGCCCAGAGGCCAGGCTCCCCTGGACCTGGGCCAGCACCCAATGCCATCTGGTCTCCCTTAGAAAGGCAAAAGAGAGACACCTCTTGTTTACTCAATCATAATTCACTGAAATAGTCACATAACAGGTGTCACCAGCTCCAGAACATACAGTAAGGGCACACCACACCCTCACCTCTGCCCCCATCATGGCTTACTCCTTGGGACATCAACAAATTTTATTTGGAGAATAGGACAGGGCCTCTTAAGCAGTAAACCAGAGTTACCAGTGGTGTTTTGACACTTGTGGATTACACTGCAATGAAAACTTAGAGGTAAAGAACAAAGGCTTTTTTTTAAATCCTCCCGTACAGCCAATTGGTATCCTTCCCACATATGTTGTTGCAGCATCTCTATATATAGAACCTAGCATTCTATAAACAGGAGGCTCTGGCTAAACACATCTCAATGAGTAGAACTGTGAGGTAGAGAAAGATGTCATCTCTCCATCTTCTCTCCTTTCCCTAAATCTTGTCAGAGACAGAAGAGCTCTGTGAAAACAGCATGGGTTTTGGAACTGGACAGACCTGAGGAGAAATGAATCCTAGCTCAGCCTTTTATTAGCTGTCTGACCTTGGACAAGTTACATAACTTCTTTGACTTTCAGCTTGCCCATGTGCAAAAGTGAAGATACTTCACTGGTTTGCATTATGATAATTAAATAAGAAAATATATGAAAAGCAACTAATATATGTCTGGCTCTCCAGGGATAGGAGTTTGTTCTCCCCCATCTGGCTCATCATGCACCTGGTGCCCTAATGTTACTCTCTGGCTGTCCAAGGCCAAGGTGTGTGCCCCACACAAACCTAACCTTCTTTTCCTAAACCCTATTAAAATTCCCATCCCTTAGAATAACTGATCTAGGGCCGCCTGGGTGGCTCCGTCGGTTAAGCGTCCAACTCTTAATTTCGGCTCTGGTCATGATCTCTGAGTCCTGGGATCAAGCCCCACAAGAGGCTCCCTGCTGAGCAGGGAGTCTGCTTGTCTCCCTCCCCCTGCTCGTGCACACTCTCTCTCAATAAATAAATCTTAAAAAAAAAAGAATAAATAAACAAAAACCAAAAAAAAAAAAAAAAGAACTGATCTCCACTAAAAGGAAAGCAATTCTGATGAAATGAATTCAAGTAAAATGTAGATGATATTAATCCTATATTAATTCTGTGGGGGAGGGGCAGGATTTCTACATTAAAAAGAAGAGCTAGAGGGGTGCCTGGCTGGCTCAGTGCACATGCAACTCTTGATCTCAGGGTTGTGAGTTTGAGCTCCACACTGGGTATAGAAATTACTTAATAAAAACCTTTAAAAATTTTTAAAATTAGGGGTGCTTGGGGTGCCTGGGTGGCTCAGTTGGTTAAGCGACTGCCTTCAGCTCGGGTCATGATCCTGGAGTCCCAGGATCGAGTCCCGCATCGGGCTCCCTGCTCAGCAGGAGTCTGCTTCTCCCTCTGACCCTCCCCCCTCGTGCTCTCTCTCTCATTCTCCCTCAGATAAATGAATAAAATCTTTAAAAAAATAAATAAATAAAATAAAATAAAATTAGGGGTGCCTGGGTGGCTTGGACTCTTGATTTCGGCTCAGGTCATGATCTCAGGGTGGTGATATGGAGCCCCGCGCTGGGCTCTGCGCTCAATGTAGAATCTACTTGACATTTTCTCTCTCCCTCTCTCTCTGCCTCTCCCCTCACTCGCTCTCTCTAAATAAATAAAATCTTGGGGCACCTGGGTGGCTCAGTCGTTAGGCGTCTGCCTTCGGCTCAAGTCATGATCCCAGAGTCCTGGGATCGAGCCCCGCATCGGGCTCCCTGCTCGGCAGGAAGCCTGCTTCTCCCTCTCTCACTCCCCCTGCTTGTGTTCCTGCTCTTGCTATATCTCTGTCAAATAAATAAATAAAAATATTTTTAATAAATAAATAAATAAATTCTTTTAAAAATTTTTAAAAAGAACTAGAAATTCAAATGAAAGAAATGACATCTAATGATGAGGCTCCCCTAGATCACAGAGGACCAATGTCAGCCTCTCTCTCTACAGGCATGGCCCACATCACTCTCTGTGCTGAAGATGAACCATCAGAGCTATAGGACAGCATCTCAGATTGCCAAGTATCACACCTCAAATCAACAGGTCCAGAAAAGAACTTGGGAGCCTTGGCTACCGCTTCTGCTCTGGCCAGCACACACCCCTTCCTTAGCCAAGAAATTATAGTGGTGCTTTTTTCCTGGGAGGTTTCCAACACTATTTTAAGCTCTTTGAAATGAAACAGCAACAGATTTGATTACGGTCACAGCTTTGGAATAGCCTGTATAAGGCCTGGGCTCTACACTTCCAGAATACCTTGCTTCTCTGAATGGTTTCAACAAAGCCAGATTAATACAGACGGTAGAGTGGGACTACGTCTTGACTTCTCAGTGACCCAGGAAGAAGGACCAAAGGAACATTTCTGGGCTGGACATATAGGATCACAAGAGCAGATTATTACAACTAAATATGGCCCAAGTGTAATCACTTGGCACAATGTGCTATGCTGACTATAAATCACAATTCAGCATGGAAGTTCTCTGAGGTACTCTTTAGTAGTGTGCATGTTCTACTTGATTTTCTTGGCAAACCCCCAGGGAGCCCAGGGCATTTAGCCTTGGCTGGGGTCTCAGGAGCCAGACACCCCTATGAGGTGAAAGGAACTGGCTGGCAACTTTAGCAGATGAAATAAAGAGGAAATGAAGGTGAAGTCCGAGGGGAGGAAAGCACTGGTCCAGGCAGGATTATCCAAAAGCATGTGCTTAGAGAACTAACAAAGCAGAGACAGTAATAGCAAATGTTTTAAATTCTATTTATCTAATTAGCCACCATGGTAAAAAACAGAATTTTGCTGGATTTTCCTTATACTTCACTGGATTTCCTTACACTGATTTTGTGTTTAATATTGTTTTTGAAATACATACTGAGGGCTGAAAATATGAGGGACATCATAATCTTTCTATTGCTTAGGCCTCTGAAGTTCTTCATCTGGTCCTTGGCTTTATCAAGAAGCAAGAAAAACCAGGATTCCAAAGCTTCAAGGTCAATATTCAATTCTTCATTCAATAAACATTTCTTCAGGGGCTAGAGAAGTGTCAGGTCTTTGCTCAGTCCTGGGATACAGCAGCAAACAAAACAAATATGGTTCCTGAATTCCTGGAGCTCAGTCTAGTGAGAGTTGTTAAGAATAAGAGCAGGAGGGGTGCCTGGGTGGCTCACTCGTTAAGAGTCTGCCTTCGGCTCAGGTCATGATCCCAGGGTCCTGGGATCGAGCCCCCCATCGGATTCCCTGCTCAGTGGGAAGCCTGCTTCTCCCTCTCCCACTACCCCCTGCTTGTGTTCCCTCTCTCGCTGTGTCTCTCTTTGTCAAATAAAATCTTTATAAAAAAAAGAATAAGAGCAGGATTGGGGTGCCTGAGTAGCTTAGTGGGTTGAGCGTCTGACTTTTGGTTTCAGCTCAGGTCACGGTCTCAGGGTTGTGGGATTGAGCCCCACCTCAGGCTCCACGTTCAGCGCAGTCTGCTTGTCCGTCTCCCTCTTCTCCTCACCCTGCTCACACTTTCTCTCACTTGTCCTTCTGCCTCGTCTCCTCCCCCTGCTCGTGCTTTCTCTTGCGCTCTCTCTCAAAAATAAGTAAAAAAAAAGAGTAAGAGCAGGATCCAAAGTAAAAGGTTCATATTGGAAAGCAGGCAAGATTCTGCAGCCAGCAATGGGATGCAAAGGGAGGAGATCCCTTCTGGGATGCCAGCAAAAGAGGCCATGGGCAAACAAGAAGCTGTTTAGGGGGGTGGGCTGGGTCAGATAACATCCTTATCCCCCCACTCACTTGGGCAGAGAAGAGAGCCACTGTGGTGTGTTGGGTTTATCAAGAACAGGTGACCAGGGCCCTCAGAGTCATTGCAGTCATGATGCTGCTCCTTCTCTGCTCACAGCCATGAACTGTGATATGTGCAACGTGAGCTGTGTGTGACATCCTGAAGCTCCAAAAACAACCACGACTTGAGTTGTCTACTGACAGAAATTCTAGGAAGTATAGCAGGCCAGAAATGGGAAGCATAAAAATAATTGCCAGAAGAAGCTGAGTGACCCTCCCCACAACTGTCACCCACATTTCTCTGACACTGCATGGAAATGAAAAATAAAAGCCTGATTTCACCTGGAAGAGTGGGGTCATGAAGCAACCTGCTGAAATGATCAGGTTACAGCCAGAAGCCTCTGAGAGGAGTTTCTGCTTTAGGGCGTGAAATGGGCAAGAATGGGGAAAGTCTGTGGCCTGCTGTGTTAGGGAAGGAGCCATTCCAGCAGCTCAGTCCCAGCACTACCAGAAGGTGTGACAGCCATGGTGAAGGTGCCGAGCTGACAACAGCAACATCAAGAACTTCAGAGTAAGTGCCCAGCCAGCAGAGCAGTGGCCTAGACAGATCTCAAAGTATCTGATCTCTCTGGGCCTGTTTCCTTATCTGAAAATGGAGATAATAAAAGAGCATGTGTTGGTTTCCCAGGGCTGCTATAACAAACACTACAAAGTGGGTGGCTTCAAACAAAAGACATTTATTCTCTCACAGTTCTGCAGGCTAGAAGTCCAAAATCAAGGTTTCAGCAGGGCCATGCTCCCTGTGAAGGCTCCAGGGAAGAATCTTTCTTTGCCTCTTCCAGCTTCTGGTGGTTGCCAGTAATTCTTGACATTCCTTGGTTTGTGGCAGCACAACTCCAACCTCTGCTTCCATCTTCACACGGATGTCTTCCCTCTATGTATCTCCCTCTTCATATAAGAACACCAATCACTGGATTAGGGCCCATCCTAATCCACTATGACTTCATCTTAACTTGATTACATCTACAAGGATCCTATTTCCAAATAAGATCACATTCATAGGTTCTGGGTGGACATGAAATTTGGGGAGGACACTATTCAACCTAGTACAGAGCACCAATCTCATAAAAACCTTATATATGTAAGGTGCTTGGAACAGTTGCTGGCACACAGCATATGCCATGTAAGAGTCAGCTACCCTTCCTTGACGTCTTTGGCAAATGATAGCTGCCATGGGATATATGAATGCTCTGTCATACAGGTATCGCTCTCCCTCCATCTTGAGTTGGAGGGAAGAAACTAGATGGGACAAGAGTTCCAAAAAGAGCTGATGAGGACACAGGTAGAACACAATGTGTTCATTACCATTCAATACCCCCTCATCAATACCCTACCAATACTCTCAGGCTGGAGTGAGGAAATATCCACTATAATCACTTCATTTGTTTAAGAACACAAAACTTGGGGCGCCTGTGTGGCTCAGTCGTTAAGCATCTGCCTTCGGCTCAGGTCATGAACCCAGGGTCCTGAGATTGAGACCTGCATCAGGCTCCCTGCTCTGCGGGAAGCCTGCTTCTCCCTCTCCCACTCCCCCTCCTTGTGTTCCCTCTGTCGCTGAGTCTCTGTCAAATAAATCTTAAAAAAAAAAAAAAAAAAACACAGAACTTATCATTCCAAACTAACAATGGCCCCTTCAAAGCAGTCCTCAAACTAAGATCCATTTAGAAGAAGCCTCCAGAGAAGAGCCAGCAGAGAAGCTACCCTAGTGAATGCAGCAGTTTCACTGCTTAGTCAAACCGTGAGTTCTGATCCCATAGCTTAGCAACTGAATGACTGAGTCCAAACATGAAATTCATTCTCTGAAATGGAGATCTCCTATCTCTAGGATATCATACTTTCAGATTAGGGGAGGGGAGAAAAGATTAAAGGCTCCTGGTCTTTCTTCTTTAATAAATAGGTCTGGGACAGTACACAACTGGAAAGAAATAGAGCCAGATCTCATCTGCTATCTTCATATCAAAATAAATTCCAGAAGGATCAAAGATTTAAAGATTAAAGATTTAAAAGCACGCGTGCGCGTGCACACACACACCAAGTACTCAAAGAGAATGAGTAACTATTTTTTATATTTTTGAGGTAGGGAGATATGCCTGTTCTCAATACTGGCCTAGGTGGCGCCTGGGTGGCTCAGACGTTAAGCGTCTGCCTTCGGCTCAGGTCATGATCCCGGAGTCCTGGGATCAAGCCCCGCATCGGGCTCCCTGCTCTGCGGGAAGCCTGCTTCTCCCTCTCCCACTCCCCCTGCTTGTGTTCTCTCTCTCGCTGTGTAGCTCTCTCTGTCAAATAAATAAACAAAATCTTTAAATAAATAAATAAATAAATAAATAAATAAATAAATAAATAAATAAATAAATACTGGCCTAGCAGCAGGAAAAACCGTAAGAAAAAAGATTGTTTTGACTACCTAAAAATGTAAAACTTCCCAAGAAAAAAAAATTGCAGAAACACAGTCAAAAGACAAATGACAAACTAGGAACTGTTCTGCTATATTATAGTCAACACTTTACCACTTACAAGTTATTAAGAAAAATATTACCGGGAAAATATGCAAAAGACATGAGTAAGTGGGGCGCCTGGGTTGCTCAGGCGGTTAAGCATCTGCCTTCGGCTCAGGTCATGATCATGGGGTCCCGGGATCAAGCTCTGCATCAGGCTCCCTGCACTGCTAGAAGCCTGCTTCTCCCTCTCCCACTCCCCCTGCTTGTGTTCCCTCTCTCACTGTCTCTTTCTGTCAAAAAGTAAATAAAATCTTAAAAAAAAAAAAAGACATAAGTGACTCAAAAAATATACCAAAACACATTTGAAAAGATGTTCAATCTTTAATATACAAAAACATCAAGTCATACTTATTGAGTGACATGTCTCCATTACTATTTGAAGCATTTTACTTAATTGACTTATTCTTCCTGAAACAGGTGCTATCATCATGCTTACCTTATCAAAGATGAAACTGAGAAAGAGAGAAATTAAATGACTTACCCAAGGTCACACAGTAAGTGGCTGAGTCAGAATTCAGGCCCCCGCAGGCTGGCTCCAGAGTCACATACTGTATCACATCACATCTATCAGTCACATTCTCAACTACCATATTATAGTGACAAGACCACTTTTCACCTGTCAGATGGGAAAGATGAAAAACATACAACCCAGTATTACTGACAATTTAGGCACTCTCATGTGCTATTGGTAGAAGTTAACATTCTTAAGGGTAGTTGGTTCCATGAATCAACATTTTAAATATGGGGGCACCTGGGTGGCTCAGTTGTTACGCATCTGCCTTTGGCTCAGGTCGTGATCCCAGGGTCCTGGGATCGAGCCCTGCCTCGGGCTCCCTGCTCAGTGGGAAGCCTGCTTCTCCCTCTGCCACTCCCCCTGCTTGTGTTCCCTCTCTTGCTGTGTCTCTGTCAAATAAATAAAATCTTAAAAAAAAAAAATTTTTAAATGTGCGTATCCTTTAACTGATCCATTCTATTTCTTAGAATTTATCCTAAGGAGATAAGTAGACAAGTGTATAAAGATTATATACAGGGTGTTTATCACAGAATGTACATAATAACAAAAATACTGCAAACAGGGGCACCTGGCTGGCTCAGTCAATAGTGTGCAACTCTTGATCTCAGGGTCCTGAGTTTGAGCCCCACACTGGGTTGTAGAGATCACTTAAAAAAAAAAAATACTGCAAATAAAAAGTCCAACAAATACACCAAAAGTCCAACAAGTTCATTCATTCAACAAATATTTACTGAATACCAACCAGGAACTGTCCTACGTAACAGCTAGAGAGCAGTGAATAAAAAAAGAAGAAAAAAAAATCTGTCTTCATGGAGCTTACATTCTAATGGAAGGTATTGGGCAATAAACAAATAAGAAAAGTATACAGTATATCAAGTGGTGTTAAATGCCATAGAGAAAAATAAAGGAGAGACGGGAGTTAGGAAAGAAAGGGGGTTTGCTACAATTTTAAGTAAGGGAGTCAGGGAAGGCCCCATAGACAACAGATCAGATGAACAGATTAAATATTAAAAAATAAAAAGCATTATGGTACATCCTCACATTAAAATATAATTTAGCCATTTATTCTACATTTATTTACATAATAAGGAGTCTACAACAAACTACAAAATGAGAAAAGATTCTCACCACACACACAAAAAACAGGGAACTATGTCAGGTGATGGATGTGTTAACCATATTGTGATAATAATTTAAAAATATATATGTGTTTCAAATCATCATATTGTACACCCGAAACCTACACAATGTTATATGCCAATTATATCTCAATAAAGTGGGGGAAAAGGTGAAAAAAGATTACAAAATGGTATAAAGAAGAAAAACAGTATTAAGGTATGATTCCATTGATATGAAATTACATGTGTATACATGCTTATGCCTTAAATGGGATAGAGGAACAACACAGGAAGAATTTGATAATACCAACCAAGGGTCCAGGCAGACCAGTGGTGCCGGCAGCCTTTATTTGTTCTCCACCGTGCTCATCCTTCTCCCCACACCTACTACACTTTCATCTATTTATTTCTTGTGGGGAGGGTCGCAGAGGGAGAGGGAGAGAAAATCCCAAACAGGCTCCACACCCCGAGATCATGACTTGAGCTAAAATCAAAAGTCAGATGCTTGGGGCGCCTGGGTGGCTCAGTCGTTAAGCGTCTGCCTTCAGCTCAGGTCATGATCCCAGGGTCCTGGGATCCAGCCCCACATCGGGCTCCCTAGTCGGCGGGAAGCCTGCTTCTCCCTCTCCCACTCCCCCTGCTTGTGTTCCCTCTCTCGCTGTCTCTCTCCGTCAAAAAATAAATAAAATCTTAAAAAAAAAAAAGTCAGATCCCAACCAAGTGAGCCACCCCCTACACTTTGTTCCAGAAAGGATTTAAGGACCACAAATCCACCTACCCCTACAAGTTCTTTAACTCTCCCCTTCCTTCCTCACCCTTCTCCCTCCTCTTTCCAGATGCCAGGCCAGTGATAGTGCGAAAAGGATCAAAGCTTAAGATCAAGGCAAGCTGAAGGGGCCTAAGAAGGATGGAGGGAAACCTACATACACCTGGATTCCTTATTTCAGCACATGGGAAACAGATCCTAGGACGCACACTTCCTCCTTGCAGATCTGTAAGACTTGAAGCAAGGCTGGGACGCTTAGATGGTTCAGATGGTTGGGCGTCTGCCTTCAGCTTGGGTCATGATCTCCAGGTCCTGGGATTGAGTCTCATGTCCCATGTCGGGCTCCAGCTAGGCAGGGGGTCCGCTTCTCCATCTCCCTCTGCTTCTCCTACTACTTGTGCTCTCTCTCTCAAACGAATAAAATCTTAAAAAAAAAAAAAAAAAAGATTTGAAGCAAGGCTATCTGATTCAGATTCCGTTTCATCTCCTTCTAAACCCCAAATGCCTTGCAGGGCAGCCAGGGGTAAGACTGACTCTCAAAGGGAAGTGACTAGCCACAGCAGTCCAGAGCTCTGCCCCTGGCACACAAGTGCCTACATCTTCCTAGGAGCAGAAATGACACAGAGCTGAGTCCATTTCACTCCCTACTTTATCCCTTCCTCCATAGCTACACCCAACAAGCTACCCTGGCTAAGTTAAACTCATGTCCAATCCCATACACTCACCACCTTGCATGACTACCCTAGAGATTCACAGCCTTCCCTACTAAGATGCTCAAGCCTAGGTCCCTACCAAGAATGTTGCCCAAGGTGACATTTTCAGTCTGGGGTAAGGTTTTGAGTAACCTGGTGAACAGGGTCCAGATATACTTGCTGTCAGATATGTGGAAGCCAATTACACCTCTTGCCTGAGCATAAAGCCACCAGTAAAGAATTGGCAACTTCCCAAAGGTGGAATCCATGTTTTTATCTCCTATTTAGCCTGAGAGTAGGAGGCACGTGAACAGAGGCAGGGGACCTAAGGAAAGACTTAACAGTTTCAAAATATTTCTCACATTCTCTCTGTCACCTCTTGGATACCAACAATACACAAGGCCCAGTGTTAAGAGTTTTCACATACTCTCACCAAAAACAACAAATCACTTTAATCAAACATTCCTACCACATGCTACTAAGTTTAGGAAGTCTATGGCACATACAGGTCCAGTTGCCCTGCTGACAGTTGAATACCCAAGCTTGAAATTAGGAACAGGTCAGAAATCTGAGATTCTCCTCAGGGCTACAACACAGAAGTCTCATTATGCACCATTAGGTCAACAGCCTTCATGCCCCATTCCAGCTTCTGCTCTCTCCTGGGCTTTCAGCAGGGAACATCCCTCCAACACACACACACACACACACACACACACACACACGAAATCCTCCAACACACTTAGTCTACAAGTGGAAGAAATTCTTTACTAGTAAAGAGAACAAGACAGTCAGAGAAAATCCAAAAGCAATCATCTCTTTGATAGAGGAGCCTCTTTCTCTCTCCACCCCCCTCTTTTCTTCCTTGAATATGTAGTTACTGAGCAACTTCTATTATGCTTGTCACTATAAGATATAATCATAAAATATGTCTCCCACCTTCAAGAACTTACTCCATTTGGAAAGACAAAATCAACACACAGGAAACATTATAAAAGGGGGGCTCCAAGATTTCTAGTGCATGAACAGGAAGAAGAGACAAATAGTGGGTATCCTGACATACACAGGTATCTTCAATTTCAAACAGAATCTCCCCTTTTTTTGTTCCATTCTCAGTAGAGATGTGTTTTACTTCAAGAAAAATGTCATACACAAAAGTCCAAATATATTAAGTTAGGGATCATTCACTAGACAAAAAGGATCTTCCTTCTTCCTCTTTCCTGTGAAGTTTAGAGATACAACTTGATGCTTCCCCAGCCCGTCCCTGTTGACACACACACCACACACACACACATTTACATTCAACTTTTCAGGATCATATTTATAGGGTAAAGCAAAGTACTTAAACATTTATAAAACTTGGGGTGTCTGGGTGGTTCAGTCAGTTAAGCATCCAACTCTTTTTTTTTTTTTAAAGATTTTTTTTTTTTTTTTTATTTGAGAGAGACAGAATGAGAGAGAGCAAGCACATGAGAGGGGGGAGGGTCAGAGGGAGAAGCAGACTCCCTGCCGAGCAGGGAGCCCGATGCGGGACTCGATCCAGGGACTCCAGGATCATGACCTGAGCCGAAGGCAGTCGCTTAACCAACTGAGCCACCCAGGCGCCCAAGCATCCAACTCTTGATTTCAGTTCTGGTCATTATCTCAGGGTCATGAGACTGAACCCCACATTGGGCTCTGCATGCTCAGTGGGGAATCTGCTAGAGATTCTCTCCCTCTCCCTCTGGTCCTCCCCCCACTTTCTCTCTGTCTCTCACACATGCACATTCTCTCTCTCAAATAAATACATTTTTAAAAACAAAACAAAAACAATAACAAAACAAACAAGAGGTAATCTGGGCATAATAAGTAGATAGAATCCTCCCCCTTTTTCACACAAATACTACTACTAGCATGCCACAAACACTATTCTGCACTTTGCCTTAGTTTCCTCTTAATAACAGATCTTAGAGATTGTTCCGTATCAGGGTGTGAGTGTGTACATGCCTGTATGTGTCATTCTTTTTAACAGCGACATAATATGGCAATATTCACTACAATTTATTCAACTAGTATCTTTTTTTTTTTTTAAGATTTTATTTATTTGTCGGAGAGAGAGAGCACAAGCAGGGGGAGCAGCAGAGGGAGAAGCAGGCTCCCCACTGAGCAGGGAGCCCAACGCGGGGCTCGATCCCAGAACCCTGGGATCATGACCCGAAACAAAAGCAGATGCTTAACGACTGAGCCACCCATGCATCCCTATTCAACTAGTATCTTAACAATATATAGTAAGATGTATTTTTAAGCAAAATGTGTTAAAGACTATGCATACCAATTTTGCATATTTTTTCCCTCAACAAAAACGTTCAGATTTAACTCTTTATATATCCTCCAAGCAACTATTAATGATCATTGATACTTGCTTTGGTTTGAATTTAATAGTGTTTCACCTTGACTTATTTCTACTAGGGTATATGTTGACTGTGTCATAGTCACCAAAGATGATCAAGAAAACACATGAAATACATATTGTCCTCTGAATATTCTGGTTACCCTTTACTCCATCATCCTTATAAACGGCTTATTAATAGTACACCTTTTACTGTGTTTAACTCTAAAGAAGTGTAAGACAAATAAATAAACTATACACACACACTTTCATTACCCAAACAAAAAAACATCTCTTTCATTTCAGTGTCTCTGGGTCTGCTATTTGGTTTCTTTTAGATCACAGCAAGGTAGAATGAGTGAGGGCTCTACAGTGGGGCTAGAATCTCAGTTCTGCCATTTACAAGTTAATCCACCTTTTAGAGCTTCTGGCTTATCACCTATAAACCAAGGGCAATACCATCTATCTCTTACATAGATGAAATCACTACATAGGGCAAGAAGTCCATTCGAGAGAACCAAAAAGCTGCCTCTATTGAACTAGCACTGCTTGGGGAAGTCAAAGACTTGCTTAGAGAAATGGAAAAAGACAAGAAAAAAATCTGACCAGCTGATGAGAGAAAGGGTGCTTCCAGCAGAGGCAACAACACATGCAAAGGGTGAGAGTTGTGCAGGGCCACAAAGCACCCACATAGCTACTAACAAGAAGGTGAAAAGTAATTTATGGTCAACAAATACTCCCTGAGTGCCTCTAGGCACTGAATATATAACCACGAGCAAGAAGGTCCCTACCTTCATGGAACTTATAATCTAATAGGAGAGAAAGACAAACTAGTAAAAAGCAGTAAGTGATCTAATGGAAACAAATGAGGTATGAAGATAAAAAGTAACATGGAGTTGCTTTGTATAGAGTGGCCAGAAAAGACTTCTAAGAGGAGATAATGTTTAACTGACACTTAAAAGTAAGGACAGTTAATGAGGTGAAGAGCAGGGTAAAGACTGTTTTAGGCAGAGGCTAGAGCACTACAAAGGCTCTGAAACCAGAGAATAGAAGAAGAGATCAAGGAACTACGAGCAGGTTAAGGGTGCCGCAGGAGATGAGAGAAGGGCTTGGGATTAAGACTTGAGAAAAAGGCAGGGACCAGATCTTCCTTGATCTTATAGGCCACAATTTGGGCCAAATTGTGTAAGACTATGTATTCCAACCTAAGACATTTGGACTTGATCATATAGGTAACAGGAATGCAACAGAGGACTTGAAAAGGAGAGACAAGGTTGGGTTGTCTTATAGGAGGATAGTGGCAGCTGTGTATAGGATGGGCACAACAGGGAGTGAAGACAGCTTGGGAACCAAATAAAGACCGCCTACACTAGGACAGGGTCAATGTGCACAGGAAAAGAGAGGCACCCTAAAGAAAATCTGCAGTGCAACCGATAGCCTTCAGGGTCCATGTTCTAGCCTGTTTTCTGAGTCCAAAGTTAAAGCTTCCTGTAAATCCCAGAGGTGCTGACCTGCCATGGGTTAGTCATTAAGGCCTTCTACACCTCATCTGGCTCTGCATCTACTGTGGCAACGAGATGAGATGCTGGTACATAGAGATAGTTATCCATTATTCCGACTGGATGACAGACTAAGTTTCCTAGGACCTTTAAATCCAAGTAAAGGGTTCAAAACCCTATTCTTCCCCTTTAGGGATGGGAGGTCAGCAGAATCCTCTGTCAGTGTCTCCAAATATGCTCTGCAGATGATGACTGTAGTCAAAGTCATCTGGGAGGCCAATCAAAATGCAGATTCCTGATCACCACCTTATACCTACTGAATCAGAAAAGCTAGGGAGAAGAGGTCGGAAATTTGCATTTTACTTTTTTATTTTTTTAAGTAAGGTCTACACCCAACATGGGGCTCAAACTCATAACCCCAAGATCAAGAGTCACATGCTCGGGGCGCCTGGGTGGCTCAGTCGTTAAGCATCTGCCTTCGGCTCAGGTCATGATCCCAGGGTCCTGGGATCGAGCCCCACATCGGGCTCTCTGCTCAGCGGGGAGCCTGCTTCTCCCTCTCCCACTCCCCCTGCTTGTGTTCCCTCTCTCACTGTGTTTCTCTCTGTCAAATAAATAAATAAAATCTTTTAAAAAAAAAGAGTCACATGCTCTTCTGATTGAGCCAGCCAGGCACCCCCAGGAATCTGCATTTTATTTATTTTTTTAAATCTTTTTTTTTTTATTTGACAGAGACACAGCGAGAGAGGGAACACAAGCAGGGGAAGTGGGAGAGGGAGAAGCAGGCTTCCCGCGGAGCAGGGAGCCCAATGCGGGGCTGGATCCCAGGGCCCTGGGACCATGACCTGAGCCGAAGGCAGATAGATGCTTAACGACTGAGCCACCCAGGCGCCCCAGGAATCTGCATTTTAAATAAGTATCCAGCATGCTCCTCTTTTGCCCCCATGGGTATTTCTGATGCATTAAGGCTTCAAAATCACAGTTCTACAAACAGGACTAATGGAGAAGGCCCTCCATGAAGTTGGCTGGCAATGTCAAAATTAGGGGACCATGTAGAACCAAGAATCAAGCTGGACATGGAGTAATCTAGAAAGAGGAGTCAGAACGGATTATGAAATCTGAAGGTACCAAAGCAGAAAATAAAAGGCAGGACATCAGAGCATGAGGCTTAGAGAACAAGAGGAGTCAAAGATAGGGAGCAGGGGCTCTAAGTCCCTTAGACTGCTCAGGATGTGCACACAATCACTCTATCCAACCTTCAAAAGAGAATATACCTCTCTTCAGTATGTACTGTTCCTATCCCCATGATTCCCCCTCACCAAGCACCCCCCAAGATGCCAGCTACCAGTCAGTCTATAGAAGACCTCCAGGCCACACAGAAAAATATACAGAACACCTCCAAGGGCTAATGACAGGCACCACTCACCAAGATTCTCTACTTGACACATTAAAACAACCTAATACTGCCATAAATTCAAGGACCATTCCAGGTCAGAATCTTTGAAGCCCACTGCCTATACACCTTCAGATCCTCCATCTATGCACACCCAGCCAATCTTCTACTACTCCTACTATGCCTCACTGATAGAATACCACCCTATATTTTACACTCCCATGTCCCTCCCCAAAATTCAGAGAGAAATCCACAGATTCAGGCTAGGCAGAGTCCTGAATTCCTGAGGCTGCTAAGGCCAGCTCCTATGCATGATCTGGTGGGAGGAGGTACAGCCTGAAGGAGTGCTCACCCTACCTGAAGGGAGTATCCTCAGCCTACCTTAGAGGAACACCAGGATTGCTACAGGCTTCTATACAGGAAACTTTTTCAAAAATTAGCTAGTTAAACCTAGTATATTTAAGAGGGAACAGAAACTGAAGCGTGGGGGAAAAGGTACAGTAGGATTTCTGAGGATTTGACTTTCAGGTAATTAACACATAAAATACAAAGTAATATGCAATCTAGCTCAAACCTTTATATGTCAACTACCTGATCCTTCTTCTAATCCAAAAGCTGGTTCCACACTAAAGAGGTAAGAATGCCAAAAGATGATTTAAGTAATCCCCAAGATTATTTATGGCCCTAATCGTGAACTGCTTGCCCTGTCCTTTCATACACTCCACCCATTATCCTGATTCTCTAGGTTTCTGACTTAATGATTCAGCTTCCTGTTTCATCTTTGCCTCACCTTATCCCTAAGGCCTTTTGCTTCCTTCCTTGCTTAGAATTCCACTCCACTCTCAGTTATTCTGCCATCAGCCACTCAGAGTAAATAATCTGCCTACCCAGATCCCCAACTTTTATCCTCAGCACTCAGGCCCCATTCATGGGCAAGTCCTCTGCCAGCTACACTGATTTTTTTTTTTTTTTTTTTTTAAGATTTTTATTTATTTATTTGACAGAGAGAGACAGCGAGAGAGGAAACACAAGTAGGGGGAGTGGGAGAGGGAGAAGCAGGCTTCCCGCTGAGCAGAGAGCCCAATGTGGGGCTCGATCCCAGGACCCTGGGATCATGACCTGAGCTGAAGGCAGACACTTAACAACTGAGCCACTCAGGTGCCCCCCAGCTACACTGATTTTTATGAATACGTCTCAGAGAGAGACAAGTGTGTTAGATGATTCCTCTCAAGCATGTTAGATAGTTCATCCAGGCAAACACTGAAATCACCAAAGATGGAGAATGACAATGAGCCAGGGCCAAATGCCTAGACCTTACCCTGGCATTCGAAGACGCACCTTCTTAGCACTCAACTGGTAGTCTGGGTAGCCCTACCCAGCACCCCACCTCAAGAGATGCTTCCAGCCCACAGCGGTTACAACTAAGAATACATGGTGAGCAAGACATAGGCCTTTGCCCAACAAAACTTACCATCTAGTGAGGGAGACAGACAAATAATTACAGTATGTATAATTAAAGGTAATGCATGTAGAGCTGTAAGACTAAGAAGGGCAGTCAAGTGAAGTTACACCTAAGGTGAAATTTGAAGGATAAATAGGAGATACCCAGGCAGTGGCTGGGCGCTTGAGGAAAAGTGTTCTAGGGGCGCCTGGGTGGCTCAGTTGGTTGGGTGACTGCCTTCGGCTCGGGTCATGATCCTGGAGTCCCTGGATTGAGTCCCGCATCGGGCTCCCTGCTCTGCGGGGAGTCTGCTTCTCCCTCTGACCCTCCCCCCTCTCATGTCTCTCTCTCATTCTCTCTCTCTCAAATAAATAAATAAAATCTTTTAAAAAAAAAGAAGTGTTCTAAGTAGAGGGAACAGCATATGCAAAGGTCTTGCAGCAAGAAAACACATCTGAAGAGATGAGCTGGGGGATGGAGAGGCCAAAGCAGAGGGTGTCCTGAAGCAGAAGATGCTGGAGAGACCAAAAAGGGCCTCATAAGACATATGAAACTGTTTTATAATTCACAAGTATTCACTGAGTGCCTACAATGTACCAGACATTGTTATCCATACTAGAAATATAACAGTGAATAAAACAGACAACATCCCTGTTCTCAGAGAATTTAATTCTAACTGGAGGAGACCAGGGGTGCCTGGCTGGTTCAGTCAGTAAAGCTTGCAACTCTTGATCTGAGGCTGGGCGTGCAGCCTACTTAAAAAAATAAATAAATAAATAAAAATTAATTGAAGGAGACTATATAAACAAATACATGGATAAACTAGAAAAATACCACATATTAATAAGTGCTATGGAAAGAATTAAAATAGGTTATGTGATAGAAAGGATATGGGTGGCTACTTTGGAATAATTAGGTGGTCAGGGGAGGGCCTCTCTGAGGACATGACATTTAAAAACAGAGATCTCAGGGCGTCTGGATGGCTCAGTCGGTTAAGTGTTTGCCTTTGGCTCAAGTCATGATCCCAGGGTCCTGGGATCGAGCTGCATCGAGCTCACTGCTCAGTGGGGAGCCTACTTCTCCCTCTCCCGCTGCTGCTCCCCCTGCTTGTGTTCTCTCTCTGTCAAATAAATAACACCTTTAGAAAAAATAAAAATAAATAAAAACATATACCTCAAAACAAAACAACAACAAACCCCAAAAAACAGTAATTAAAAGATCAAGGGAAAAAGCCTTCTAGGTGGGGGTGACAATTCATGTAAAAGTCCAATGGCAAGATCCCTGAAGTTTTTTAAGCAGGAAAGTTAGACCATGATCATTCATATATATTAGAAAGATCACTCTGACTGCAATGTGCAGAGTGAAATGAAGGTGGGGAAGGATAAAATCAAGACTGGAGGTAGAGATGAAAATGTATTATGTACACTAAGATGAGAAGAACCCAACAACAATGATGATGATGATGATGACAACAACCAACATTCACATAGCACTTACTGGGTGCTGATCTATTTTTCTAAACATTTTACATGTTATTAATTTATTTAATATTCACAAGTATTCTCTTTTATAAGTCATAAAACTAAGGTACAAGGTAGTAGCAATGAAGAAGGAAAGAAAGCAACTGGATCCAAGAAACACTAGGGAGGAAAAGTCCCAGTGACAGGCTGGTTGTTGACTGTGGAAGGAAAGGGAAGTGTGACAATAACTACTAGCCTTTGGGCCTAATAACTGCATGCTATTTACCATGTGACAGGACACTGGATGAGGCAAGTGGGAAAAGCAGGAGGCTGCATGATGGCGAGTATGCAAAACATCCCCGTGATGCTGTCCACATGAGCAAGCTGGACACTGGTCTGGAGAAAGATTTGGGCATCATCCATATGTAGATGGTTAAGTGGAGCTGTCAGAAGGGTTGAGATCACCCAGGAAGAGTATGAGAAAATAAAAGGCCTAGGAAGAGAACGCTGACACTTAAAACACAATAAGAATCCTTTATAACAACAAAAAAATGGAAATACCTTAATGTCTCTCAATAGGAAAATAGCTAAATACAGCATATCTATACTAGAAAATATTATACAGTAGCCAAAATCAATGAGAAGTATCTTTATGTACCAATATGAAATATTGTCAAGGCACTTTACTGAATCAAAGAAATACCAAAATGATCCATAAAATGTGACCCCATTTGTATAAATAAGACACAAAAATAACACTTTTCTGGGTTCATACATTATGTATGTAAACACAGAGAAAAAAGTCTGGTATGTACAAATTCCAAACACTAACAGGTTACCACCTCTGAGGAATACAAAAATAACTGAAATGGGTGTGGGGGGAGCAGGAGAATTCAAAATATCTACAGATTTTAATTTTTTTTAGATTATGTTACTACATTCCCTATAAAGCTAAAGATCAATTTTTCAAAAAATAATGGGAATCTCAGGGCGCCTGACTGGCTCAGTTGGTAGGTAGAGCATGTGATTCTTGACCTCAGGGTCGTGAGTTTAAGCCCCACCCTGGGCACAGAGCTTACTTAAGTACAGTAATAACGGGAATGTTTGTATCTTCCCTTCAATTTAGCTGTGAACCTAAAACTGTTCTAAAAAACCTCTTAATTTTTTTTTTTTTAAATGGGAGCCTACAAATGGGAGAAGAGGGAGCCTACAAAGGATATCCATTGTTTCAGATGCTAAATTTTCTCTGTCCCTTCCACTCCCAATGGCCTTGGTGTTCAGATCTTAAGGCTTCCCATCTCCCCACATCTAAGATATTAACAGGAAGCTCCCTAATTCCATGGTCTACCCTGAATCACTAGACCCAGGCCAAGCCTGACCATCAATCCCCTAGGCTGGGCCAGAGTCCCAGGAAGAGAGGTCAGACACCAAAGTCTTAAACAAACATGGGGCACCTGGCTGGCTCAGTCAGTAGAACATGCGTCTCTTGATCTTGGGGTTGTGAGTTTGAGCCCCATATTTATGCAAAGATTACTTAAAAAAATAGAATCTTAAAAAAACAACCACCACCACCACCATGGGAGAATGAGTATAAATGCCAACCTTAAGGACAGGAATCAGGTGGCCTTGCTGGCCAGTAAAAATCTCAATAGAAAAAAGGTACTTGAAGGTCTACAAGCAGCTTTGTAGTACTGAGGGATGTGGCTGGGGGACAGTCAGGCAAAATCAGGGGGAAGTGGTATGGGGTGAGTTAAAGAAAGAGCCAGTACTGCTTATAAAGATTCCAAGCAAAGCGCTAGAGTATCATGGAAACCGGTTTCACAACAAAGGGAAGAGGGAAGCCAAATTCTGTGAAGGGTTTGGGGTCAGGACATGGGGGTATGTGTGTCTAGGGGTATCTAGAGGAGTCACTTCACATCAAAGCAGCAATTCCAGGAGGCACAGTATAAACGTTTAGAAGCTGGAGCAGCAGAAAGAAGCCAAGGACTTGGCTCCTTCCTGAAAAGAAAGGAGGCTCTAAAAACGAGGAGAAAAGACACTGAAATAATGCCTTTCCTTCTTCAGTAAACCAAAGGCAGCAAGATCATGGCAGATCTCTGATGACTGTACTCTTAACTTTCAACTGTCTAAAGATGAAAGACAACATATTTGGTCTACATGTTTTCCTGGTTACCCAAAGAAATAGCACTACCTGGGCCTTACCCAACAGCTGATTCACCATCAATCAGTCTATATCACAGCCTGCTGAGCCTTACACTTCACACAGTCACATACCAGACTCTAGAAAAAAACAACCTGGTGTGAGCTGTCAAAGTCTTCTCAGTACCTGACCTCACCCTCTGGGGTAGGTTTCATTTCAAAACTGAAAGGGACTGAGAGCTGGGGAAATCCAAAGATCAACAAAGCCAGGAACAGGTGGTTCCCAGTAGAAAAGGGTCCCAGGCTGTAACTCAAAACAGAAACCAGACCACTGATAAGACAGTTTATGATGCCTGTCTCCAAGCTTTCAGATACTTACATATTTTCCAATATTTACAACAGGGCATGACCATGCTTATCCAACTCCTGACAATTAGATATCTAATTCTCCAAATATTCACTCAACTTCCTGGCTTTATTAAGTTTTAGAGCTCTGGGGTAACTCTAGTAACTGAGATACCTTGTGAATTTTATAGTCCTTCAAATTGGCCACATTTTTTAAAGATTTTATTTATTTATCCTAGAGGGAAGGAGGGGCAGATGGGGAGGGAGAAAGACAGGGAGAGAATCCCAAGAAGACTCTGTAATGCAGGGCTCAATCCCATAACCCTGAGATCACGACCCGAGCAAAAACCAAGAGTCAGACACCCAACTGACTGAGCCACCCAGGCACCCCAAATGGGCCATATTTTAATCGTAATGAACTTTATCATCTCTTCCTCCTCCTTCATCTCCTCACGAACCCTCAGCAAAATCCCTGTCTCACTAAAAAATTTCCACGTTTTTCATGATGGCTCTCTCAACAGAGCAATAGTCAATACAATGAAAGTCTAGTTCATCAAAGAAATCAAGCTATTTGTTTGAGGTTCACTATTAACTAGCTGAGTGACCTTGAACAAGTCACTTAACCTTTCTGGACTTGGTTTCTTCATCTGTAAAGTAAGGAGGTTGGAAACAGATGGAAGGAAAGCGATAAAACTTCCTTGAACTAAGAAAAGACAAATTTTTAAGTCTAAACAGTTCAACAAGTGGCAGGCAGAGTTATTTTAAAAAGACAGAAACCAAGGGGCACCTGGGTAGCTCAGTCGTTAAGCGTCTGCCTTCGGCTCAGGTCATGATCCCAGGGTCCTGGGATCGAGCCCCACATCGGGCTCCTTGCTCAGCGGGAAGCCTGCTTCTCCCTCTCCCACTCCCCCTGCTTGTGTTCCCTCTCTTGCTGTGTCTCTCTCTGTCAAAATAAATAAATAAATAAGATCTTTAAAATAAATAAATAAAAATTAAAAAAAAAAGAAATCAGAGAAAGAAGCATCCTATTCAAATTATTATTTAAAACTGGAGCAAAGCTGGGAAAGACAAAGTGTACACAAGACATGTTTTCCCTCCCCCAAAAAAGACCTTTTAATGAGGCTGTACCAGATGACTTCTGACGGCCTTTCCAAGTATAAACAGAAACTGTCCTATACACAACCATCCTTGAAGTCTAGGTTTGTGAGTTGTTCATCACCTAGTGGCCTGATGAAGTAAATGCAGTTTTGTCAAATGCCCGGATAAACTTCCAGCCATTTTGTGAGCTCTGACAGCGTGAAGCTCTGACAGTCTAATGTCCTAGAGATAACAAAAGTAGGAGACTGCAAACCCTCCAGACTCATATACAATTGTAGAGACTCAGCTCACTATCCATTCATTCTCCAAAGATGTGGGAAGGGCCCGTATTTTGTGCCTAGGCCCGTATTTTGTGCCTAACCATAAGAAATGAAGTATAGATTTGTTGTTGCAAGGCTGTACTTCTAAAGCAGTAAAAAACAGAGATTGCTTTTGTGCAGACCAATCCAAATTGAAATCAAGTTTAGATGCTATGAGAAAACTGCAAAATGCCTTATAAATAGGAAGAGTGTATTCAAACATTCACAAGATTGGCATGTGAAAGATAGATTATATTTATCCTGCATGGTTCCAGGGAACAGGCCTAAAACTGATGAGAAGTCATCTCAATTGGATTTCAATTCAAAACAAGAAATAATATCTTAGCAAAGAGAGCTATTCAACATATAATGGGATTCCTCAAGAAGTGATGAGCTCCCCAGCAATGGAAACATTCAAAAAGAACTTGGGTGATCATCTGTCAGGGGGATAATGGAAAGCATTCCTGTAACTGGATGGCAGACAGGAGACAAGGAGATTGACTATTACCGCAAAGGCCCTTTCCAGCTCCAAGAGTCTATCATTCTAAATAAAACAAAACCAAAACAAACATCATTAATAAATAGAGTCCTCCCTCTGCTTTTTTTTTTTTTTTTAAGTTCCAACCAGGCAGTACAATACAGTGGGTTGGATACCACTTTCCACTTGAGTAACTACAGACAAATTATTTAACTCTATTTGCCTCGCTTTCATTATCTGTGAATTTAAAATAGTACACTTATCTGATAAGATTACTATGAAGATTAAATAGCAAACTTCTTAACAAAGTACTAACATACAGAAAGTGTATAAAACTAGGAGCTTTAAAGGAAAGGTAGCTGGGGGGTGGGGGGGCAGGGGAGGGTGGAAAGTGAAACCTAAATGTGCTGCTTGTTTTAGTTATCTGTACCCAACTCTCAACCAAAGCATTCCTGACTGTTGCTGGCCAGAGGCTAGGTTCCCTAGGCAACCAGCCTCAAAAAAAGAGCCCAGCCCTACCTTCTTCAGGAAGGCAGTATTCTCTGTCCTGAAATCTGGCATCCTCCCTTGCACAAAGAGAGTCCCTAAAATCTCACAAATACCACCACTCCAAAATCAAGGAGCTGAGCAAATATTATTCTCCTCACTTCAAAAAGTCAATCAGAACATCAGAGTTAAAAGGGATCTAAGAGACCATCTAGAGTGACCTTTTTGTTTAATGAATGAGGACAATAAGGCTGAGAAAAGTGAAGTCCTGGATGTTGGTGACAAGGTTAAGACAAGATCACAGGCCTCCTTATTTCTAGCCCAGTAGTCAAAAGCTTCCCATTTTTCAGATGGGAAAAATAGGACTGGCCCTACTAAGCCATCTGCCCCATACTATGTGCTTTAGACAGGTAAGGAAAGAATAGAAACGGTAGAGTGTAGAGGTTAAGAATGTAGATTCTAGAGCCAGATTGCATATTCAAATCCCAGCACTGACTATGTGAGTTTAAGCATGTTTCCTAATCTCTTTGTTTCTATAAAATAGGGATAAGAGTGACTAGCTTCTAGGGTTACATTAAGGAATAGATGAGATAACCCATGTCAAATGCATGGCACATAAAGTGCTCGATGTATACACTGCTCTGCTTCTCATCATTACCAGTTGTATTAGGAAACACAATCATAGTAACAAGAGACAGGACAAGCTCCTACGTAGGTCCAAAAGCAGTAAGATACAGGTGTTTATTCAGCTCCATTTCCTGGCCCCAGCCAGGGAACACTCAACCCCTCAGCAGAAGACCAAAAATGACCCATCACTCTTTGATTTCTTTGGATCTAGGGAAAAATCACTTCAGAGAATAACCAGTACATGCTATGGTGAAAAGATGCTTAAGATCACAAATAAAGCTTATGTAGGTCTGAACCCATTGTGACCTTCAGATCTATGCTCACCTCTCAAGTTGGACAAAATACAGTTCATGCCCAATCTCTTCCCTTCAATCCATGATGGTGGTACAGTATAATGGTAAGAAACAAGAGCGCTGGACGGAGTGCCTGGCGGGCTCAGTTGGTACAGCATGCAACTCTTGAACTCAGGGTAGTGAGTTCAAGTCCCATGCTGGGTGTGGAGCCTATCTGGAAAAAAAAAAAAAAAAGAAAGAAACAAGAGCCCTGGAGTTTGCCCAGGAGCAAATTACTGTTCTGTCATTTATTTGCTATGTCACTTAGGCATACCTTACCTCTTTCTAAGCCTCTGCTTCTCCAACTGCTTTAATTATTGTAACGTGATATTTAGTGAGCACTTTCTTTTTTTTTTCTTTTAAGATTTTATTTAGGGGTGCCTGGGTGGCTCAGTCATTAGGCATCTGCCTTCCGCTCAGGTCATGATCCTTGGGTCCTGGGATTGAGCCCAGCATTGCGCTCCCTGCTCAACGGGAAGCCTGCTTCTCCCTCTCCCACTCCCCCTGCTTGTGTTCCCTCTCTCACTATGTCTCTGTCAAATAAATAAATAAAATCTTTTAAAAAAAATAAAAATAAAGATTTTATTTATTTGACAGAGAGAGACAAAGAGAGAGAAGGAAAGAGCAAGCACAAGCATGGGTAATGACAGGCAGGGGAGAAGCAGGCTCCCCGCTCAGCAAGGAGCCCGATGTGGGGCTCGATGCCAGGACCCTGGGATCATGACCTGAGCTGAAAGCAGCCACTTAACCAACTGAGCCACCCAGGTACCCCATAGTGAGCACTTTCTATGTGCCAAGCACTATGCTAAGTGCTTTACATGGTTTACATCATTTAATCACAACCTTATGAGGCAGGTACTATTATTATGCTCATTTTATAGATAAGGAAAAAGAGGCAGTTTTCTAATTCAAGGCCATTCAGCTAATTACTGACAAAGCTGAGAAGTCAGGGCAGGAAGTCTGCACTGCTCTATTTCTCATAGCACCAGCCTTCATGTGGTTGCTATGGTATTAAAAGAAAACAATCTACATAAAGTACCTGGTTCATCAGTTAGCCATTACTATTATTGCTGCTATTATCATCATCAATCCCTTTGATACTCTTCAAATACTACTTCCTGAGTTCCAACTTCACTTAAAGGAAATGGTTGTTTGCCTATACCTACATACCAGCTCACTGGGCAGCCTGGGGTGGGGTTCTAGTATTTCACTGCCCTCATAATACAGAAGTAAGTATCTGGGTGGAAAGACAAGGAAGTATTTTCTAAAAATCTCCTACTCTAGAACGCTTGGGTAGCTCAGTCGGTTAAGCGGCTGCCTTAGGCTCAGGTCATGATCCCAGGCTCCTGGGATAAGTCCCGCACTGGACTCCTTGCTCAGCAGGGAGCCTACTTCTCCCTCTGCCTCCAGCTCCCCCTGCTTGTGCTGTCTCTAATAAATAAACAGATAAAAGTTAAAAAATAAATAAATAAATAAATAAATAAAATCTTTAAAATTTTTTTTTTTCAAAATAGAAATATACACTATTCACTAAAGAAAAAAAAATTGTCCTCGGGGCGCCTGGGTGGCTGACATTTGGTTAAGTGTCCAACTCTTGAATTTGGGCTCCCAGGTCATGATCTCAGGGTTGTGAGATCAAGCCCCATGTCGGGCTCCATGCTGGGTGCTTGATATTCTCTCTCTCCTTCTCCCTCTGCCCCCCCAAAAAGAAAAGAAATTGTCCTCTATCTCTTTCCCCTTTCCACTCCCCCATTCTCAAAATCAGTCTTTATTTAGTCATTTAATCCTCACAAGAAGTAAGGTAAATGTCATTCATCATTATCTCCATTTGACAAGTGCAGAAACTGAGGTTCTGAGAGGTTCAAGACCAAATAGCTAGTACGTGGGTGACCAGGGTTTCTGGATAAGAATTTTCAGATATGGAGGAAGGTAAAGATAGTAAACTCCTTCACTTATGCTGAGAAGAAGTGGCTATGATAGAGGGTTCCTAGAAGATATCTAAATGAACCAAGACTGGTAACAGGATTTTAAAGAAACTCCTGCTCTAGTAAGACAAGACCAAACAGAAACTGTAACTCAAAAAGCCAGTAACGCAGTGAGCTATCAGCAATCCTGCCCTCCCAGAAACAGTACAAATTATCAATAAGCCTGACAAAGTAGGACTTTCTCTCTGAAGAGATCCATACCTTTGCAAACCAGTCCTTACCTCCCCAATTCCAAAATGATGTAACACTTTATCCTATTAGAGAGCACAGCACTATTCAGATCAAAATAAACATTTTTTAGACTGAGTCACTTGAAGGCAGAAACAATATGTTACTCATACAGATCCTTCCTTCATTACCTGGTACACGATCCCTATACATTCAATACATTTTTGTTTAAAATTTGAAAAACGTATTCATTCAACTCCCATGTGCTAGGCACTATTCTAGGAGATGGTGATACAGCAACAAGCAAAACAAAGTCCTAGCTATCATGAAATTTACATTCCAGTGGCAGGGGACTAATAATAAACAAACTATAGTAGAGAGAGTCTCTAGAACAGTGCCTGGCCATAGTAGGCATCCCTCAATAAATATATGAATAATAAATGAACAGTACATCAAACAGTAATAAGTTCTGTGGAGAAAAACAAAGTAGGGAAAGGGAAGAGTGAAGGCAGAGGGCAGGAGATGGCTTTTACTTTAAATAGGATGGTCAAGGGATGCTTCACCAACTAGATGACAGAGCAGAAACCTGAAGGAGGTTAAGGGAGGAGGCCATACTGGTAACTGAAAGAAGTGTTCCAGACAAAGAATACAACTACAGAAGTCCAAAGCTTGGCATTTTGGAGCAACTGCAAGGAGACCAATGTGTCCAGAGCACAAGGGGAAAGTGGTAGAAGATGAGGTCAGAGCAGCCTGGAGAGGGTGCTGCTGAAAATCCTATGTGGCCTCCTAGACCACTGTAAGGACTTTAATTTTTAACATGGGTGGGACCCAGAGGACAGTTTTCAGCAGAGGAGTGGCATGATTTGATATACACTTAACAGGATTACTCTGGTCACTGTTCAGATTAGACAGAGGGAAGACGATTTTAGAAGTCTATTCCAAAAGTAGCAGGGGAGGTGGTAAGAAGTCTTCAAATCCTGGGTTTTTTTTAAGGTAGAGCTTATAGGACCTGCTAGTGGACTGGATGAGGAAAGTAAGAAAAAGAGCAGAGTCAGGGCGCCTGGGTGTTTCAGTTGGGTAAGCGTTTGCCTGCCTTCGGCTCAGGTCATGATCCCAGGGTCCTGGGATTGAGCCCCGCACCAGGCTCCCTGCTCAGTGGGGAGCCTGCTTCTCCCTCTCCCTCTGCTGTTCCCCCTGCTTGTGCTCTCTCACTCTCTGTCAAATAAATAAATAAAATCTTAAAAAAAAGAAAATAAAAAGAACAGAACCAAAGGAGAGTCCTCCATAGATTCAATACAACTGAAACTAAAATGGGGAGGAATTGGCAGAGGTACACATTTGAAGATTTATTTATTTATTTATTTAAGAGAGAGAGCAGGAGTGGAGGGAGGGAGAGCTGGAGAGAATCCTCAAGCAGACTCCCCACTGAGCACGGAGCCTGATTCGGGGCTAGATCTCACAACCCATGGGATCATGACCTGAGCTGAAACCAAGAGCCAGATGCTCAAACGCCTGAGCCAACCAGGAGCCCCCAGAGGTACATATTTGAGAGAAGTATTTGCTGAATATGTTAAGCTCAAGAAGCTATTAAATAACCAAGTGGAGATGATATCCTGAAGGCTGTTAGATATGAGAGTCTTGAGTTCAGGGGAAGACATCCAAGCTGATGATATACACTTGAGAATTGTCAGGGTACAAATGGTATTTAAAGTCTTGAAAGAGAGCACCTAGGGAATGAGTGTAAACAGAGAAGGGATGCATAGACTGATCTGAGTACTCCATCATTAGAGACTAAGAAGATAAGGAGGATTCAAAAGGGGGCTGGAGATGAGAAGCCAAAAAAGGGGGATGAGGTTGAGAAGGACGGGCCAGTGAGGCAGGGGGAAAACCAAGGGAGTGGCATCCTGGAAGCCAAATGAAACTAATGTGCAAGGAGGGAGTGTCAGGTGCTACAGAGAGGTCAAGATGACTGAGAAATGAGCACCTTCTTCCCTACTCCACATAGTACTTTTTTTCTTTTAATTCAGGTAAAATCCCAGTATTGTCTAATGAATACACATATGGTTTTCATTTAATGCAACTATAACCATGTCTCAAAAAACAAAAAACAAAAATCAATGTGCTTAATCCGGACACAAAAGATTTCACACAGCAAATAATGCTGAACAAATGCTTTGTCTGGTTGAATTAATTGTGTCTCTGCAACAAGGTTCCCAACTAAGTCTTGCTTGTGCTCAGTAGGTGGGATCAGAGAAATGAGCTATTTAAATGTATTTCTTTTGTTCTGCCATAAAGTAGCAATTATTCTTGAACTCCTTTCCCTCCTCCCTAACTCAAACATCCTAACCAGCTAAACAAAGACCCTAAATTTCCACACACACACACACCCCTTGAAAACAAAGCAGAACACAATCAAATCCAAAACTTGGATAAGAAAGGGATATGCTATGCCCTATACCTTCTTTCCTTTACTCACAGAGGGTTAACAATCATTTGCTAATTCAAAAACTGCTTTATGTACATTTTCTTAGAATCTCTAGACCAGAAGTACAATTTCTGATGTCTTCATCTTAAGAGAATCACTGCTACAAAATAAGATGAATTTTCTGTGCTCTAGTAAGCATAATCAAGTCTTCATAATGTACACTTCTGAAGCAGTAGAACAATAATCACCAAAAACTGGATCATGCAAACATCCTTTCTGAAACGCCTTCAACTTCTGAATGGATTGTGCACTCTCGGTCTTCAGGCTTGTTTCCCTTCTCAGAGTTATCCTTTCCTGCCCTTCACCTTGCAATTTGCCAACTTGGGACTCAGCCTGAATGCCAACTTCTCTAGGTAGCCTTTCTGGATCCCCTCCAAGGCTGAATCAAGGACCCTCTTCTAAGCCCATAGCATCCTCTGCTTACTCATATCCTAATACATTAACTTACTGTACTGCGAATCTGTTTACTTGTCAGTACCCCTCTCCAGATCATAAACATCTTGAGGGCAAGGACAGGATCTCATTCATGTTTATATCCTTAGTGTTTGGGACATATCAAGCAATCTGTAAGTATTTGCTGACTGGGGTGCCTGGCTGGCTAGGTCGGTAGAGCATGAGACTTGATCTCAGAGTCCTGAGTTCAAGCCCCACGCTGGGAGTTGAGTTAATTTTAAAAAAAAAAAAAATTAAGAAAAGGAAAAAGTATTTGCTGACTGAATGAATAAGATAAATTTGACCTGGAATACTTTGTGTGATCTTTGTAGCACATTTTCCTTGATGAACCAATTGAACTGAGGCTCATATTAAAATTACTGGCATCTTAATTACATCCCCAGCTGATAGCAAAAACAAAGAAATTTTCCCAACCTGACATTGCAAAGAGACGATAAAAAAGAGATGTGGTGCTCAGAAGTTCTCATATCAGCTGCTCTTTCTTGGTGCAAGACAGCAGCCTATGCTTCCCACACCACACAAGGGGCAAACGGACCTCGGAACTGTTTTCTTCACATCTCTTCCACTGATCCTGTGTTCTCCTCTTCCCTCCGCCCTGGTCTTTTCTCTTTCCTTTTCTTACCTTTTTTCCTTATTTTCTGTACTTTGCATTTGCACTCTATTCTCGTTTTCCCTTTAACTTTTCTCTGCACTCCCTTCTCCATGCTTTATTTCAGTCAGAGTCGCCCTGGGAATCCATAGGCATTACTTTCACCAACTAGGTGAACTTAAGGACAAGAATGCTGCTGTATCTCCTGGGCACTTCTGTAAAGCACACAAATATATTTCTTATGTTTCTGAGGAAACCCAGGAATAACCCCATAACAGCAGCACAAGATCATCAGTATATGAGATTAGTATTATTACTCTTGTTACTATCCACAAAATGGGTAAGAAATATTTCTTAGGCGAGGGGCACCAGGGTAGCATCTAAGCATCTGACTCTTGATTTTGGCTCAGGTCATGATCTCAGGGTCATGAGATCGAGCCCCGAGTTGCACTCTGCACTCAGTGTGGAGTTTGCTAAAGACTCTCTCTCCCTCTCCCCCTCCACCTCTTGTGCATGGGTGCACTTTCTCGCTCTCAAATAAATAAATAAATCTTAAAAAAAAAAAAAAAAAAAAAGGTAGTAGGGCTCCTGGATTGCTCAGTCGGTTAAGTGTCTGCCTTCAGCTCAGGTCATGATCCCAGGGTCCTGGGATGGAGCCCTACATCGGGCTCCCTGCTCAGCGGAGAGCCTGCTTCTCCCTCTCCCACTCTCCCTGCTTGTGCCCTCTCTCCCACTGAAAAATAAATAAATAAGATTTTAAGAAAAGGAAGGAAGGAAGGAAGAAAGGAAGGAAGGAAGGAAGGAAGGAAGGAAGGAAGAAAGGGAGGAAAAGGATCGATCAATCTGCCTTCGGCTCAGGTCATGATCTCAGGCTCCTGGGATCGAGCCCCACATCGGGCTCTTTGCTCAGTGGGGAGTCCAGTTCTCCCTCTCACTCTCCCTCTGTGTTCTCCCACTTTATCTCTCTCAAATAAATAAAATCTTTTAAATAAATAAAGTGGTAACTATCGTTACAAATACATACATATATATATTTCTTAGGCTATACTCTGTAGTATCCCAGAAAGTGATAGGGTCAAGGCCCTCTCAATTTACTATAATTTCAAATAAAAGAAAAATGAGAAGCTAATTCTGAAGGAGTAAAAAAAAAAGAAATCATGCGGTTTTTTTGAAAAAATGCTGCATGTTGGTAGGGCAAATTTAAAAAGCTGTAGTATTCTTGCTGGACCAGGTAGATTAGGGGGGGAAATGTGGTCCCTACCTCGAGTTTCCAGAGGAATAATTCCCACCACTTCCCAAACCCATAAATGTCAACATTAGAGAAAAAAAGAGGAAAGAGGTTTTCTTAAACCAAAAGTATCAGGAACCTAACATAAGTAGACTGGTTGCTCTGGGACAGAAGAATGAAGACTGGATTGAAAGCTTTTTGAGTTAAAGATAAAATTATTCCATGTGTCAAAGCATCAGAAGCCAAGAAGAGAACAAGACACAACTAATAGTCAAGAGACCCAGCTCAAAAAAAAAAAAAAAAAAAAAAAGAGAGAGAGACCCAGCTCAGGTTCTGACAAGCTGTGTCACCTTGGGCAAGTCACTTCACTCTTCTGATCCATAGATGGCTCTTCTATAAAATAGGCATAATAATACTTTCCTGGCAAAGTTGTCTGTGATGATTAAGTAATGTGAAATCACTTCAAAATATTTCACATAACGTGCCAATGTGAAGTAAAAGGGAGCAAAACTCCTTCCTCTGAATGGAATATAAATCCTGTGGTTCAATTCCAAAGTCTAGGCCTGACTCACCTTCACAACCTCATTAAACTCCTTAACTAACCTGCAGTCATTCAAATGGGAGAAGAGTCATGCAGGAGGCTCCAGGGGTGGGGCAGTGACTGTTTAGTCAATTGTTCCATATCTCAGTGGCTTCATCTGTAAAATGGGTGGTGTGGAATTCACTCATATATCCACAAGATACTGCAGGTCTGGGGAAGGGAGTGGAGAATTTACCATAAGTGAGTAAAATGTTTACATAATCCTCCCCCCCTCCAGAGATAAAGAACCAAGATCATCAAATATCATCTCTCCCTAGATAAAATTTAGATAGAATTAGAAGACATCATTTAATCTCTTGTTTTACAGATGGGAAAACCAAAGCCCAGTGTTGAACTGGGTTGTAAACTTCTCAAAGCTAGACAGTGGGAGAGCTGGAGCTGGGGGCCAGAGCCACAGATTCCCAAGTCCAGTGCCCTCTACCAGGTCACCCACAGCACCTGTAGCCTGTACAACACACTATCACCACCAAGACACATTACAATTTAACCAACAGCTAAATGTGGCCTATGGGAGCAGAGAGAGCTTGTAGGACTCTGGGGGAAACAGAGAGGCTGAGAGCTGGGAAGGGGAAGTCTTTATTGGGGGGTGGGGGGAAATTTTCAGGCAAAAAAGGTTTAAAATAGGCAGTCTTGGGAAGAAACACCCAATGTATACAATTTTCTTTAGGGAAAATAAGTATGTGGCAGATTTAGAGGACCAGAATAGTTTGAATCAGGAATATAATTCCTAATTATATATAATTTCTCTTTTTGTCTCCTCAGTTTTTAACATTTACTAATTTTAATTCCCTAAACAATTTTGTCTCCCCTATAAGACAAGGCCCTCTGCAGAGACCACATCTTGCATAATGGTAAATATACAGCCTCTGGATTCAGATTGCCTAGATTCAAATCCCTATTTTACTATTTAATAACTGTGCCTTAGACAAAATCCTTCACCCCTCTGTATCTCTGCAAAATGGAAATTAACATCACCCCCATCTCAGGAGGTTTTGTGAAGACTAAATGTGTACATTAATCATTCTGGTCACAACCTAATAATGGGTTTCTCATCATTTTAATTTTGATGCGCCTTTTTATTTCACATAAAAGAAACTACCAGAGTACACTGCATATAGTAAGAATAAGTGTTGTTTTGCAAAGATTTTGTTTGTTTTATATACGTGTGCATATATGAGTTATTTTGTAAAATTTACCTCTTATGGTGGTTTGCTTTTAAAACGGTTGGGGCACCTGGCTGGCTCAGTCGGTGGAGTATGCAATCTTGATCTTAGGGTTGTGAGTTTGAGCCCCACGTTGGGTGTAGAGATTACTTAAATCCGCAAAATAAAAAAATATGAGAGCCACTGAATTATCATACAGAATAAAGCTTCACACAGTGCCTGGCACAGTAAGCACTTAGTATTTCTGTCATTGTTGCTTTTATGTACCCACCTGCCGAAGTTATTTGTAGAATTATATAAGGTAATGCAAAAGCACTTCAGAAACTATGATATAGGACATTAATGTAAGTGAAAAGAAGCAAAAAGCCCTTCTCTCCATCTCTAACACCCACACATACAGAGCCCTATTCAGGCACATATTCCTTGTTTGGCCTACAAGTTATTTGTTACATTAAACTGAAGAGTTCACAGACTACAATTTACCTAACGCTGTCATGCTCTGTCAATATTTGCAGAGAAATGAAGGCTTGGCACCAAAGTAAAATTATTTATTTTTACTTGGTTAGGACATTAGGGTGAGGAAGCCGGAAGTCATGCCCACGGGTAGCTGAAGGAAGCAAGTGAGTCACACAGAGAAACTGCTTGCTCCCACAGAGCCAGGTAGGTTTAAATGTGCTGCAGACAAGGCTGGATTGACAGATACTTCAGCTTTTGGGTAGGGCTGAATCATTTCCTCCTCCCTATTGTCACCCAAACACCTCATTTAAAAAAAAAAAAAATAGCATTTGACCCTCTTACAGGTATAGCTCACGCCAGGAAAATCTGGGAATCCCCAAACAGATACAAACTGGGGGTGATTATGCACCAAAAGTTTACCTGAGGGGTTCCTTTAAATGACAAGCTCACCTAAACATTCGAATAGCACTTGAATTCTAAAACCATGATTTACAGAAAAATTTGAAAATGTGCTCACCAATAAGGAAATCAGAAGGTCTGGATTCCATCCTCCATAGTGTGACCTTGAATTAGTCACTTCATCTCTCTGGGCCTAAGTGAATTCGTCTGTTAAAAAAAGAGAGAGAGAGGTAACACCTACCTCAGAAGATCATTGTAAAAATTAAAGATAGTATGCAGTAAAATAGGCAGTCTTGGGAAGAAACACCCAATGTATACAATTTTTGTATATGTATGGTAAATGCACAATAACATCTGTCTCTGTCCCTCCACACTAAAAGTTAACACCAGTTGTGGGTAAACTGAGGTTCACCAGCCAGCTGGCCTCCGAAAAAGGTCACTGGTATCCGACCTGCTTCATGGAAACTTTTTTTTTCTTTAAGTTTTTTTATAAGACCATTTCTTGGTCTCTCCAGCACAGACCTGTGCTAAAAGTCTAGCCAATCAGTAATTTCCCATTTCATTTCTTAAAGCAGCTATTCCTAAATGCTTCGGTACTGGGGGCCCAAATTATCCACTGGTACTGCCCCCCATTACTCATTATTAAATTTAAAACTAACAACTCAGTATTATGCCTACATTTTACAGTTATAAACATTTCCATTTTAAATTAATGGGGGGAAACGCATAAAAATTCAGCAGCCAAGGTTTGGACCAGGGTGGTCAGAGCAATCGCTGCGGGGGGGAGGCTCCAGCCAAGACGCACGGGATGGGGAGTGGGGGCATTCTGGAGCTTTCTGGTCGACCCCAATTTCTCGTTAGCGAAGAATCCAGGCCACGTGTCGCCATTTTGTGTTCTGGAAACATGGCGGCCACCCCGTGGGGAAGAAAGGGGGGCGGAGGGACCGCCACGTTAGCCGCTTTCCCTGAGGGATCCTGAAGCACGTTGCGCACACATCTGTCTGTGTGCCTTTACTGTCTGGCTTAGCCGAAGGAAAGAGAAAGGGATAGAAATAAACGTACACGAGGCACGCAAGCGACCTTTCTTTAGTGAGAGGAACGTGCGGTGGCGAACCGGCAAGAAAGGCCTTCCAAGATGGCGGGGCCCGAGAGGGGCCGCCCCCGAAGAGAGCGGGGCGCGGCGTCTGCACCAAGGGGGGAAACGGGGGAAAAGGCAGAAGCGGGAGCTTAAACGGCGTGGGGAAAATCGGAAGAACCCCCCCCCACAGCACTACTCGGCACACCATTGTCTTAAATGTCTGACAAGACTGCCACGACTAAAACGACACTAGGAGGTGGGGTTTCTGCAGGTTCAACCGAAAGAAACTTGCAAAATGCAAACAAAGCATTATGTAAATGGACGCCATTCTTTTTCTACGGCCATGTTTCCAGCACTTCCCAGAAATCAGCAGCAGAGCCGCAACTCGGGGGGCGGTAGGGGTGGGTTTCGGTCTTTCTCCTCACCAGCCGCCGCTGGGGGACCGGGGCAGGGGTGGGGGCTGGCGTGGGGCGCCCGGGCACCGGGGACGAAGGGGCCCCACGTGCCTGCTCGCGCGCACTCGCGCGCGCGCGCACCCACCCCACAAGCCTCGCCTCGCCGCCCCTCCCCCCCGGAAGACCGCGGCTGCCCCTCCCGTCTCCCCACACCCTTGCGCACGCGCTCTAGCCGCCTCACGCGCACGTTTTAAACCCGCGGCGTCCCAGCTGCCGCCTGCAGTTACTGTCGGGGCTGCCCGTGTCGCTCCGCTTCCAAACCCCTTTTGTAAGGCGGGAAAATAATGTGTCATCCACCATTCACAACACTAACATTTCCAAACATTTGCCAGTGCCGCTAGAGCTAATAAAATGCATGTTGGTTTTAAAACCTTGCCGGGCTCACAGCGTCTGCCCATCGGTGCTTTATTTTCAATGCTAGGCTGTTAAAAGAGTTTTTAAAAACTACCATGTGGAGGTTGGCGCAATCTTGTGACCTAAAAAAGACGGGTCCTCATTTTTTTTCAAGGGGTCCTGCGCGGCAAGCACTTCCGGGGTCAGAGGGTACGCGGGGTTGAAAGCGGGCTTCCCGCCCCGCCCAGACCGCCGAGGCTGCCGCCGGAGTCGCCACCGCCGCGCCCTCGCCCACCCGCCCGCCCGCCGCTCCCGGCCCCGCTCGCCCCCTCCGCCGCCGCCGCCCGCCCCTGCGACGACGCCGCGGCCTCCCGCCCGCGCCCGCTCGCTCCCGCGGCCCTCGCTCGCCTCGCGCCGGCAGTTTTGGGCCTACACCTCCCCTCCCCCCGCCAGCCACCAAAGACTTGACCACGTAACGAGCCCAACTCCCCCGAACGCCGCCCGCCGCTCGCCATGGATGCCGGTGTGACTGAAAGTGGACTAAATGTGACTCTCACCATTCGGCTGCTTATGCACGGAAAGGAAGTAGGAAGCATCATTGGGAAGAAAGGGGAGTCGGTTAAGAGGATCCGCGAGGAGAGTGGCGCGCGGATCAACATCTCGGAGGGGAATTGCCCGGAGAGAATCATCACTCTGACCGGCCCTACCAATGCCATCTTTAAGGCCTTCGCTATGATCATCGATAAGCTGGAAGAAGATATCAACAGCTCCATGACCAACAGCACGGCGGCCAGCAGGCCCCCGGTCACCCTGAGGCTGGTGGTGCCGGCCACCCAGTGCGGCTCCCTGATTGGGAAAGGCGGGTGTAAGATCAAAGAGATCCGCGAGAGTACGGGGGCCCAAGTCCAGGTGGCGGGGGATATGCTGCCCAACTCCACCGAGCGGGCCATCACCATTGCTGGCGTGCCGCAGTCTGTCACCGAGTGTGTCAAGCAGATCTGCCTGGTCATGCTGGAGACGCTCTCCCAGTCTCCGCAAGGGAGAGTCATGACCATTCCGTACCAGCCCATGCCGGCCAGCTCTCCAGTCATCTGCGCGGGCGGCCAAGATCGGTGCAGCGACGCTGCGGGCTACCCCCATGCCACTCATGACCTGGAGGGACCACCTCTAGATGCCTACTCGATTCAAGGACAACACACCATTTCTCCGCTCGATCTGGCCAAGCTGAACCAGGTGGCAAGACAACAGTCTCACTTTGCCATGATGCACGGCGGGACCGGATTCGCCGGAATTGACTCCAGCTCTCCAGAGGTGAAAGGCTATTGGGCAAGTTTGGATGCATCTACTCAAACCACCCATGAACTCACCATTCCAAATAACTTAATTGGCTGCATAATCGGGCGCCAAGGCGCCAACATTAATGAGATCCGCCAGATGTCCGGGGCCCAGATCAAAATTGCCAATCCAGTGGAAGGCTCCTCTGGTAGGCAGGTTACTATCACTGGTTCTGCTGCCAGTATTAGTCTGGCCCAATATCTAATCAATGCCAGGCTTTCCTCCGAGAAGGGCATGGGGTGCAGCTAGAACAGTGTAGGTTTCACTTATAACCCCTTTCTGCTGTTTTCCCATGATCCAACTGTGTAATTTCTGGTCAGTGATTCCAGGTTTTAAATAATTTGTAAGTGTTCAGTTTCTACACAACTTTATCATCCGCTAAGAATTTAAAAATCACATTCTCTGTTCAGCTGTTAATGCTGGGATCCATATTTAGTTTTATAAGCTTTTCCCTGTTTTTAGTTGTTTTGGGTTTTTGGCTCATGAATTTTATTTCTGTTTGTCGATAAGAAATGTAAGAGTGGAATGTTAATAAATTTCAGTTTAGTTCTGTAATGTCAAGAATTTAAAAATTAAAAAATGGATTGGTTAAAAAATGCTTCATATTTGAAAAAGCTGGGAACTACTATCTTAAACTCTTTGTTGGTGGTTTTTTTTCTCTTCCCTTTTAGCGTTAGGCCTTTGTAGGGAGAAGGGTGGGCCCATCCTTGGTGTTCTCTCTAGCCCTTTTCACCTATTGGTAAGATTCCATTCCCATTCTGCTCCAACAAAGGAACACAGCAGGCTCGGCCTGCTTTGGGATATTTGCAGACGGAGGGGCTTTCCCGGAGAGTGACATCCCTCCAAGTTCCAGAGAGAGGCCTCTGCCCATTTCTCTGGTAGAAAACAAGGGTTTTCTGAGATGGAAAAAGTAGCCCATTCGGTAGGAACTGCAATGAATGGCAGTGTGTCCTCCCGTCCAGCCAGCCCCACCCCCCAACCCAATCTCACGGGGGAAACTTGGCCAGGAACAAACAAAAAAAATGTTCTAAGGTGGGAGGAGCCTGGGGGGGCCCAAAGGAGAGATGGGGGAGGGAAAAGGGCTGGGCTGGGGCTGAAGGGAGGGGCTGAGGTGGGGGGAAGGGAACGGGTCAAGGGTGTGTTTGAGGAGTTGGAAGAGGGCAGGGGTGGTGATTGGGTTGGAGGGGTCTTGGGCCCCAGAACTGAATGGGGGATGGTACCAGTGGGGTACACGTGGCGAGCATGCACCTGTGGCAAGCAGCCTGTCAGGGGATGTTCTTACACCTACCAAGTGGTGAATCCAGAAACAAAAGAGGCCCGGCTTCTAATTCTTCAGCTGTGTGCAATGTTAGAGAAGTCATTATACCAGGAAATAATCCTGCGTAAATGGGGCAGCCCTCACAGGCAGGAATGCAGCTAGATCCATTGACTGTAGCCTAAGAATGTGTTAAAAATGCAGATTCCTGGGACCCACCCCCAAATCTAATCGGAAGACTGCATTTTTAACAAAACCCCAAAAGGTTCTTAGATTTAAGTGCCACTGATTATCTTCACCAATGGATTAGGAAGATCTTGCTGTGAAGGCCTAATAACCTCATGTCCACACCAGCCGTGGGACTAGACTGGACTTTATGAGAGAAAAAAAAAATCTCTATGATTAGGCAAAGGCACTAGAAAATGGCAATACAAGACAATGGGCAATTAGGTGCCAAAGTGCTTAGTTCAAACCCCAGGCACTGTGGGAGATCACTAACAGCAAAGAGAAATTCCTGTGGGAGGGGAGTATTACACACAATAAATATCTGTTGAGGCTTATTCTCTACAGGATATCTGCTTTTTTCTGAGGTACAAACCTGGTTCCAAGAGTCCCTGGAGGTAAGACGGGTCTACCATGCACTTCACACCCACTGTGGAGTCAGGCAGGCAGTCACTGAAGGGAACCCAATTTCTGGAGTTTAACCTGAGTTCAAATTGAGTTCGGCCTCTTGTGGCCTTGGGCAAATTATTTAACCTCTGTATAACATGAAGGTGTTAAAAGTACACATCTCTTGGGCTTGGGGGAAAAATGAGCATGTTTGTAAAGCAGAACAGTGCTTACAACGTAGTAAACTTAAATATACTTCAGATTGCAAAAAGTCAAAGGTCCATTTCTGCCCACAGTGTCTTTGGACAGAAAAGACATATTTAAAAGAGAACAAAGCAATGTGTACTAAATGACAAGCCGAGAGAGGACAGTTGGACTGAGGGGCCAGGACAGGTAAGGGAGGACCTAGTGAAAACCCAGAAATGGGTTCATTGTCTTTTGGAGATAATGCGCATAAACCAAGTTTGCGAGGAGTAGGGCAGGAGTGAATAAGTTGAACTGGTCAAACCCAGGCCAAATGGTCTTTAAGAAGTCCCTAAAATTTGTTGGGTGAAGTGGTTCAAATGCCCTAAAAAAAGTAGACCTCAAATTGTCCTCAACCCCTTTTCCTCCCACCCTTTCAAAGGCAAAGCTGGCAACAATTTGTAAAATAATGAGTTCGGCTGCAAGGCATAGGATGAAGGGCAACTTGGATGGACTGCAGTCAGGAAGAACAGTTAGAAAACGGCCTCAAGCAGATTCTAATAACAGGTGGGGCAGCAATATCACTAGGAATACATGTAGAAAGGAGCCAATGCAAGGGAGATTCAAACTGAGTGTGACGGCCAAAGAAAGCTAGAAGGAGGGGAGCCATGAATTCAGACATGGTGATGTGACTATTTGCAGGGAGAAATATTCAACAAGTAGCTAGAAATAGACAAACTGAAGGGAAGTCAGAGCCATAGGGAGACAGGTAAATGAGAGGAAGGGGCTAGAGATTGAGCTTTAGGGTAATGGACCTAGTCTCCTTGTTCACCACAGTAACTCTCATGCGTGTCACCATAATATATTAACAGGAGCTCGGTAAGCATCTGTAGAATGAATATAGAAGTAGCCAATGAAGAAGCAATAGTCAAAGCAGCCCGAGAAAAACCAGGATAGTGCCCTTGAGAGGAGTCAAGGAGGAAAGTTTCAAAGCTGACGAAGACAGTAATGCTACAGAGAGGTTTAACAGAATTGATTGAACATTTACTTTGTGCAAAATACTTTGAACTAAAATTTGATGTTTTGGTACAACTGGAAGTTGTGTAGTAGCTAATTATAGTTAAAAGCATAGTACATGATAAAAAGAGGGGAGTTGGAGGAAGCCACAAAATCAGTTGACGCTAAAACAGCCTTGAATGCCATAATAAAGGGTTTGAGCTTTATCCTGAAAACCAGTGGGCTTCAAAAATTTTCTTTAAGTGCACCCCTTCAGTAAAAAGTCTTTAGCATATACACTATTACACGTTTGTTTATAAATTACATACATGTATTTAAGTCATGTTTATTTATAAACTATATACAAGCATAATTCTAAATATTATGTATGTTAGAAAACAAAAAATTTAGAGGCACCTGGGTGGCTCAGTGGGTTCAGTGTCTGCCTTCTGCTCAGCTCATGATCCCGGGGTCCTGGGATCGAGTCTTACGTCGGGCTCACTGTTCAGCAGGAAGCCTGCTTCTCCCTCTGCCTCTCTCCCCCTCCCCGCTGCTCCTGTACATACGTGCCCATGGGCACTCTCTCTCTCAAATAAATAAATAAAATCTAAAAAAAAGAAAAAAATTAAATATTAACAGTTAAGATAAACAAATTGAAATCGAATTTCTAATAGTTTTTTTCCTTCCTTTTTTTTTTTTTAATTCCTTCCACCCAGTCATTCTCAGAGACCACTTTAAGGGGATACTGGGGAAGACACTTCCAAAGTCATGGGTATCCTTGGGGAGCAGAATTTCAGAATTGATAGGAGAAAGCCAGATTACACCAAGAGAGGATGGCCTGGGGGTAAGGAAGTAGAGACAGGAGTGTAGATGGCGGCTTGAGGGTGCAAAGGAGAGAGAAAAATAGGACAGTGACTTGAATGAGGGAGGACTGGAGAAAAGATTTTGGTGGGGAGGGTTGTTGTTGTTTTTGAAAGGAACTTCACTAAAGGCATATAATAAGGAACAAATAGGGAGTTGAAAATAAAAGCTAGAAAGCTAGGTAAGAGAGGCGCCTGGGTGGCTCAGTCATTAGTTAAGCGTCTGCCTTAGGCTCAGGTCGTGATCCCAGGGTCCGGGGATTGAGCCCCTGCATTGAGCCCCATATCGCATCAGGCTCCCTGCTCAGTGGGAACCCTGCTTCTCCCTCTCCCACTCCCCCTGCTTGTGTTCCTTCTCTCACTGTCTGTCTGTCAAATAAATAAATAAAATCTTGATAAAAAAGCTAGGTAAGAAAGGACTGTGGAGGGGCACCTAGTTGGCTCAGTCAGAGTGTGTGACTCTTGATCTCGGGGTCATGAGTTCGAGCCCCACATTGGGTGTGGGGATTACTGAAATGTTTCTTTTGCTGTTTTTGTTGTGAAGTTTTTTTGTGTTGTTTTGTTTTGTTTTGTTTTTTATTAAGTAGGCCCCACACTCAGCATGGAGCTCAATGCCGGCCTTGAACTCATGACCCTGAGATCAAGACCTGAGCTGAAATCAAGAATCCAACGCTTAACTGACGAAGCTACCCAGGTGCCCCGAGATTACTTAAATAAATAAAACTTAAAACAAAAAAAAAGGATTATGGAGAGACGAGGGTCTTGGAGCCATGAATATCAGATGCCAGGCCAGTTTGATTATTAGAATTTAATTCATTTTGTTCCCTCTCCTATCAGGACTTACATCTCAGGACTCTTCTCTTTTCTCTTTGGGGCAGCTTGAGCATGCCCCATCCTCTTCTGGACTGAGGACTGGAAATCGATAAGCCCCCTCTGCAGTTGCTGCATTTCTTGCCACAGCCCCAGGCCGGCCACCAGCTGTTAGGCCACAGCCACAGTCGAGAAGACCGAACAGGTGCTTGTTGTGTCACAGCCACGGGAGTTGTCCCACATCTTCCCCCAGGCCCCAGTCCCCTCTCTCATGCCACTCAACATACACACGCGTACCCCACCGTGCACCCCACCCCAGCCAGCAGTTTGGGCATGAATCGCCGCTCTCGGGGCCACCGTGAGGGCGGCTACTATCACCTGGACAGTAAGCAGTGTTTGTTAAGAGCTTGAGGTTAAAAAAGAAAAAAAAAAAAGAGCTCGAGTTGAACCCACCTCACTCCCTGCTACTCTTGGCTACCCTTAGTAGTGAGCCACATACTGTCCAGCATCACTGGGCCTGTCACCTCCTGCCAAGGAGACAGCACCTAGCCAGACATATAAATAGGCAGTCACCACCAGAAAGCCTTCCACTGCCAAGTCCTCTGGCCACCTTGCCTGGCCTGGCCACCTGAGGGGCCTTCCTAAAATTCCAATCTGACGACATCACTCCCCTACTTAAAGGCCATCAAGTCCCTCTTCCACTCATAGTCTACAAGAGAAAAATCCAAACTTCTCAGCATAGCTCATGGACCCTTCAGGATCTGTTCTTACCAGCCTCACCAGTGCAAGGCCTGCCAGTCTCTTGTCTTGGCCTTCAGCCTCCCATACAGAATGACGTGTAGTTCCCCAGTGTCATTCTGTTTGGGCATCCTTGCACCTGGGAAATAATGGTTTCTTCATAATTCTGACCCTGGCTGTCCTCTTTGTTACCTGCCTGGGCTTCTGGGACACCTAACTGGGGCTCCTGCCCTTGAGCATCAACATTCTGAAAGGAAAATTACACTCTGCTGAGGATCAGGAGAGCTGAGCTCTAGTCCTGGCTTTGGCATCAACTCCGGGGGTGATCTTGGACAAGCTTTCTGGGTCTTTCTGGATCTTTCTGGGTCCTTCTGGGTCTCAGTCTTCCATCTGGGAAGAATGAATAAGATAATATCCACGATTCTCTGGCTGCCTTGGGAAATAATACTGCCTTTGTGGGCACCCATCCCTGCTTTTCCCTTATGCCACAGGGCGGACTTCTGACACACAGACCTTCTGTAAACACTCTAAGAGCAAAAAACGGAAGTTAACAAAAAAACTGTTCTGCAACAAGGCCCAGCTTGGCATTTTGGGTAACCACTCATAGGAGATTGATTGAAGAGGAAGCAGAAGGAAGGAACTACCAGGAAGATTTACTCTGAATATCCCAGAAAGTGCTGTCACCTTTAGATGTTATGGGGAGGAGATAAAGACAGGAGAGGGGAAGGCAGAGGGTACACACAAGAGAAGGCTATCTATAGTCAGGGTTAGTCCCCTAGGCAGACCCAAGCCCCCTTCTCCACTCTTCCCTGCTTTCATGTCCTAAGAGTAAGGGCTTTACCAAAGGGCTCTGGCTCTCCCTGAGTGCCCCCTGGACCCATGTCTACTAAAGTCGGTAGAGGGTGGTCATAGCTGTTTCCCTTCTCCCAGCGGCATATTAGCACTTCAGACATCTGCCACCGGGCTAAGTACACCTTGGTGGGGGACTTCAGTGACAGCAAACACACTACTCCATTAGTCACTCTTGGGTGGTGGAAGAAATCAAATTGGTTATTCCCTGAGCCGTTCAACCACAGTGAGAAGACACGCTTTCTTAAACCTACCTCCATGCGCATGAAAACCTGTGCCTTCGTTTGTTAGTTCACCTCTTCTTCAAAAAGCATTTTCTTGGGGCACCCGGCTGGCTCAGTCAGAAGAGCATGTGACTCTTGATCTCAGGGTCGGAAATTTGAGCCCCGCCTTGGGTGTAGAGGTTACTAAAAAAACAAATAAACTTTTAAAAAATTTATTTTATTTTATTTTTTAAGATTTTATTTATTGGGGCACCTGGGTGGCTCAGTCGGTTAAGCATCTGCCTTCGGCTCAGGTCATGGTCCCAGGGCCCTGGAATGGAGCCCTGCATCGGGCTCCCTGCTCAGCGGGAAGCCTGCTTCTCCCTCTCCCACTCCCCCTGCTTATGTTCCCTCTCTCCCTGTGTCTCTCTCTGTCAAATAAATAAATAAAATCTTTAAAAAAAAAAAAGATTTTATTTATTTATTTTTGAGAGAGAGAGATCACAAGTAGGCAGAGCTGCAGGCAGAGGGAGAGGGAGAAGCAGGCTCCCCACGGAGTAGGGAGCCCGATACGGGGCTCGATTCCAGGACCCTGGGGTCATGACCCGAGCCAAAGTCAGATGCTTAACAGATTGAGCCACCCAGGCGCCCTGATAAACTTTTTTTTATTTTTTTTATTTTTATTTTATTTTATTTTATTTTATTTATTTGACAGAGAGAGAGACAGTGAGAGAGGGAACACAAGCAGGGGGAGTGGGAGAGGGAGAAGCAGGCTTCCCGCTGAGCAGGGAGCCCGATGCGGGGCTCAATCCCAGGACCCCGGGATCATGACCTGAGCCGAAGGCAGACGCTTAACGACTGAGCCACCCAGGCGCCCCTATAAACTTTTTTTTAAAAAAAGCATTTTCTATTGTGTGTCAGCTATACTTCAATTAAAAAATAAATAAATTTTAAAAAAATTTTTTTCAAGATTTTATTTGAGAGAGAGAGCACAAGGCAGGGAAGGGGCAGAGGGAGAAGAAGCAGATTCCCCGCTAAGCGGGGAGATCCCAGGACCCCAAGATCATGACCTGAATCAAAGTCAGACACTTAACCAACTGAGCCACCCAGGCACCCCTCAAAAAATAAATTTTATTTTATTTTTTTTAAGATTTTATTTATTTGAGAGTGAGAGAGAGAGCATGAAAGGGGGGCGGGTCAGAGGGAGAAGCAGGCTTCCCGCTGAGCAAGGAGCCCCATGTGGGACTCGATCCCAGGACTCCAGGACCATGACCTGAGCCAAAGGCAGTTGCTTAACCAACTGAGCCACCCAGGCGCCCCTCAAAAAATAAAATAAATTTTAAAAGCGTGTTCTGGGCTTGCTCAATGTGCCCTTAAAAGAACTTTGTGTCACTAGCTCCTGACAGGACCTTAGTGAAGTCAGATGTGGTCATTCCCCAGCCTGGGATCAGGCACACCAAGCAACATCTCCAGGACTGGCTAACATTGATCAAAAGCTTACTCTATGCAGGGCACCTGGGTGGCTCAGTCGGTTAAGTGGCTGACTCCATCTTGACTCAGGTCTTGATCTCATGGTCATGAGTTAGGGCCCCACACTGGGCTTCACACTGGGCTTCACACTGGGCGTGGAGCTTACTAAAAAAAAAAAAAAAAGAAAAAAGGCTTACTATATGCAAAGCACTGTTCCAAGTACTTTATTTATTTTTTTTTTTTAAGATTTTATTTATTTATTTGAGAGAGAGAGAGAGAGCACATGAGAGGGGGGAGGGTCAGAGGGAGAAGCAGACTCCCTGCTGAGCAGGGAGCCCGATGCGGGACTCCATCCCGGGACTCCAGGATCATGACCTGAGCGGAAGGCAGTTGCTTAACCAACTGAGCCACCCAGGCACCCTGTTCCAAGTACTTTAAATGAATTAATTCTGAATCTACAGGGTCCTATACGGTAAATATTTTGATGCCATTTTACAGATGAGAAACAGGCACATAACTATTAGGTGATCTGTCCAACATTACAGAGCTAGTCAGCAGCAGAGTCAGGATTTGAACACAAGCAATGTGGCTCCCAAGCTCCTAGAAAGCTAGACAATTTTTTCCCCCAAGCTGCTTTCTTAATCACTATTCTGGACTGTCCCACCAGGACAGAAAAACTGCCCCTAGGAGAGTCTTAATGGACAGATAGTCTGCACATTACTTTGTCTTTGATAACTTTTATTGCCCAATTTTCCAATTAAGATGGCAAAACATTTTATAGAATGTACATGAATATGTACACATATGAAAATCCATACTGTTATCCATGTATGAAATACATATGAAAATCCATACTATTGGGGTGCCTGGGTGGCTTAGTCAGTTAAGCATCTGCCTTCGGTTCAGGTCATGATCCCAGGGTCCTGGGATCGAGCCCCGAGTCAGGCTCCTTGCTGGGTGGGGAGCCTGCTTCTCCCTCTCCCTCTGCTTGCTGCTCCCCCTGCTTATGCTCTCTCTCTCTCAGATAAATAAATAAAATCTTAAAAAAAGAAAAGAAAATCCATTCTGTTAATATCCTCTATATGTTTTATATACTACTCTTTTAAAGTAGCATATATATGCTACTCTTTTTAAAATGGGATCATCTCATTTCTCTAAAAAAATAATAATAAAATGGGATCATACTCTACGGACTAATTTGTATTCTATTTTTCTTTTTATTAAATTGAGGTATCATTTAGATACCATAAAATCCACCATTTGGAAGTGTGAATTTAGTGGTTTTAATATATTCACAAAGTTGTGCAATCATCATCACTATCTTTTGTCAGACATTGTTATCACCTCAAAAAGAAACTCATACCCATTACCAGTCACTCCTCATTCCTCACCCACTTCATCCAACCCAGTCCTGGCAACCAATAATCTAATTTCTGACTCTATGGATTTGCTTGTCCAGACATTTCATATAAGAAGAATTATACAATATGTGGCCTTTTGTGACTGGCTTCTTTCAGTTAGCATTATGTTTTCAAGGCTCATCCATGTTGTAACATATATCAGTACTTCATTACTTTTTTTGGCTGAATATATCCCATTGTATAATTAGACCACATTTTTGTTTATCCATTCATCAGTTAATACACATTTGGGTTGTTTCCATTTTTTGGCTATGATGAATAACGCTGTTATGAACACTTGTGTACAAGTTTTTATGTGGACATATGTTTTCATTTCTCTTGGGTATATACCTAGGAGTGAAATTGGTGGGTCATATGGTAACTCTATGTTTAACTTTTGAGGAATGGCCAAACTGTTTTCTACAATGGCAACACCATTTTATATTCCCATCATCTGAGTATGAGGTTTCCAATTTTTCTACTTTCTTGCTAATGCTTTCTTTTTTTTTTTAATAGTCATCCTACTGGGCATGAAGTGGTACCTCATTGTGGTTTTTACTTGCATTTCCCTTATGATTTTCACTTCATTCATTGAGCGTCTTTTCTTCCGCTTATTTGGTCATTTGAATATCTTCTTTGGAGAAATGTCTATTCAAATACTCTGCCCATTTTAAAAATTGGGTTGTCTTTTTATTGTTGATTTGTAAGAGTTCTTTATATATACTAGATTCTTATCTGATAGATGATTGCAAATATTTTCTCCCATTCTGTGGGTTGTCTCTTAAATTTTTGTGGTTTTTTTTTTGTCTCTTAACTTTCTTGATGGTTTCCTTTGATCCACAAGTTTTTAATGTTGGTGAAGTCTAGTTCATCTATTTTTTCTTTGATTGATCTGGTGTCATATCTAAGAAACCACTGCTTAATCTAAGGTCATGAAGATTTACGCTAATGTTTTCTTCTTATAATTCCAGCTCTTACACTATAAAATTCAAAACATAAGGATAAATCTTAATGACCCTGGATTTAGGTTTTTGATCCATTTTGAGTTAATTTTTGTGTATGATCTGAGTAGAGGTCCAAATTAATTCTATTGCATATGGATATCCAGTTGTCCCAGCACTGTTGAAAAACCTACTCTTCCATTATATCCTATTTTTTTAAATTATTTCCTATGTTTTAACTTAATAAATCATGAACATTTTCACCACAATAAACACTATTTCATAGTAGCATTTTTTATTAGCCATATGTACTCCATTACATTGATATAATTTATTTAACCAATCTCCTATTTAGATATTTAAGTTGTTTTCACATTTTGCTATCTTAAATAATACAGCAGTGACTATACTTACAAAAATATGTTGAGATATATCTCTGATTATTTTCTTAGGACAAATTATTCAAAAGAGGAAAGGCTGAATTTATTTATTTATTTATTTATTTTATAGTTCTCTCTTCAAAAAGTGAACTCTCATTCCCTTATCACTGAGTGTGGTCTGAATTTTTTTTTTTTTTTAAAGATTTTACCTATTTAATTTAAGAGAGAGAGATAGCAAGAGCAGGTGGGAGAGGGGGAAGCACGCTCCCTGCTGGGCAGAGGGCCCAATGTGGGGCTTGACCCAGGTCTCAATCCCAGGATCCTGGGATCGTAACCTGAGCTGAAGGCACACGCTTAACCGACTGAGCCACCCAGGCGTCCCAGGAAAGGCTGAATTAAATGGTGGTTCTATGGGGCGCCTGGCTGGTTCAGTCAGAAGTGCATGTGACAGAGTGCCTGGGTGGCTCAGTCGGTTAAGCAACTGCCTTCGGCTCAGGTGATGATCCCAGACTCCCAGGATCGAGTCCCACATTGGGCTCCCAGCTCAGCAGGGAGTCTGCTCCGCCCTCTGACCCTTTCCCCTCTCATGCGCTCTCTCACACTCTCTCTCAAATAAATAAAATCTTAAAAAAAACAAAACACTATTTCCCAAAAGAAACAAAAATATGAGAGAAAAGTAGCCATTTACCTTTTTGCAACTTTTTAATGTCTGGCTTAATAGAATATGCTAGAGTCTCATATCTGTTTCTGTGTCACTCTACTATGATATCACACTTCACCTAGACTCCGGAGAATTGTACTCTACACTAGTAAGAGAATGGGAATGAAAAGGGCAAGTAACATTTTAGTATTGTCATGAAAATAATTTTGACCTCTCAGACCCCTGCAAGTCTCAAGGAACCCTAGGGGTTCCTGACCACTCTGTGAAATGTTGCTCTATAGAAAGAATTAACCAAAGTATACTCTCACCACTGTGCCCTTTCCCCTGAAACTTCATCAACACTAGGCAGCATCGTCTTTGTTTGTTTGTTTGTTTTTAACATTTGTAATTTGTTAAGCAAAAGGCAGGCTCTCTTTGGGATTTTAATATGTATTCTGCAATTTCTAATAATGTTGAAACTTTTTTTCATGATTTTTGTAATTTATATTTTTCTTTTATAAATTGCCTCAGTATCCTTTGCACATTTTTTCCTGAGATGGGCATCTTTTATCTTAATGATTGTAAGAACACTCTTTATATATTTTTTAAAGATATTATTTATTTATTTATTTGACAGAGAGACAGAGAGCACAGGTAGGCAGAGGGGCAGGCAGAGGGAAAGAGAGAAGCAGGCTCTCTGCTGAGCAGGGAGCCCGATGCGGGGCTCGATCCCAGGACCCTGGGATCATGACCCGAGCCGAAGGCAGACGCTTAACTGACTGAGCCACCCAGGCACCCCAAGAGCACTCTTTATATTGAGGATATTAGCCCTTTGTCCTAAACATTGGAAATATATACATATATATATTTTTTAAGATTTTATTTATTTATTTGTCAGAGAGAGAAGACAAGCAGGGGGAGCGGCAGGCAGAAGGAGAAGCAGGCTCCCCGCTGAGCAGAGAGCCCGATGTGGGACTCGATCCCAGGACCCGGGGATCATGACCCCTGCTGAAGGCAGCTGCTTAACCAACTGAGCCACCCAGGCATCCCAACATTGAAAATATTTTGACATGCAAGAATTTTTAAAGTTACTGTTATTTTTATATAAAAATACCTGTATTTTTTTTTTTTTTTTTTTTTTGAGTAAGCTCTACACCCAGTGTGGGGCATGAATCCAGGACCCTGAGGCATGCTCTACTGACTGAGCCAGTCAGGTGCCCCCCCGCCACCATCAGTATTTTTACTGGTTTTATCCTTTCCTTTTGCCCAACACGAAGTCAAATAAATTGTCCTCTAATTTCCCACAAGCAGTGTGTGAATGTGCTTGTTTGGCCCAGAAAGACATCAGGATATACCTGATAAGCATTTTTATAGTATTAATAAAATCTTCCTATTTTTATTCTATTCATTATTGGAGTATTACACAATGAGAGTGAAATCACATTTGAGTCAGAACGAAGATGATCTTTGATGTCACAATCCCAGGACAGTTCCCAACCAAATGTCCTTGGGAGAAAACTGCCCACCCAGAACAAGATGACAATGGTGGGCTTTATCGTTTGTGTGACATGAGGTGGGTCTCACCTGCTTCGAAGGCTGCAGACTTGTGAGTCTTGTGTTCCTCACAGGGGAGGAGACAACTCATGTGGGTGGGCCTCCTGGCCTCATGCCAACATTGTGGCGCCCAGCAGGGGGCTGTCTCATCGTATCCTGAGGTGGGGCCATTTTATACCCAAAATTTTAGCAAGGGATTTGGGTAGCCAAGAAGTTAAGGCTTTATTAGGGGGCAATAGCCTAAGCACTCATGACCCATTTCTTAGGAAGAGACATTTTAAAATAAGAAAAGGAAACTAGAACTGAACAGTCTGACAGGATATTCTAGCTAACCACAAATTTACAGAATTATAGTTTAGCTACAGAGATCTTCTTTCGCAACTTTTCTCAGATCTCTCCAGTAAATGCTACCTTTAATAACTTGACTGCTCTCTGAAAAAACTAATTAGAAACCATTACAAAGTGGATTTTGTGTCCAAGGTGACTAGGCCCCATTAGCTGGGATTTTTCTCAATATTGTTTCCCACATTCTTCACCACACTACAGACTTTTCTTTGCCAGTCTGGCAGGTGGAAAAAAAAAAAAAAAGGCACAGCACTGTGTTAATTTTCATTCCTTAGATTACTGGTGAGTATAATAAAAATGTTGTTTCTCGGCTGTTTACATTTCTCCTTTGGTGAGTTACCTATTAACATCTTTTTCACCTTTTTCTATTGGTGTCTTCATATTTTTCTTATTGATTGAAGACCTCATTATATAGTAAAATATTAACTCTTCATCAGATTATACTGCATTTTTTCCTTAATATGACAGTTTCTTTTCTTCTTTTTTTCTTTTTTTTTTAAGTAGGCTCCACACCCAGCATGGAGCCCAACATGGAGTCCAACATGGAGCTTGAACTCACGACCCTGAGATCAAGACCCAAGCCAAGATCAAGAGTCAGACACTCAACCGAGGCACCCAGGTGCCTCGCCAGTTTCCCTTTAACTTCTGCTCTGCAGAAGTTTCTAATGATTAAGTACCTAACTCTATCAATCTTTAACTTTATGGTTTCTGTCTTTAGCATCACGCTTAGGAAGTCCTTCCCTCACCACAATAATTACTTTTAAAAACTGTCCTTTCTTCTAGTATTTTTTACATTTAAATCTAATCCATCTGAAATTTATTTTGGTATATATGATAGGAAAAGCTAATGATTTTTTTCCCTGCGATTGCTAGCTTGTTGTCCCAATGAATATTTATTGAATAGGAATGTCATCCAGGAATGACAAATACGTGGTCTGAGTGTAGTCTCCCCCTCCTGGGCCCCTGGAAGGCACTTCTAATCAAACACAGAACTCCTCGCAAAGCCTAGACTGGGCCTCACAGCCTTCCTAGAACTTCAGGCAGCCACCTCCAACCTGTGAGATGTGGCATCAACATGAAGCTTCTTGTCATTCCTCAGATTAATCCATCCTTTTCTCCATTGATGCAAGATGCCTTCATTAGATAATACATTCTTTTTTATTCTATACTTTCCTTTCCGTTTTATCAGCGCGCCTGTCTTTTCCTGTGCTAGCTCCACCCCGCTGGTTACTGCATCTATGTGCTAAACCGTAATAACTGGAAGCACAAGCCTTAGTTCCTTTGCAACATTTTCTTGATGATTTTCTCTCCTCTAAACTTCTGACTAAATTTATTGCATCAAAGAATATCCAACATAAGTTAATTTAAAATTCATATTAGATTTTCTAATCTAGATACATAGTATTTCTTTCCATTTGTGAAGATTCCGTTTATGTCTCAGAACAGTTTTATTCTGGCACCTGAGTGGCTCAGTTGACTAAGAGGCCAGCTCTTGATCTCAGGGTCCTGAGTTCAGGCCCTGTGTTGGGCTCCATGCTGGGTATGGAGGCTACTTATTTTAAAAAAAACAAAAACCAAAACAGAATGGTTTTTTTTTTTTTTTTTTTTTTTTTAAAGATTTTATTTATTTATTTGACAGAGAGAGACAGTGAGAGCAGGAACACAAGCAGGGGGAGTGGGAGAGGGAGAAGCGGGCTTCCTGCCGAGCAGGGAGCCCGATGTGGGACTCGATCCCAGGACCCTGGGATCATGACCTGAGCCGAAGGCAGACGCTTAACGACTGAGCCACCCAGGCGCCCCAAAACAGAATGGTTTTATTCTGAGAGGTCATACACATTGCTAGTGAAGTTTATTCCTAGAGATTTTATATTTGTGGTGGCTATTCTACGTGGAATCTTTTCTAAAAAATATAGTATCTAAATATATATATATAATATCTAACTTCTTATTACTAAAATGTAAGCTTCATGAGAGCAAAGACCACACATCTTTTGTTCATAACTGTAGCCCTAGAGCTTAAGAAACATTGTAGGCTCTCAATAAAAGTTTTTAAATGAGTGAAGGAATAATGGCAAAAAAGCAATGCCACTCCTTAATGTGTCGTTAATTTGTAACAGGCAACCCTGCTAAATTCTTTTATTAACTGTTTTAAAAGTGATACTCTGGAATTTTCCACATCTGCAAATATTGATAATTGCCTTCTTTCCAACATGTATTGCTTTTATTTATTTTTCTCAGAAGACTTATTGAATAGAATAGATTTTTCTATTCAGATTTCTATTGTTCTTTCAAAACTATTCTAAATAATAGTGATAGCAGTGGGCATCTTTTGGTGTTCCTTTTATTGTAATACTTTTAGCACTTCACCATTAAGTGTGATGACTATAGGAAGAGCAAATTTGATGGGAAGAATACAATGGGTTCCATTTTGGACTTGTTCAGAGGGGTATTAGTGTGAAGATGTCCAACAGACAGCTGGACATACAAAAATCTGGGCTAGAGATAAAGATTTGAGAGTTAACATCATACAGGCAGTAGTTGAAGCCTTGGGATAGAGAAATTTGCATGGAGAGAAGGCCAAGGATAGAACTAGTGAACGCCAAGCTCAAGGCTGAGCAGAGGAAGAGGAAACCGTCAAAGAGATGAATAGAAATCAGTAAGAGAAGAGTCACAGGGAACCAAAGACAAGTTTCAAGGAAGAGGAAGTGATGAACACAGCCAAAGAGTAAAGAGGGGGAAGATGGAAAATAGGCCAAGGATTTAGTATCTAGGTCACTGATGACCTTAGTGAGTATCAGGTGTGTGAGTGTTGTGATGGGGCTGAAGTCCCCTGCAGTGGGTTGAGGGGAGGTGACAAAGTACAAGCTGTCATAAGGACTCCTTCAAGAAGCATAGCAGGGAGGAGAAGCCAAGAGATGAGGTACTAAACTGAAAGGGAGACAGAATTGAGGAAAGGATTCAGATTTTGCAGGTAGTAGTGGCACGAAGCTGTTTATAAGAAGAAAAGGGAAAGACAGAAAGACTAAAGGTTTGAGAAACAGGGGAAAAACCTAACCAAGCAAAGCACAAAGGGTGTGGAAGGGATGGGCTCCCATGTAGGGACCCTATTCATCTGGATCTTGGCTTTCTCTGAAGTGGGAGGGAAGGATGTAAGATGGGTGCAGATTGGTCTCTAGAGAAAATTTCCCACCTCTGTACTTTCTCAACCAGATCTGCAGAGGTAGGAGTTGGGAGCCCTGAGAGCAGGGGAGGTGTGTAATCACTGCCCTTGGGAGTGACTAGGGAGGACTGAAGGGCTGCGGAGCAGAGATTAGGATTCCGGCTGAATCTGGAAATTATAAATCCACCTGGGCAGAGTAAAGGCCTTAAGAGAGTCTGATTTAATCAGTCTGATTTTTGTCCTGGGCATCAGGAATTTTAAAAGCTGCCCCAGGGATTCTAATGGGCAACCATGGTTGAGAATTACTGGGGTCAAAAAAGGCAATTTGTGCATCTAGAGGCTGCATCTCCACCCCTGGGTGGGAGGACCAGGAGAGGCTCTGCTGCTCTGGCTGAAGCAGCAGGTTCCTGTGGGGGCTATGGATGTACTCCCTCCCCCACCCCATCATAGGAGGACGCATTCCTGCCTTGTTCTGCTCTTCCGTGAGGACCTGATTCTTCTCCAACCTCCTGCCTTAAGTTCAACCACAGACAGCTTCCCTAACAGAGAGACCCAGCGACCCCTGGAATAGCAGTGGAGGGCCAGGTTCAAGGATATGATAGTAGTTATGGCAAACAATATGCTTTTCCGCCTGAGGACCACGCCTTCAGCTTGGTTCCCTGCGTGTGTGTGTGTGTGTGTGTGTGTGTGCACGCGTGCGTGTGTCTGCTCTGGGCTGCCTATTCAACTGAAAAACAAAAGCGGCTCTGAGACTGGAGCGAAGGTTTAACGAGTGACCATGATGACTCATGCAGCTGGCTGCCAGGGCCACTGGGGCTGCCACCCCCAGCGGGGCGGAGCCTGGGTGGGAAGAGTCACAGGTACAGCGGCTCCTGGGAACTTCCCGCCCTGCCCCTGGGCAGAAGGCCTTTTTTTTGGTAAAAATTCAGACAGAAAATGTAACTTTCCTTTTATGGCCACAAATTTCCCGGTGTCAGCAGGCAAGCTGAAGCAAGGATGAGACCAATGGTTCTTGCCAAGGCATGGGGCTGTTCACACAAAGACTGGGGTTTACAGTATTAGGCTAAAAACTGGGGCCTTTTTCAAAATGGGCTGAGGTTGGAACACGAGGCCTGGGCAGAGCGTGGATGCAGGAGACAGGACCAGCCCAGAGAAGCACATTTCATGGAAACTTACAACGTGCTGGTGTGGGGACATGAAGGAAACAACAAACCCCTGATGTCCCAACACGCAGCCACTTGTCACAAGCATGTGGCTGCTGAGCACGTGAAATGTGCCTGGGTCTGAATTAAGATGTAAAATACCCACCAGATTTCAAAGACTTAGTATGGGGTGAAAAGCATAGAATAGCTCCTTAATAATTTATTAATACTGTTTCACACTGACTACATGTTGCAACGATAATATTCGGATGTATTAAGTAAACTGTGTTATTAAAATTGATTTCATCTGCTTCATTTTACTTTTTAAAATATGGCTGCTTGGGGCGCCTGGGCAACTCAGTCGGTTAAGCGTCTGCCTTCGGCTCAAGTCAGGATCCCAGGGTCCTGGGATCAAGCCCTGCATTGGGCTCCCTGCTCAGTGGAGAGCCTGCTTCTCCCTCTCATTCTGCCACCCCCCCTGCTTGTGCTCTGTCAAATAAATAAAATCTTAAAAAATAAATAAGTAAATACAATAAAATATGGCTGCTAGAAAATCTGAAATTACATCTGCGGCTTCCATGATGTTTCTTTTGGACAGTGCTGCCCTTATGCCCATCAACAAACGAACTTTTATTGGACACCGACTTTGCTCAAGGAAGGATGAAGGTACAAAGCCATATATAATAATAGTAATAGTTCCAGTTTTTTACAAGGTTTGACTACTTGCCAGGCACTTTGCACTGATTCAGTAACTTGCCCTAGGTAAGAAAGTAAGTCAGGGTCAAGAACACCCATTTTTTTTTTTTTTTTTAAGATTTTATTTATTTGAGAGAGAGTGAGAGCACGCAAGTGGGGGGAGGGACAGAGGGAGAAGACGAGAAGAATCTCAAGCAGATTCCATGCAGAGTGTGGAGCCCGATGCAGGACTCGATCTCACGACCCTAAGATCATGACCCAAGCCAAAATCAAGAGTCGGATGCTTAACCAACTGAGCCACCCAAGCGCCCCAGAATGCTCATTATTAACCAACTGGCCAAACTGCCTCCCTGGTGGCAAGGATATTGGTGTCTAGTTGGGGTGCATCACAGACACATGCCCGACACAGTAAAGGAGCCATCACATGGCAGAGGACACCCAAGTTAAAAACCCACCCTCAGGGACACATACATTTTAAATGGTTTTTTAATGCTATTGAAACACACAGCAATCTATCTGCATTCTCTTTCCCAATTTCCTTTTTTTTTTTTTTTTTAAGATTTTATTTTTAAGCAATCTCTACACCCAACATGGGGCTTGAACTTCCAACCCCAAGAGTCACACGCTTTATCCACTGAACCAGCCAGGCACCCCTTTCCCAATTTCTTTCTTTTTCTCTTTCCCTTTCTTTTTCTTTCTTTCTTTCTTTCTTTCGGGGGTGGGGTGGAGGAGTAGAGGGAGAGAGAATATCTTAAGCAGGCTCCATGCCCAATTCAGAGCCCTAGGCCAGACTGGATCTCACAACCCTGAGATCATGACCTGAGATCAAGAGTCTGACGCTTAAGTGACTGAGGTACTCAGGTGCCCTAACCCCTTTCCCAATTTCTTTTACAAAGATTGCCTAACTTTTGGGGGCTGGTTGGAGTAAGAATGCAACCTCAGGATAGTGATTCTCCACCTAGGCTGCCCAGTGTAATCACCTGGGGAGCTTTGAAAAATCCTGATGCCTGACCCATATCCCCACTCATTCTGATGTAATTAGTCTGGTTTGGGGCCCGGGCTTTGGTATTTTTAATAGCTGCCCAGGTGCAGCCAGGGATGAAAATCACTGGAATGAAAAATTAACTGGTCTAATGAAGGCTGGATCCCCCAGCCCCAGGCTCCCTCATTTGCCCTCTCCCAGTTCATTCTACCTTTCTGATCATAACCAGCTGAAGTTGGCCAGTGTTCCAAACTCATGACAAGAGGTTGCCAGAGTGAACAGAGCTCACTAGAAGGAAGGAAGGGGGACAGGACCATATAGTTTCTTTTCTTTCTTTCTTTTTTTTTTTTAAGATTTATTTATTTATTTGAGAGAGAAAGTGCACACACAGGGGGAAGACCAGAGGGAGAGGGAGAGAAGCAGACTCCCCGCTGAGTGTGGAGCCCAGATTCAATTCAGGGCTCAATCCCACAACGCTGAGATCACAACTTGAGCCAAAATCAAGAGTCAGCTGTTCAATCACTTAACCAACTGACCAAGCCACCCAGGTGCCCTGGGGCTATAGAGTTTCTTAAAGGCTGAGAATTTTGACTCAGGCTCTTTCTGAATTGCTGCATTTTATTTCTACTTAAGGGCACATTCTGTTCAGTTTTATTAATCTCTCAAGTTTTATTTACTTATAAACCTATACCCACATATACACATGCTATGGATGAAAGCAGCTGGGGATTGTGGAAAGTATGCTGGACATAAAGCCAAGAGCACTTGCAATGAGTAGTAAATAAGCCCCAGAGATTTAATGCACAGTGTGGTGAATATAGACAACAATACTGTATTAGAATCATCAAGCTTACTAAGAGACTAGAACTTAATGATTCCAACCACTAAAAAGAAAGGATAATTATGTATCATGAGAGAGGTGCTAATTATTGCTACAATGGCAATCATATTACAATATATAAATGTATCCAATTAACATGCTGTACACCTTAAATGTACACAATGCTATATATAAAATATTTTTCAATTAAAAAAAGAAAGCCAAGAGCACTTGTCTCTAGGTCTAGTCTGCCATTTCTGAGATCTCAATTTCCCCATCTGTAAAATAGGTGGGTTGGCCATGACAGACCTAAGGCCCCTTCCAGCATAGACATTCCAGGATTCTATATTGAGATCAGACTCTGCCCTAGATTTTGTGTCTGATACCACAGTCAGAGAACGGGGCTGGTTCGCTTGTTAGTGCAGATCCAGTGAAGCCAGCCACATTGGAGCCTTCACCTTTGAAACAGAAATTTCCATCTGCAGACTCTCAGCAGATTTGACTATCCTCATCCTCCCCGCCCCCAACCCGTCCTCCTGTAAATCAGCCTGGGGAATCAGATCTTGGAGAAACTTTGATCTCTTTATCTGAAGACACAAAGATAGCATTGCAAAGCCCGCTGCTGGTGTGGAGGTGGCATAGTTAGGAATGCTTCACATTTTTCTAGCAAGTTTCATTCCTACTATATTCTCAGAGGAGGGACTTTCCTCCAGCAGGGGCGGGAATGGCAATGGAATGAGGGGAAGAACGCGACTGGGTGGGAATCGTCTTTGAAAGGAAATATCAGCAAATTCTGATATGCAAAGTTTTGAAAAATCCTTCATATTGCAGTCACTTAGTCACATAGCCCACCTGGGACGGGGCTGTGAACTTGGCTCTGTCACTGTGTAATTTTAAAGAGACCCTCCATGTCTCCAAGCCATCGAGTGCAACAGGCTTCTCGCACAGCCCCCAGTCCCACTCCACACCCCACCAGCCTACCATCTGGTTGCAGTGCCGCCCCACGCTGGCTCTGAGGTGCGCGCGTCTGACCACGTTACTCCCTAGTCTCAGATCACACTCCAGTTCCATTACCACCCCACGGCCTCGGTTACCGACAGAAAAAAAATAAAATCCAAACTCTTCTCCAGGTCATTTGAAGTCCTTCAACATCTGACCCCAGGCTATATATTTTTTTTTAAGATTTTATTTATTTATTTGACAGAGAGAGAGAGAGCACAGGCAGGGGGAGAAGCAGGCTCCCCGCCAAGCAGGGAACCCTATGCGGGACTCAATCCCAGAAACCTGGGATCATGACCTAAACCGAAGGCAGACGCTTCACAGACTGAGCCACCCAGGCGCCCATACATTTTTTAAATCTCATTACCTGCAGATCTGTGTTTCTCTCCTGCCCTCCAGCCCACGGTCCTATGCTGCTGTGTGTCATGCCCCCTCTGGACAGCCATGAGCCCCACTGGGAAGGATGGTAGTAGCTTCACCACCCTGGCTGTGTCCATCCAGCACCCGCCCTAGTCCTGGGACACAGGCTCAGTGAAGATTTGATGCCTGAATGACAACGAAATGGGCAACCATGTAAATTAAGGCCCTTGGATTGGGTGATTTCATAAATTCTCTTCCAGCACTAACTTCTGAGAGCTGTAACCCTGCACAGAGCTCAAAACTGCTTAGGACCTGACCCAGTTCATACAAGTCACAGTCATACTCAACAGTTTCCATTCCAGAAAAATAGAGACAAGCAGTCTGACAAAGGGTTTCAAAGTTTTTGTTCATTTTTAGTGACGTCTAAACATTTTCAGTAAATTTTTAGTAAGGCAGACAGATTAAATTACAATGCAAGTAAGTATTTTAGATCACATTAAAAGAAGACCATCTAAAAAAAAATAAAATAAAAAAATAAAAGAAGACCATCTTATAGTTGCACAACAGTACAAAGGGAGTTAATGCCACTGAATTGCACACTTAAATATGGTTAAGATGGTAAGGCTATGTTACATGTATTTTACCACAATTTTTTTATTTTTTTATTTTTTATTTTTTTAAAGATTTTATTTATTTGACGGAGAGAGACACAGCGAGAGAGGGAACACAAGCAAAGGGAGTGGGAGAGGGAGAAGCAGGCTTCCCGGCCTAGCAGAGAGCCCTCTGCGGGACTTGACCCCAGGACCCTGGGACCATGACCCAAGCCGAAGACAGACGCTTAATGACTGAGCCACCCAGGCGCCCCTACCACAATTTTTTTAAAAAGGACTGTTCTGAATGTGCAGTTGCTACCACCGTGCCCCTAACCCCTCTGTCCGGTGAGATTACAAGGTGAACTAACAAAAACCCCTTTGAGTAACCCTTTTCTTACTTTGAAAAGAAAACCCTTTTTTTAAAATTTTATTTTATTTACATTCAATTAATTAACATACAGTGTATTATTAGTTTCAGAGGTGGAGTTGTGATTCATCAGTCTTAAATAACACCCAGTGCTCATTACATCACGTGCCCTCCTTAATGCCCATCACCCAGTTACCCCATCCTCTCACCCCCCTCTTTATTCTTTTTTTTTAATTTTATTATTATTTTTAAATTTTTTTAGTAATCTCTACACCCTGCTTGGGGCTGTAACTCACAACCCCGAGATCAAGAATCACATGCTCTATCACCTGAGCCAGCCAGGTGCCCCTAAATCCTTTATTCTTTTTTTCTTATGTTAATCACCATACATTACATCATTAGTTTTTTGGCTTTTTTTTTAAGATTTTATTTATTCATTCAAGACACAGAGATACAGAGAGAGAGAGAGCATGAGCAGGAGGAGAGGCAGAGGGAGAAGCAGGCTCCCCGCTGAGCCAGGAGCCAGACATGGGGCTTGATCCCAGGACCCTGGGATCATGACCCGAGCCGAAGGCAGATGCTTAACCATCTGAGCCACCCAGGCACCCCACATCATTAGTTTTGATGTAGTGTTCCATGATTCATTGTTTGTGTATAACACCCAGTGCTCCACTCAATACGTGCCCTCTTTAATACCCATCACCAAGCTAACCCATCCCCCCACCCCCCTAAAATCCTTTATTTTTTTTTAAATTTTATTTATTTATTTGAGAGAGAGAGAGAATGAGAGACAGAGAGCATGAGAGGGAGGAGGGTCAGAGGGAGAAGCAGACTCCCTGCCGAGCAGGGAGGCCGATGCGGGACTCGATCCCGGGACTCCAGGATCACGACCTGAGCCGAAGGCAGTTGCTTAACCAACTGAGCCACCCAGGCGCCCTAAAATCCTTTATTCTTAAAGAAGAGGGAGAAAGAGAAGATTCCTGATTTAATAAAATATTCAAATATAATGATACCTAAGGTACCCTAATATCACTAATTTCCAGAAGCTACAATTGTCATTCAGCCCAGGTCTAGGAAATAAACAAAAATGTCCCCTGAGTGATCACAATAAATATAACTCAACTAATTAACATATTTTATGAGGTAGGTATCTACATTTCATTCATAGTCAAGAAAATTAAGGCTCAGAAGAGTAATGCCTAAATTTATACCGCTGGCCAGTTAAAGAATCAAGATTCAAAACTACCCTGGGTGTGGAAAGAGTTAAAAAAGAAAAACACCCAAAGTCCATGCTCTTTCCATCTCACCGTGCCTCTCTACTCCTTGGATGCTATGATATTTATGAACGTTTTCTTGTTTGGCTTGGTTTGGTTTTGGTTTTGATATTTTTTCAGACCTCCCAAAACAATTTGGACTACCTGATCCAAATGGGACTCTACTGGAAGGAGACCGGTAGCTCAAAGAACTGAACCAAAGGCAGAGCTACCAAACAGGACCAGACCGGCAGGAACTGGGCAGCTGGGGGACCGTCTCTCTAGAATGCAGTGGTTCATGTGATGCAGCCCCAAGCTTGCCAGGCTCAGAGACTCTCTGTTCAGGTTTCAAATTCCCAGGGGAGAGAATCTAGTTTGCTTGTCTGGGTTGGGTGTCTACAGCCCTATCAGTTTGCTCTGCCCAGGGAAACGGAGTCTTGGATCCCAGACATGACACTGGGGCTCATTTTAAGTGTTGACTCTTTTCAGAGAAGGGGCGGTATCCCCGAGGGCCAAGCACCCTCAGGTGTGTCCCCAGCGGGAAATTTTCTGGGGGAGGGGAGAAGGGAACAGAAAATTTTTCCTGTCACCAGGAAAAGCCCCTGTAGAAATGTCCTGAGCTATAAATTCAGCCTAAAACCTTGCGTATTGTTCCATTCACAGTTTCACTGTTACCCAGGTTTGCAAACTTAAACTTCTGCCGCATATCTGCAGTTATGACCTCAGTGGCCCCCTGAAAGTGTTAAAACTCATCTTAACTGCACCAACGTGGCTACTCTGGAGCTTGTCTTCGAAAGGCACCTTTGATTGTTTAGCGGGTCAGAGGGCAGCTCAGAGCAGGGAGAAAGAAAGCATACAATCCAGAAAGCTCAGAGCTGCCTGGGAGGCAGGCTGTGTTCACTCTCCAGGAACCCATGAGGCCGCTCTAAAAAAGAAAATTAAAATGTATGCCATGTATTTGACTCCATTAACTGTGCATTTAGGCTCAATGCATAGAAACTGGCCCATGCGCAGCCAATCCTAACAAGCAATAACCAGAAGTGCCTGGCCTAAATTCTAAAATTCATTTAAGGCTATTAGAACCATTAGCTCGAACTCAAGTTCAGCTATAGGCACAAATCACTAACCAAATTAAATGGCCAGTAGTTCAGCCAGCATTCCAAAGTCAGGAAGGCCTGTGTGTGAGTCAGCAACGGTAGCCGCCCCACAGCATAGCACCTTACTGCTATTTCAACTGCATTGCTCTGCATCCCCGAGGAAGCTGCTATTATTATAACCGTTTATGGATGAGAAAAGTGAGGCACAGAGGAGTTCTGACTCAACCTAGAACAGAATGTTGGGAAGCCCCCGACAGAATGGGGACTCGATTTCAGGTCTTCTGACCCAAATCCCAAGCTGATGTATCTTATGAGGACTTTCTAATGGATTCATCACTTCTTTATTCCCTTTATGTTCTCAGCCTTCTGTCAGAGTAGATTACTGAATAATTCTCCACCTTTACATGGAGGGGCTGGCTTCTCCAGGCCAATCTAAATGCACGTGCAAAGAACGCACTGGATTATCTTCTCTGCCCAAGAAAATTGTGTCACCCTTCTCTTGGGCCCTAATTGCAAGAACAGCTGAGCTGGAGCAGATCCGGTTGACCATTTGTTGCCAAATCCCGGATTACATGGTAGGCAAGAGGAGTTTTCTAGGACTACATTTAATGGAGTATAGTTAGGGTGAGGATTTCGGGATCACGACACTAGAAAGAACCTTATTCTAAACCTCAGGACCGAAATCCAAAATCAGTTCTTTGCTTCTGCCTGTTAGATGTCAATCAAAGCTTAGTTCAGCCTCAGTGCTTGTACACAGGTCTTCAGGGTTCCTCTATGACCTGATGATAGGCCTCTCCATCACCCTCCTAGAGTAGGACATGAATGCAAGTGGCATCGAAGTGGGTAAGATCTGGGGAGAGAGAAAAATTAGCCTCTGCATGGTTTGGATCTGTGTTTTGCAAACTCTGGGTCAAGACTCCATTAATGTGTTGTTAAATCAATGCACTGGGTCAAGATCAACACTTTTTTTAAATGAAATAAAATAGAATAAATCAAACAGGAAATATCAGACTATATCACATGTAGTTAGGGTAAGTAATATTTCATGAGACATTTTAAAATAATTCTCTAAATAAACATTTTTGTGTGTAGTGGTTTGCAACATAAACTGTATTTTTTACTACAAATCACAGGAAAAAAAGTTTGAAACCCACTGGTAGGTGGATTGAGAGCTGGAATGTCTAGGTTTATAATCCTCTCCAGTTAATATGAGGTCTCAGCTGTCAGGGAATATCATGGGGGCTATTTAAAACTTGCCACCTAGAAGCATGAAACCAAAACTAAAAGCTGCAGAGGAAAAAATATAGAAACCTGTGAATATTTCTAAATTTTCTTTTTTGATTTTATTTTATTTATTTATTTATTTATTTTAGAGAGAGTGAGCCAGCATGCACACAAGGAGAGGAAGGGGCAGAGGGGGAGAAGGAGGGAGGACTCCACGCTGAGCCCCACATGGGGATTGTGGGGATCGATCCCACGACCCCAAGATAACAACCTGAGCTGAAACTGAGTCGAATGCTTAACTGACTGAGCTACCCAGGCACCCCAATTTCTAAATTTTCTACATTACAAAGTGCAAAACAGAATTGAAATGTGAAAAACAAACTGAAAAAAAAAAAAACTTGCACACACATTTCAAATAGTAAATTTATTTATTTTATTTTTAAGTAATCTCTACACCCAACATGGGGCTTGAACTCATAACCCCAAGATCAGGAGTTGCATGCTCCACCAACTGAGCCAGCCAGGTGCCCCATAAATATTCTTTTTTTTTTTTTTTTTTTTTAAGACTTACCCATTTATTTGAGAGAGGGAGTGCTGGAACAAGCATGCGGGGGGCGGGGGGGCAGAGGGAGAGGGAAAGAGCGAATCTCAAGCAAACTCCCTGCTAAGCACAGAGCCTGATCTCATGACCTTGAGATCATGACCTGAGCCAAGATCAAAAGTCAGACATTCAACCAACTGAGCACCCAGGCGTCCCCCATAAATATTATTAATATAAAAATGAAGATTATAAATCAGGAGAAAAAGCCTAATATCCCAATAGAAGAGAAAAGAGCAGAGGCAAACCATTTTTTAAAAGGGAAATTAATTAACTAATTAATTAAAAAGGGAAATAAGTAAAAAGATGTCCAGCTTCACTGATGTCAATTAAGACAAGATATAATTTTTTCACCTCCCAGTGTTTCTTAAATACCCAGTTTTGCCAGTGATGTAAAAATATAAAAGGTATCACATACTAGTTGATGGGACTATAATTAGATAAACTGGAGGAAAAAATAGCAATACACATCAGAAGCCTTGAAAATCATGTATCCTTTGGTTCAATAATTCCTCTTCAAATAATTTATCTCAAGGAAACAATCATGGGTGTGTTCAAGGTTGCCTACAATAGTAAAAACTTGGAAAACATCTTAACTGTCCAACAATAGGAATGTTATGATCTCCTTTGTGTAAAAAAGCATAATGAATAAACACATAAGCACAGGAGTAGCTGAGTTCCCTAGCAAAGTCTGGCCTGGGCCTTGAGTTTGAGCCATTTGTGGGGTGGAAATCCTGGTAGCTCCTTGGAGTTCATATTTCTGAGCTGGCAGGTGAAGGCAGGAGGAGGGCGGAGTTTGGGGAACCTAGGCTTGGGGGTGGGGAAAGGCAAACAATGGGACTGTTGAATATCAAGAGATAGGTTTGAAACAAAAGTAGAAAAGCTTTTTTCAAGACAGATTTTGTGAGGTTGGTTTTGTTTTGTTTTTTAAAGATTTTATTTATTTTTCAACAGAGAGAGAGGGAACACAAGCAGGGGGAGTGGGAGAGGGAGAAGCAGGCTTCCTGCCGAGCAGGGAGCCCGATGCGGGGCTCGATGCGGGGCTCGATGCGGGGCTCGATCCCAGGACTCTGGGATCATGACCTGAGCCAAAGGCAGACGCTTAACGACTGAGCCACCCAGGCGCCCAAGATTTGGTGAGTTTTTATATCTGGTGGGGAGGGGCTTGGGATTACAAAACAGATATCATAGGTGTGGTGGTGTAAAGTGTCCTCAGTCGGGTAAGCATCAGCCTTCGACTCAGGTCATGGGATCAAGCCCTGCATCCAGCTCCCTCTGCCCCTCCCCCTGCTCATGTTCTTGTGCTCTCTCTCTCAGGTAAATGAATAAGATCTTTTTTTTTTTAGTTTTGTCCTGAAGCATAATGTTTTTTGGTTTTTTTTTAAGATTTTATTTATTTGAGAGAGAGAGAGAGAATAAGCGGGGGGGGGGGGGGGGGGGCAGCAGGCAGAGGGAGAGGGAGAAGCAGGTTCCCGCAGAGCAGGGAGCCCTAAGCAGGGCTCGATCCCAGGACCTGCAATCATGACCTGAGCAGAAGGCAGACACCTAACAGACTGAGCCACCCAGGCGTCCCAAATGAATAAGATCTTAAAAAAAAAAACAAAAACAATAGCAAAGAGGCAGTGTGGTCGGAGTACCTTGAGCAAGGAGGAGAGTAGGAGAAGACAAGGTCAATGAAGTAGCTAGGTCAGGTCTTGTAGGGCATTGTGACCATACTAAGGATTTGCCTTTTACTCTGAGATGGAGAGCCATGGGGGGATTTTGAGTAGAGAAAAGACATGACCTAATTTATGCTTTTAAAGGATCACTCTGGAAAGTACAATGTAGAGAACAGACTTGGGAGTCAGGTATAGGGCCTGAAGATAGAAACTGGAGGCTAGTTAGGAGGCTGCAACAATAATCCAGGCAGAAGGGGTGCCTGGGTGACTCAGCTGGTTGAGCATCAGACTCTTGGTTTCAGCTCAGGTCATGATCTCAGGGTTCTAGGATGGAGTCCTGTGTCGGGCTCTGCACTCAGCATGGAGTCTGCTGAAGGTTATCTTTCCCTCTCCCTCTGCTCCCCTCCTGCTTGCTCTCTAATAAATAAATAAAATTTAAAAAAAAACAAAAACAAAAAACCCAGGCAGAAGGCAGTGGCTAGGACCAGAATGAAAGCAGAGGAGGTGGTAAGAAGGGTTCAGATACTGGATATATTTGAAGGTACGCTGGTAGGATTTGTTAATGGATGTGGTGAGCATGTGTGTATGTGTGTGTGTGGGCACTGGGATCCCACCTCATTCCAAGTGCATCAGATTCTCTGCAGATAGTTCATAGTATTTCTTTTTTTTTTTTAAGATTTTATTTATTTATTTGAGACAGAATGAGAGAGAGAGAGAGAGAGCACATGAGAGGGGGGAGGGTCAGAGGGAGAAGCAGTCTGCTTCTCCCTCTCCCGCTCCCCGCTCTTGTGCTGTCTCTCTCTCTCAAATAAATAAATAAAATCTTAATAAATAAATAAATAAATAAATAAATAAAAATAAAAAATCTTGGGCGCCTGGGTGGCTCAGTCGTTAGGAGTCTGCCTTCGGCTCAGGTCATGATCCCAGGGTCCTGGGATCGAGCCCCACATCGGGCTCCCTGCTCCGCGGGAAGCCTGCTTCTCCCTTTCCCATTCCCCCTGCTTGTGTTCCCTCTCTCGCTGTGTCTCTCTCTGTCAAATAAATAAATAAAAATCTTTAAAAAAATAAAAATAAATAAAAATCTTAAAAACAACAACAACAACAAAACTCCCCAGGAAATTCTAATGTGCAACCAAGGTTAAGAACCACTGCTCTAAGTTGGTAGGGTTATAGGAAACATTTGTTCTTTTTCTTATCTTTATTTTCTACAGGAAAAATTATAATAAAGAGGGGGTGAAATTAAAAAAAAACCTCTCCCCTCCCCCACCCTGGGATATGAAATATGAATAAGATAATAACCCTCCACTTGCCAAATTCTTACCATCCTTCCATGGTCAGCATAAAAACTACCTTCTCTCTGGAGTCCCTTGAGCTTCCCCAACTGTCCGTGATGGCTCATTTTTGCCCACTACTGTGGCCCATGGTCCCTCATTTTGGGTGTCCCTCATTAAGGTCCCACTTAGTTCTTCAGTGTTTGTGCTTGGAGTCTTCTTTTTGGCTGGAGGGGGCCTTTCCCGTAAACCCACTCTGGAAACTGTCAAAGCAGGCCCTGAGAGGTTCTATTTGTCTTAAGTCCACAGTTCAGTTGGGAGAAATGGTACAGAAACCCCTGGAACGTGAGATCACGGGGACACAGAGGCAGGCCAAAGGCTGTCCCCAGATCTGGGACAAGCTGTGGCCTCCTCTGAGGCACTAGCCTTCTGGTTCCTCTGTCCTGAATCCCTTACTCTTGGGAGGCAAGGAGTGAACTATTTGTATAAGAGTCAGGCCCTGGGGGCGCCTGGGTGGCTCAGTTGTTAAGTGTCTGCCTTTGGCTCCGGTCATGTTCCCAGAGTCCTGGGATCCAGCCCCGCATCAGGCTCCCTGCTCGGCGGGAAGACTGCTTCTCCCTCTCCCACTCCCCCTGCTTGTGTTCCCTCTCTCGCTGTGTCTCTCTCTGTCAAATAAATAAATAAAATCTTTAAAAAAAAAAAAAAGAGTCAGGCCCTGGAATGTGTCCCAAGTTCTCTGGCACCAGGTGTCCTGTTTGGAGGCCTAATAAAAAGCTATGAAGAGTGGTGGGAAAGTCTCTTCCTCTCTCACACCTCTCTGCACATACACTATTTAGTATCCAGATTTTTGAAAACTTTTATGTTATAGGGACGCCTGGCTGGCTCAGTCACTGGAGCCTGTGACTCTCGATCTTGGGATTGTGAGTTCGAGCCCTATGTTGAGTTTTTTTTTAAAAAAAAACAACAAAAAAGGGATGCCTGGGTGGCTCAGTCGGTTGTCTGCCTTCGGCTCAGGTCATGATCCCAGGGTCCTGGGATTGAGTCCCGCATCGGGCTCCCTGCTCAGTGGGGAGCCTGCTTCTCCCTCTGCCTGTCACTTCCCCTGTTTGTGCTCTCGCTCTCTCTCTGACAAATAAATAAAATCTTTAAAAAAAATAAAGAAACAACACTTTTATATTATGGCTAGTTTCCCATGTCATTAAATATTGTTCAAAAATATAATTCTGATGACCACTTATTAACCATAATTTAATCATTCCCCCGTTGTTCAAAATTTAGATTATTTCTAGCTTTTACTACTATATGTAATACTACCTGGTAACTGATCTAAAAGGAATAATTAGAATGCAGTCCCCAAATTTTGAGACGGCAGCTAAGAGGGAAAAACTCATTTTCCACAGTTTTCCCAACCTTTTTTTTTTTTTTTTCTGCTTTGGAAAGGCAATCACTGTTGCCAGCATCTGAATAATATTTATCTTTATTATTTTTATCTACATCAGTAGATAGCTTTACAGTTCACAAAACACTTTATCATATATCATCTAGTCAGCACAACATGCTGTAAAGTAGGTTATTATTCCCATTTTACATTTGGGGAAATTGAGGCTTAGAAAGGGTATATGACATGTTCAAAGTAACACATTTATTTAGTGTCAGAGCTGGGACTTGGGCACAGGTCCTAGGACTCCCCAAACTGTATCCACCACTAAATACAAAGTCATATGCTAGGGCTTGTGGGAGAGAGGTGGACGGTGGCAGAAGAAGGGGGGGTATGCAACAACTCTACAAGGTAGAGTGGTCAGTGCCATCAGTGAAATACAAGCAAAGTGCTACGGACAGAAGACTTGCAAGGACAAAGCAGTTCTCATTTGGGTACACTGCTGAAAGCTTTTCAAGCAAAACAACGACTAAATAAGCAAAATAAGTTTTCAAAAATCTGGATACTAAATGTCAGGTCTTCAAGAATAAGTCGGATCTGCATACTCGGAATAAGGAGAGCTCTCCAGAGGTTCAGTGAAAGGGAAGGGATAGTATGGCTGGTTGAGAAAAGGCCAGCACAGGGAGGGGGAGGGGGTGGACCGGAATCCAACTGTAGCCTCAGAGAGGCTAGAGCCAGAAGGGCCTCAGAGATCATCTGTGAGGAAACAGAGACATAGAGCTATCTGCTAAAGGAGGTACCGCACAAGAAAGGGCAGGGTCCTGATTCTACCCTGGTCTCTGGCCTCCTGGACCAGTGCTCTTTTTCTGAAATATCCTTTATCAATCTCTCTCTTTTTTTTTTAAGATTTTATTTATTTATTTGACAGAGACATAGTGAGAGAGGGAACACAAGCAGGGGGAGTGGGAGAGGGAGAAGCAGTCTTCTTGCAGAACGCGGAGCCTGATGTGGGGCTCCATCCCCGGACCCTGGGACCAGTACCTGAACCGAAGGCAGACGCTTAACGACTGAGCCACCCTGGCGCACCGCCTTTATCAATCTCTTGAAACTAAGGGCCCATTTCCTTGCACTGGTATTTGCTAAGGAGTATGGATCAACAACTAGGGGCAAGATGAGATATCAACACCAGACCTCGTGAGGGGACAGCCAGGAGGCAACTGCAGTGGCTTGGCAAGGTGACAAATGAGGTCCAAAGAAGGCAGAGTCAGAGGAACAAAGAGGAGGGACTGCAGAAGTAAAGATTGCCAAGGTTGCACCGTCTGGGCCGGTGGCACCTGATCATATAACGGAGGGAGCAGAGGGGAAGGGACTAGACTGGAGTTTCCAGGCCCTGAGAGAGAGCAGCTTCCGTGGTGTGAGAAGGGCAGAACAGCAGGATAGGGCAGAAGCTGGTGCGGAGCCAGAGAGAGCAGGTGCACTTCCAAGAAGTTCTGCGCCAATGCAGAGCGGTCTGCACCTCTGCGGCTGTTTGTGAGATACATATACACCGCTAGAACTCTCCTGGAAAAATACACCAGTGCTATCAGTCGTGGCCTGGCGGTGGGGGTGGGGGAAAGGCGGTTAGCAGACAAGGGTCTGCTGGCTCTCCCCTTTGGATTCCATCTTTGGATTATGAGCCATGGGCATATAAAATCAAACAGCAAACTAACCAGCAACAGTCTCCCAAGTTGTGTAGTAAATGTTAGGAGAGAAACAGGGCAGTAACAAGGGAGTGGCAGGTTCTTTTCTCCCGAGAGCACCTTGGCCGGACGAAGTTGAAAATCTGAGGGGGAGGGGTTAGGTGGAACAAGGCCCGGAGTGGGAGGAGAGAGCGCCGAGGCCCCGAGGAAGCTCTCGGTGCGAGGGAGAAAGGAGCTTGGGTAGCGGCGGGTGGAGGTGGTGAGGAGGCGGCGAGGAAAATGGAGAGGGCGCTGCCGGGATTGTATCCCGGCCGAACGCGGGCGTTCACGTAGTGATGTTTACCCGGTCGGACCTGCAGAATGCTCGTGGGCCTGAGGAGAGCGAGCTCTCAGACCTTACTGGTGTGAACGGAATTGTTCCGGCGTCGGGGGCCGTGTGTTCAAGGCGGCGCCGTTCGCGGTGGTGAAACACAGCAAACAAAGGGGAAGGGCATGAACACCAGGACTGTTACATGAGCTGAGGCGCCTTCGCGCCGTGGATTAATATTCGGCCATTTAGTAGAGTGGACGCGGCCGGGACTCGGGGTTTCCACGGCGTGCTAGAAAGCGGGATGCCAGCGGCGTAGGTTCTGTGGTGCCATTTTGGAAAACAAAAGGAAACACCGCCTGTGTGCGTGTTGAGTGTGGTTTTACGTGAGCATGGGGAAAATTACGGAAGTATACACTGGGCTGGCTAAAACTGGGATGGTGGAAGAAGAGGAAGAGAGAGGGGGAAATCCTTAATACTTGCAGGGTAAAAGGCGCAAGTGCGAAATAAAAAAAAACTACCCAGGGCCCCAGGCTCGGAGGTAAAGACCGCGAAGCGGGGAAGACGCCTGCGCAGGCCGAGCGGCACCGGAGCCCTGGCACCTCCCGCCTCGCTGCGGGCGGCTGCTTCTAGTTCGTGGACGTGCGCGCGGCGTGCGTAGTCGGTGCGGGGTTCCCCCAGCTCTTTGTTAACGGAGGGTGGGGGGATAGCGGGGCCCGCGAGGGGGAAGGCAGCCGGGGACGGCTCTGTGCCGCTGCTCGCCCCGCCGCCCGCCCAGGCCCCGGGCCTGGCCCCAGCTGCTCAGGTCGCGTCCCGCCCCGCGGTCCGCACTCCCCGGCCTGGGCCGCCCCCCGCGCCCCGCTCTCCGGGACTGCTGCTGCCGCCGCCCATCCACACAAAGACGCGAGCGCCCGGGCGGCAAGCGCAGGGGCCCTGCACGCACCACCTGCGGGCCTCTGTCTGCACCCCCTCTCCCTGACGCCGCCGCGCTCCCGCGGCCCCCACTCCCTTCGTCCCTCCTCATAGCAGCCATTTGCTCCCCGCCTCCCCCACTCAGCTACGGGTAATCTCTGATCTACTTTCTGCCTCTACGAATTTGCCCATTCTAGATTATCTCATGGAATTGGAATCCTACAATATTTGTCTTTTTTATCAGGCTTATTTTGCTTAGCGTAATGTTTACAGGGTTCTTCCATGTCGTAATATGTATGAGTTTCGTTTTTGTGATTATTGCACATAAAAGGCACATAACATAAAATTTACCACTGTAACCAAATTTAAGTGTACAGTTCAGTAGCCCTAAGTACATTCACATGCTTGTGCAACCATGGCCACTATCGATCTCCAGAATGTTTCCAACATCCCAAACTGAATGTAGCCCTTAAACAATAACTGCCCCCAACCCGTGGAAACCACCCATTCTACTTTCTGTCTGTCAATTTGGGGGCATCACCTTTGTATTTGCAAAGGCTGTATTCCTTTAGTAGGAGGTTGCAGGGGCCAAAGCCATGCACTGGAGAATACCCAGATGTGGATGACAAGATGGTAAAACCTGGTCAAATGAGAAAGAGTGGAGGGAATTGAGAATGTTCAAGAAAGTGAGGTCCTGGAATGATTTTAGGGCATGTAAAACAAAACAAAACTGGAGGTTTTAGTTTAACAACAAATTTAAAAGGCAACAGAATGATAACCACGAAAGACTCAAGGGACCATGAAGACTGCCTTCACCCATGTAAAAAACAGCAGTGTGGGAAAGTGATTAGAACTGTCTTACGTTTCCTATTTAAAATGTTCTAGTAGCTACATTAAAAAAAAATAAACACTAAAATAGCCCAGTGTATTCAAAATACTGTTTCAACATGTAATCAACTTAAAATTAATAATGAGATATCTCCCATTCTTTCATACTTGGTCTTTCAAATCAGGCTAGCCACATTTCAAGTGCTCAATAGCCATTTATCGCTACTGTATTGGACAGTGCAGGGTTGGAACATGGGACATGGGTGTCAGATGGGTTTGGGATCAAGACCCATATTCCATCCCTTACTAGGCTGTGTGATTAGGCAAATTACCCTCTCTTATCTCTGTTTCTTCACTTCTAAAGTGGAACTGACAACAGTACCCACACTGTAAGCTAACTGTGAGGATTAATGGCACCTGAAGCATTTAGTAAATGCTCACTAAATGTTGATGATTATTAGTGGTAAATAAGGTGATTATTAATTTGAAATAATGAGATTTCGGTATTACTGTTAGTATGACCTCATTCATTTCCATCAGATGATGTGCCTTGGAGACATTCCAGGGGGACAAAGTTAAAAGACAATGGACAAACTGGGAAAACCTATTTGCAAACATATAACAAACAAAATGTTATTTTTTATATGTAGGAAGTGCTTGCAAATAAGAAAATGAGGAATATGAATGGGAAATTCAAAAAAGAAGACAAACATCTGAAGTGAAGACACATTTGAAGTAAGTTCAACTCTCCTAAGAAACACGAGACCATTGCTGAGTAATAAACTGCCAACAACCAGAATTTTGTGGCACCTAATATTGAGGAAAATGTGAAGAGAGCAAATCTCTTTTCAAATCAAGATTTCCTGAAGTTTTGATAGATTGGATTCCAAATTATCAGGATAAACAAGCTCAGCTCTTCCTTCAAGGAGGGTACTGATGTGTGGAAAAAAAGGCAGAAGAAAAATTACTAAATTTCCTTACTACCTACAGCCCATTGACAAGTCCTTGAAACAGGGAGAATTGACATTCCTCTACGGACTCAACTGCCTCAGTGTTAAATACTTTGCTAAGGGCAAAAGGCAATCCTAGCCCAACCCTTCCCCGCCCCCCAGTATCCTGTAAGACTACTTTAATGTATACAAATTCCTTTGGAAACTTCCTTTATCTCTAAACCCCCCAAGATACGTGTTGGCAATCATCCCCCAAGCATATGGCCCATCAATATACATCTGAAGGGTCTCATGACTAAGGTTTTATTAGACAGTAACACATGACCTTTTCCCAACAACAGCTAGCCCCCTCGAGGTCCTGGAAACCTTGCTTCCAAAATTGCTTAGAGACTTACGCTATCCCTAACCCCTTCCCAACTTGAAAGTATATAATGGGCCACTCCTCATGACCCTATTGCAGCTCTTTCTGCCCATGGGTCCTGTCCCTGTGCTTTAATAAAATCACCTTTTTGCACCAAAGACATCTCAAGAATTCTTTCCTTGGCCATCGGCTTTGAACCCTAAGGTCGCCTTTCCTACATCAGGTACTACCCAGACAGCCTTTTCTACCCACCATTTTCCTCTTCCCAATGAAGCTGGACAGCCAACACACACCTAGCAAGTTTGATTTTTTCCTTATCACATGTGCATTCACTTCACATTTGCTTTGCTAATAGTCCTTTCGTTGACATTTCACATGGCTTGAAACAGCCCCAACATTGTTCCAAATTTGGGCAGGGCTAACTTATATTCTTACTTAAGCCATGATACCCCCATAATATTCTTAGACTTCTGGCTAACTCCTTTGGGAATGCCTTTTCTGTCAGCAGGGTCAGCTACGTAATTTCTGGGCCTCAGTGTGAAATGAAAATGTGGGGCCCCCTTTTTCATAAAAGAAGGGAAGAGGCTTTTCCTTTTCTTCTGCAGTTGTTCTCTCAGTCTCTCATGGTGTTTTTAATCTGCTATTTATTGTTGTGCTCTCAGGTACACGGATACTTGAGGGGCAAGTTTGGATCCTCACAGGTGCCAGATGCGGGGGCCCTGCCCTGAGACAGTGTCCATTTCCCAGTCTGGGAAAACTTGATCTGGTGGGGTGGAGGGTGGGGACTAACCAGACAGACCGAAGTCCTTCGTCTTCTGTTGCCTGCATTGTGCTGTACAGTGGTGCCTGGAGACAAAAGATGCCTCACAGTACTGCCATCTCAAAGGGAGGTTACAGGGTAACAGGCAACTGAGAGGGAAAAAACCCTTGGTTAGGAGATCAAAATACTATCCCTGCATGTACATCAGTGTCTGAGAGCTGATCCAGTCTTTGTGTGTTAATAAATCAGCTCTTGAGCCAGGCAAGGCTGAGGGCCAGTCACACTAAGCTCTGAGGTGAGTTGACACCATAGGGATCTCCATGGGTGGCCAGCCATTCTTACCACAGTGACCCCATTCTGTCTCCCTGCGTGTACTTCTAGAAAGTTCCTAGACTGTTCAGGGGCCTGAATGGGGGAGAGGATGTGGTTAGAGACTAGAGGTGGGGTCTCACCCTATGCAGTTCCCTTCCTTTAAACTCTGTTTTATTGCGCCACAAAATGCCTCTCTTTGGGGGCGCTTCCAGGCCCCTGCCTTGGAGGGAAAACCTACAGCCTTCTATACATTCGGAAAAGGATACTTAACAAGCCAGTGCTAAGGATGCCTTTAGTTAAAGTTCAGGGACCAATCTGCCCCACTCCATGTAAGGCCAGATTCTACACATAGGTATTCCCTTACTCCCCCACTCACTGGAAATCCATCATTAAAAGAAACCAACACCTGGGTGGCTAAGTCAGTTAAGCACCCAACTCTTGATTCTAGCTCAAGTCATGATCTCAGGACTCTGAGATGGAGCCCCATGTCAGGCTCTGCTCTGGGTGTGGAGCCTGCTTGGGATTCTCTCTCTCCCTCTCCCATTGCCCCTCTGCCACTCCTTCTTTAAAAAAAAAAAAAGAATGAAAAGAAACCAGCCAACACAGGTCTTTCACCTTAGTCAGGCAAAGGAGGAGAAATGGTTCTTTCCTGAGTCAGAGGGAAGGGCCCAGCACCCAAAGACTGGTAACTATATGAGCCAACAGAGGAGGGCTGGAGCAGGGCGGGAAAACGCCAGGCCGGCTCATTCGGTGTCCTCTCCACCAGCAGAGGCCTCGATGTCTCTAGAGCCCTTCTCTTCCCTGGGAGAGTTCCCTTCTGTTTGGTGGTTGTGGTCACCCTCTGCCCAAACCAGGACCATGATCCTATGACCACTTGAGCTTTGTGAAAAAGAAGAGTGAGAAAGCAGAGGCCCTCTTTTGTCGACACTGCCCTTTTCCTGTCAGCAGCATTTATGTTATTAACCAACTTCTTCTGAAAATCTGAAAACCCTCTCTGCCTCCCCCTTTTTTTGGATATATCATCTCTCTTCTGATTCACTCATTTGTTCACCCAATCAGCAAACATTCATTAAGTGTCTGTTGTATGCCAGGCATAGTAATGGATGCAGGGGACACACGGGAAGGACAGCTAGTCTCTGCTTTCAGGTTTGTCACTCACAAAGGATCTCCCCTTTCCCTGGCTACTCCTCCACTTCCCTCATTTCCCCCTTTTCTTCCTCTCAGTCCTCACAGATGATATCTCCCGAGGCTTTTTCCTTTGGTCCTTTTCCTTTCTCCTGCATATCTTCACCCCGTAACTCCAATACCAACACAGTGCAAAACTCCCTTTAATTCTACCCCAGTTTAAAACTTGCTCCTGACCTCTAGAACTGATTTCCCAACAGCTGACCAGTTATCTCTCTCTTTTTAAAGAAGATTTATTTAAGTAATCTCCACACCCAATGTGGGGCTTGAACTCACAACCCAGAGATCAAGAGTCACATGCTCCACCGAGCCAGCCAGGAACGCCACTAACCAGTTATCTCTACCGTGATGTCCCACTAGTAACTCAGTAAGGTCCAAAAAACCAATTCTTCAGCTTCCCATCACCCCCACCCCATCTTGCCTCACTCCCTCCTGACCACCTTATCTTCCTGACTTCAATGCTTACGTCAACAGAAACACTGTTTTCCCAGGTGTTCAGGATAAAAAGTTGGGTGTGTTTGAGTCCTCACCCATGCCTCTGCCCCTCCATTGATAATCAAGAGTCAACTTCTATAGATTTTATAGCTGTGCTGTGTCCCACAAATGTGTCTTCATTTCCATTCCCACCACCACCCTGGCTGAGTCTCTCCTAGACTGCTAAATAGTCTCCTACCTGGTTTCCTTGGTTCTGACTTTTCCGCTTTTTAACGCAGAGCTCCGAACGTGCCATTTTCTTGCCTGAAAAGTCTTCAGGGGTTCACCACTGTCACCAGAATAAAATGCAGAATCCCTAACCTGACATCTAAGACCTCATCAAAACAGCCCTGTCCTTTCCCACATTTTCTATTTTTCCTGAACATAGACCCTGAGCTTCAGCCACAGGGCACCACTATATTCTCCTCCTTTGCTCATGCTGTTTGCTCCCTCCACCTACCATGCTTCCCTAACTCCTATTTCTCGTGGCCCACATCAAAGCCCAACCCAAATCTTTCCTATTCCACAAAGCCTTTCTCTACTCCCAGTTGGAATTTTTTCTTCTCTAAAGAACCACAGCCCTTGATGTGTACCTCTCTGAGACCCACATATCTTGTTTTGTCTTTCCTCTCCTAGTGAATTGTAAACTTGAGGGCAGGGTGAGTTGATTTCCTTCCCATGGCTGAATCTCCCAGAGCCTAGCACAGAGGCTTATATAGAGTAACAACAAAATGAAGCAGAAAGAGCAAGAACTTAGAATGAGAAACCCTGGCTACTAACTGTTAAACTTTGGTCGCCTCACCTAAACTTTCTCAGCCTGCTTCCTTGTCTGCTATTTCCTACCTCACAAGGTTTATTGTACATAACATATATATGTGAAACTCCTTATAGATAGCAAAAATAACGCACATTAATTTATTTAGTGAATAATATTTAATTCATTGAAAGGGAAAAAGTTGAGGGGAATTATAGAGGGAGTGTGGGAAGATATTCAAGAGTAAGAAAGCACATTGATAAATGCTATCACAGAGGGCTGCTTCTATATTGCCTAAAGATTCTCCCGTCCAACGATACCTAGTCCTATGATGGAGAGAAAGTAATCCAGCCCACCCTCAGCATTTGCAGGGCTTGCGACAAGAGTCCAAATGGAGGCCCATATATCATAAGGCACATACTTTCATAACAACGAAATTGCAAAATGTGAAACTGGTTTTTATATGGCTGAAAGTTTCAAAAAACACCAAAGTTGACTGAATTTAATCACTTTTACATTATGTCAGGATGCACTGCTGATAGACGCATAATATATAATGAGTTATAGACACACATAATTCTTAAATTATCATACGTGCCGCAAAATTATTTTTTTTGTATTCATTTGGCAAAATCTCTAATGATGTGGTAAAATACACATGGATTTTGAAGACTCACTACAAAAAAAATCATTAATAATTTTTGTATTGATTACAAAATAAAATATTTTGGATGCATTGAGTTAAATAAAATATATTATTAAAATTAATTTTACCTATTTTTACTTTATAAGATGTAGCTACTACAAAACACTTAAAATTATATATGTAGCTTGCATTAATTTCTACTGCATAGCACTGACCTAAGGATTAAAAATTAAAATGTGATTGTACTTGAAGTGTATAAAATTTGCATAACTCGTAAGAATGCAGAGTAAATGTAAACCATCAAAAAATTAAAGTTATTTTCATGTTTTCACAAATAATATTTCTTCTAAGACATTTAAAAGTATCTACTAAAGAGCATGTGACTCCATCTCAGGATTGTGAGTTTGAGCCCCATGATGAGCATAAAGATTACTTTAAAAAAGTAAAAATAAAAAATAAAAGTATCTACTAAAATTAAAAGGCAAAATAGAAATCATAATTAATATAAAACATTTATTCTTTTTTTTTTTTTTTAAAGATTTTATTTATTTATTTGAGAGAGAGAATGAGAGAAAGAGAGCATGAGAGGGGGGAGGGTCAGAGGGAGAAGCAGACTCCCTGCCGAGCAGGGAGCCCGATGCGGGACTCGATCCTGGGACTCCAGGATCATGACCTGAGCTGAAGGCAGTCGCTTAACCAACTGAGCCACCCAGGCGCCCATAAAACATTTATTCTTTTCCTTTTCTTTTTTTGAATTTTTTTAAATTTAAATTCACTTAATTAATATATATTATTAGTTTCAGAGGTAGAGGTCAGTGATTCATTAGTCTTATATAATACACAGTGCTCATTATATCACGTGCCCTCCTTAATGTCCATCATCCAGTTTCCCCATCCCCCACCCTCCACCCCTCCAGCAACCCTCAGTTTGTTTCCTATGATTAAGAGTCTCTTATGGTTTGTCTCCCTCTCTGATTTTGTCTTGTTTTATTTTTTCCTCTCTTCCCCTATGATCTTCTGTTTTGTTTCTTAAATTCCACATATGAGTGAGATTATATGGTATTTGTCTTTCTCTGATTGACTTATTTCACTTAGCGTAATACCCTCTAGTTCCATCCATGTCATTGCAAATGGCAAGATTTTTTTTTTTGATGGCTGAATTATAAAACATTTAAATAAATCCAAAATTTTGTTTAGTTTTTTAAAAGTTTAAACATAATGACTATTTCTATAAAACCAGAATAATTTATAATTCTAGGATTCAATATATATCTAATTTACAAAAAATCATGCATGTTGCAGATATATAAATTTAAGAATATGAGTCTTTTAAGATTGAAAAAGGCCATTTCCTCAGCTGTTATGTGCAATGCTGTGAATATTTGCTAATTTATGAGTACCTCTGAAACCACAAAGTAAAACACAAAGAAAGTTGATATTCTATACTACTGGGAAGCCATACTTTATTTTGCAAGAATTTGTTATATCTCTGCTATTGTATGCTGAAAACATCCCCCCCCCCCCAGATGGCCATATCCTAATCCCCAGGACCCATGAATATGTTACCTTTTACGGCAAAAGTGACCTTGCAGGTGGGATTAAGGATCTTTAAGTGGGGAGAATATCCGTGTGGGCCCAAAGTAATCACAAGGGTCCTAAGAGGAAGGCAAGAAGGTTGGAGAGAGGAAAAGTGATTGGAAGATGCTACATCACTGGCTTTGAAGATGGAGGATGGGGCCACAAGCTAAGGAATACAAGTGGCCTCTAGAAGCTAGAAAAGGCAAGGAAGCAGACTCTCCTCTAGAGCTTCCAGGAGGAATACAGACTTGCCGACACCTTGATTTTAGGACTTCTGATCTCCAGAACTGTAAGATAATACATTGGTGTTCTTTTAAGCCACTAAATTTATGGTTATAGCAGCAATAGAAAATAATTGACATCTGCTGAGTATTATTATTTTATGTGTTTGTGACATGTGGAGCCCTGTATAGATTCCAGAATAGGGACCTCTCTTGCTTGGGTCTAAGCCCTAAAAGTATCAGGGCAGTAGAAAGGGCAATATAAAGCAGGAAAGAATGGATTAATTGCTTTTTTTTTTTTTTAAAGATTTTATTTATTTATTTGAGAGAGAGAGAATGAGAGAGAGCACATGAGAGGGGGGGGAGGGTCAGAGGGAGAAGCAGACTCCCCGCCAAGCAGGGAGCCCGACGCGGGACTCGATCCAGGGACTCCAGGATCATGACCTGAGCCGAAGGCAGTCGCCCAACCAACTGAGCCACCCAGGCGCCCTGGATTAATTGCTTTTTTAAGCACAGATCTAATTTCAAATGCAGAATCAAAAGCAATTGATAGAAAAACCTCTTTTTTTGGCTCGGTTAAGCGTCTGCCTTTGGGTCAGGTCATGATCCCAGGGTCCTGGGATCTAGCCCCGCAACAGGCTCCCTGCTCAGTGGGAAGTCTGTTTCTCCCTCTCCTCCCCAACTGTGCTCTCTCTCTCTCCCCCTCTCAAATAAATAAAATCTTTAAAAAAAAAAAAAGGAATTTGACAAAGTTATTCTAAAATAATGAAAGAAAAAGAACATAAGAATGGCCAAGACAGGAGAGGGTGGAGTCTGTAAAACGAAAAAAAAATGGCCAAAACATTTTTTTTTTTTTAAAGATTTTATTTATTTATTTGACACGCAGAGACACACAGAGAGAGAGGGAACACAGGCAGGGGAGTGGGAGAGGGAGAAGCAGGCTTCCCGCTGAGCAGAGAGCCCGATGTGGGGCTCGATTCCAGGACCCTGGGATCATGACCTGAGCGGAAGGCAGACGCTTAACAACTGAGCCAGCCAGGCGCCCCTGGCCAAAGCATTCTTGAAAAACAGAATTGTAATGAAAAGGACTTGTACCACTAGATATTTAAATGTATTTTAATGAAATTGTGATTACTATTTAAGCATAAAGAAGCCAGTTCACAAAGTCTAAAATCAAATCTACCTATACATTTATAAAGATTTAGAATCTGAGTAAAACAGTAATTCGAGGGACACCTGGGTGGCTCAGTCAGTTGAGCGTCCGCCTTTGGCTCGGGTCATGGTCCCAGAGTCCTAGGATCAAGCCCCACATTGGGAGTTGGGGAGGTTCCCCGCTCAGTGGGGAGTCGGCTTCTCCCTCTCCCTCTGCCCCTCCTCCTGCTCGTGCTCTCTCAAATAAATAAAACCTTTAAAAATAAATAAATAAAAATAAAATGGTAATTTGAATGGCTAGGGTAAAGATGCTTATTCAATAAAGAAGTTTGGGCTGGGGTGCCTGGGTGGCTCAGTCGTTAAGCGTCTGCCTTCGGCTCAGGTCATGATCCCAGGGTCCTGGGATCGAGCCCCGCATCGGGCTCCCTGCTCGGCAGGAAGCCTACTTCTCCCTCTCCCACTCCCCCGCTTGTGTTCCCTCTCTCGCTGTGTCTCTCTCTGTCAAATAAATAAAATCTTAAAAAAAAAAAAAAAAAGAAGTTGTTTGGGCTAACCATTTGTAAAAAGGAAATTTAGGTTACTTACCTTATATTTTGTATCAAAATTAATTCCAGAAAGATTAAATATTTATGTATAAAAATGTCTACCCAGAGAGAATTT